>NC_041394.2:163234695-163599695 GCF_900747795.2 Erpetoichthys calabaricus | reverse complement strand
TAGGTCCCTTTAACTGGGTATGAACTCTTTGGAGGTCATTGCACAAAAATGTAGGAACACCTTAATTGCCAGATCTCTAAGGATACAGCCCACAGTGCTTCCACATGCATTCCATGAACTCAGAGGTTATCCCCATAGTACAACCATAATTAATTATGTCCTTGGTCTTAAATGCACTTTATGGTAGTTGAGAATGGGAGGTGAACGATGGGAAAAAACAGGAGCAAGAGAGGTCAGGTCAGTAGGATTGGTGAACTTGTTGGGTTGAATGTCTTATTCTTGTCACAATTGTTCTAATATAAACCTCAGGACATTAGGATTTGTTATCCTTCTTTGTTATCCTTTGTTGTTATCCTTATGTTGTTTTGTACTTTGCACATTTCATTCATTCTTTAATATCATCCTTCCTGTATAATTAAATCCTTTTTTATGCATTTTGACCTTCTCTGTCTTATTTGGGCTCTGGGATGGCTGCAAATAGGAAATAATCTGGGCAACTTGTCAGGTGCTCCACCTTCTTCTAACTATTGTAGCAGTAGAGGCGTGTGTCCACCTCTTGAACCCTCAGGTACCACTCCAAACACCAGGTAATAGTACAATTCTTCTTTATTGTACAATAATTACAGGCACAAAGCACCCTCCACTCCACACTACTCATATAAATCAATACCAATTACAATACTCTTTCCTCCACTCCCAGACACTTAGCCACCCTACCTCCCAACTCAGCTCAGTGTCTGGGCTTTCCCAGAGTCCTTTTATACACCCTGACCCGGAGGTGTTCCTGCCCAACAGTCCACAATTCCTTATTCCTTCCGGGTGAGGGCAAACAGTCCTTATATTAAACCTGGAAGCACGTCATCTCTCCTGCTCACGTGACCAGGACGTACTTCCAGGTTATAGGGCACATATGAGTCCATGGGCTTCCTGACAGTGACTCCCAGTGGTCCCCAAGGTATCCAGCAAGGCTGTGTATAAAAACTACATACAGTAGTCCATGAGGCCCTGCTGGAACTCGGGGCACGTCCATGCTGTCGGGAGAGCTCCTCCTGGCGGCCTGGGGGTGAGGGCCAGAATATGAAGCCGGCCATCCATCACACTATCTAGTATTAAACTGCTACAATTCCCAGACACTTATCTCTTCTCTATTAACAAGACAATGACATGACATTTTATCACTGTGATTGTACTCGACTCCACATATTTAGAGTTAAGTTGGCCATTTAAAAACTGATCAGTTTTCAAGAATGGAAAAGTAGCCTTTTCCTATTACATAGACCTTAGATACAAACAAAGTTTAAATAAAAATTGTTTCCTCACCCTACAGTTATCATAAAGCAATATACATACTGTACTGAAAAATCTTTTACTTAATAGAAAACTAGTTAATAGTAGCAAGATAGACACCATCTCTCTGTAACTTTAGACATAATTAATTTAGTTTTGTATTTTGTTGATTATATGACGGTCTGCTTCACTTATTTGCCCTAGGAAGTATTACCTAGTGGATAGGATATGATAAAATAAACTGTATGTAAAATGTAACATGGTTTGATTTGAATTTGTATGTCTGAAAATGAAGTATTAATAATACTGAGAGCATGTTAAAAATGACTTTTTACCAAATAATAAGATAATGGCTTTTTAAAATCAATCAGTCAACTAAGTTTTATTATATGTCATATTTTTCATAGAGTACACATCAATAGGCAATTTAAAAAGCAAAAATCTATCCATCTATCTATCTATCTATCTATCTATCTATCTATCTATCTATCTATCTATCTATCTGTCTATCTATCTATCTATCACAAACAGATCCAGGAGGAGACAGGTCAAGAGAATTCTACATGAATGTTCACCGAGAGATGTAGAAGAATGTTCAGAATTTTGAAGTCAGTGTCTGATTTTTCAACATAATGTGCTTTAACTTCCTTATTGTTAGATAGATAGAGATAGATAGATACTTTATTAATCCCAAGGGGAAATTCACATACTTTATTGTTATGTTTACCCTTGGAAAAAGAAAAGAAAAAGTGTTATTATGTTTAACAGAAACATGTACATACCAAAAATTGAACATAAAAAAAGTAGGAAATGTATCTCTTTTGTTTACTGCCATCCTGATACAGATTTAGCATATGTCCTTTGTGTAATTTTGAACAGTTGCCAATGCACAGCCTGACATCACATTTGGTAAAGTGCACTAAGAAACACACTTCTACTTTCCCAAATACAATGTCGGGCTGTGCATTGGCAACTGTTCAGAATTACTATTACTGTTTTTCTGTTGCTTCACATGAAAAGGAATAATGCTAGTGCCTGATGTGCATGACTGACCTGCCCCCTGTCTTATTGTAGGCCACAAGAGTGCAACATGACAGGACTTCCACATTCCCCCTGACATGAGCAATGACAGCTGCTGCATTGTGAACAGTGCTTAGAGGGCTAATGTCTTTCTTGCCCTCCCACTTGATCACAATCATTTTGTCTTTTACCACTTAGATGCTGCACCCAGATACAGCTTTATGCGACTAACGTCACCAGGCATATCACAGTGGTTCAGTTGTACAGTGTGATATGCATCAGTTTCACTATCTGTGTCCGATAACCAATTCATATTGTCATCAAGTTTGTCCTAAAACTGTTTTTATAATTTTTCATTTCCATGCAACTATATGCTTTAGTTGACGGCTTTGTCCCACTCATGAATTTTGATCAGTCACCATAGAAAGACAAAATGCATAGAAATATTCATGATTTTTTTTAGCATGATGTTATTTTATCCACTAAATGGCAACATAATACTGTCCCATGCATTATTCTGGCTTAGCACTTTACATGAGATCATAACAGCTTAACTTTGAGCTTAAGCTTAAGTTTGAGACACACTCAGCATTAATTCCATGCCCAAGACAGGCTTGGGGTTAATGCAAAGGAGGTTAAGCCAACTTATAGCTAATATATTAATTATATATGGTAATTAATAGAACTGTGACAGCAGCATCTTAAAATTAGAATCATTTGATCAGTTACTGAAAAATAAAAAAAGTTCCCCAATTATTCTAGTTTCCTTCAACATTTTGAACTTACTGCCAGAAAAAAATGGCTGTCTGGAATTTAGTAAGGTTAAAAATGCAATATTCTTTCCATATCTGTGGGGGTATTTCTCTGTGTTCCCGTTTTGCCACTTCATTTCAAAGAGAAGTGTGCTTGTGTGTTAGACAAACTGGTAACTGTAGATTGGCCTATTCTTGTGTGCATGAGAGTGCCCTGTAATGCAATGCCCTATCCAGGGTTGGTGACGAATGCTGTTGGGATGGACACTGGTTTCCTTTTGATTCTCAGTGTAATAAGTAAGTTAAAAAATACATTGTTTGTTTCCTCATTTGTACATATGTTTTGCAATTGTGTTTTTAATCTTTTTATGTTCTCCTTTTATGTTTTGTTTTTCATTTTTGGTTACCCATAGAACATTGAATGTTCATTTCGTGAGAAGTACTGGCAAACAAATCAAACTCTTCAGCTTTAACAGTTGCTATTTAAAGCCATGTAAACACAGTAACACCTCACTTAAAATGATTTATATATTTGATACGCTATTATAAATTACAGTTCATCTGTAATCCTAACTATATGTTCTTGTTTTGCCTGAAGGCAAATCTAACTCTTTTTATCTTTTTTAAGCCCCATTTGTCTAATTAAAAACACAAGAATCCATTATTATTGCCCAATATATACTACACTTAAAATAAAAACTCTAAAACACAATTAAAATCTAGAAAGAAACACCTCCAAATCTATATAATGTATTTCATGCTTGTGAAATGATCCAATTTATCCCCTGTGGGAAGCAGCCCGGACACAGACAGGCGGGCATCATTTTGTCACCCAACACATGTTTATTTACAATATTTACAAATGTTATGAAGCACACAACCCAGTGCCGAAGCACCAATCACCCCAAAGTCCAGGCCTTCTCACAATGCCTTTCTTCGCCGCCTCCACTCCTCTGCTCCAAGACTCTTGTCCACTTCCACCTGACTCCAGCCCTGAATGAAGGGAGGCGGCCCCTTTTACAATCCCCCTGATGTGCTCCAGGTGTGTTCCGGCAATCTTCCACTGACACGCCCCAGCATGGCGGAAGTGCCGGCTGCATCCCCAGAAGCACTCCGGGTGTCCCTGCTCCTCTTCTCCCCAGCACTTCCGGGTGTGGCGGAAGTACCGAGGTCCAGGGCTCCCAAGGCATCTGGACACCCCCTGGCGGTGACCACGGGCCCCTACAGGGTTGAGCTTCAAAGCTCTGTACCCGTGGCCCCCAAAGCAACCAGGGCAGTCGCCCCATCGTGGTCTAGAGGAGGCGCAAGCCCTCCTCCGGTCCTCCTGGGCGTCCCAGCTGGGTACCACCCCAGCCGCATGCCACACCCCTCTTAACGGTACACTGTAAACTTTTGAAAATAAATGCAATTGAAGCATACTGCTTCTTATTTTTGTTTTGGATTGCTATTAGAGCATAACATCATCTGATTCACTGATTCATGGACTCAGTTGCATTGATATACCTGTATACAGTATATGCTGTGCCAGAGCAGCCAAAGAATAATCCATCAAACAATGTCATACTTCATTTCTATATTTCTTATATGATGCTTTCTGGAAAAAAAAAATTCTTGAGTTAGAAAGCCCCCTTTTTGCAGCACACAGGTATATTACTATTTTCATACGACACTATGCACTTGATGCCTGTCAGCTTTTAAAGCAGTAGTGTGAATAGAGTTTGAACAGTATAAAGCACTTACACACAATATGTATAAAGTAAAATGGGACCTCAATCTTTAACTATCAGAGTGTATGTTTTCAGAAACTGAATAAATTAAAAAATACACTGATAAACCATGCATTACCAAGTGTTACTGCTCATATCCCTCACAGAGCAGAGCAACTGAAATGGAAGGGGTTGAAATTCAAGATACTTGAATAAAACAACCATTAAGAAAAATAATATTGATTTTTTTAACACATATACGCACAGATGCTTATTCATAAATGCTTTACGATTTATTTTTGGTTCTTTAAATGTAAAAGTCAGTAAAGTTGTACTATTTCCCTTTAGTTGATTCACTCTGGCTCATCTTTACTGTGATGCTGACTGCTTTAGACACACTATTCTGCTGAAAAACCACCATCACAATGTGAGTGGCACAATGTGAGTGCAATGCACAGAGAAAGCTGGCTAAGGCATCTTTTTGTCATTTGATTCTCAAATGAAAACAGTGTGAAAGATAGGGGGCATCACCAGGGCACCAGACTGCAACTAAAATGGTTGCAAATGTGACTAAAAACAGGCTTCTAGTTAGTGAATGAAATCATTGAAAGGTTAAACTAATTATATTGTAACAGATGCAGAAATTCTGATTTGGCGCAAGCACATTAACTTCTGATTGTCACAGATTTCCTTGTGTTCGCACATCTTTGTCTGCCTATTCTCTTTTGCTTTAACACATGCTCAATGCAAAATGCTGGGCCGTCTGTCAAGAAGCATGCACACACAGCTGCCTGCCTGCTATTTCTTTATGCACGAAGTCTGCATTTTAAGGTCCAGTCAGGTCAGGATGGGGAGCATGCACTGGTACAGCATGTTGCCACACCGAACACACGACGAAACACCTCAGGATCCTGGTTGGCAACCCCCCAGGCAGACATGCAGTCTAGTCCCACCCTCCGCAAATGACCATCTGTCTGCAGAAGCCTGGTGTTATGTTGGCATCCCCTTGGGATGGTCCAGCTGCTCAGGACCTCAACAATGAGGATCCTGTGAGATGGATCACCCTCGGGAATCACATCACATGGCTGTTGTGCCATCACTGACACTCCCTCACAAGGCAGGTAATGTGCTTCATTCAGGACTCCAGGAGCAATTGCTTCTTCGATACAAAGTCAAACCAGCTATACACAAGGATTCTCTGAACAGACACAGTACCGAAGGAGTTCAGTCTTCGTCTCAGGTCACTGGATAGCGTCCATCTCTCTCAAACAAAATTGGAAGCACTAAGACTATAAAGACTCTGACCGTTGTCCATTTTCAGAGATATTGGGACCACCACACACCCCTTTCCAGTAACCTCACGACCCCCCTGCTCTCCCAATCTGTCTACTGACTTCATAGGAAGAGTCACCAGAGACATGAATGTTGCTGGCGAGGTAAGTAAAACTCTTGACAAGGTCAACATTCTCTCCACAGACTTACACACTATTGATGGATGTGCCCAAGAGGTCATTAAAGGCCTGGATCTTGGTTTTTACCCAGGACACTCATAAGCCCAAGCACTCAGACTCCTAACTCACTCTCTCAAGAGCCCCAATCAGAGCTACCATTGACTCTGTGAAGATCACATCATTGTCTGCAAAGTCAAGATCAGTGAATCTTTTTTTACCAACAAATTCCCCACAACCACTAGACCCCATGACCCTGCCGAACACCCAGTCCATGCAAGCATTGAACAGAGTAGGAACAAGAACACACCCCTGACAAACCCCAGAATCAACTGGGAAAAATGCAGAGATTCTGCATCCACTCTGTACAGCACTCGCAGTACCAGAATACAGGCCAACTGTGATATCCAGCAATTTCGAGGAGATCCCAGAAAGTCACAGGATGTCCCACAGGGCAGCTCAATCAACTGAGTCAAACGCTTTATGAAAAGCGACAAAGGCTGCAAATAAACTCTGCCAATACTCGCATTTGATCTCAATGAGAACCCTCAGTGCCAGGATGCGGTCGATGATAGACTACTTAGGCATAACACCAGACTGCTCTGGTCACTGATAGGTGACCAAGAGATCACAGATCCAATTGAGGATGAACCTAGTAACCCTAGGACCTTACCCGGAACTGAGAGCAGTTTTGACCTCATGTAGTTGCCACAATCCAGGCAATCACCCTTCTCTTTCCAGATAAGGACGACAAGTCCACTTTTTCCAATCAGTTGGGATGACGCCCTTCTTCCAAATGGAAGCAAAGATTGTTTGCAATGCCAGGAGGACAGCCTTACCACCAGCCTGGAGAAGTTCATACTGTATACCACAGATCCCTGCAGCCTTGCTTACCCTCAGCTGGTTTACCACTTGTGCAATCTCAGTGAGATTGGGTGGTTCACAACTAATTGGAGGATCAGCCTAAAGAACTGTGGACTCAGAGATGTCCAGCATTCTATCCAGAGGATCAGCTTTAAACAGCTGCTGAAGTAGCCAGCCCAGCTAGTCACAACGGCAGTGTCATCCGTAAGGACCATTCTATCACCCGCACTGACTGCGACTCTCCACGGAACCGATTTGGATGTGCGTAATGCTTCGATTCCTCTGTAAATAGGGCATGTATCACTAGATGACAGATGGTGTGTCACTTCTCATAGATTTTTCTAACAAACTTATCTGTCCTCAGAGCCCTTGCAGCCATCCTTAGTTCCAGGTACAGACCAAAGTTTCCATCAAGCCATGCACTGTGACTCCTCTCAATAATATCCAGGGTGCCCTTTGAGATGTAATACATCCTTCTGGGAACACTGGTAACACCAACGCAACCCTCAGCAACCTTTAGGGTCTTGTCACAGAAGGTCTTCCACATTACATTAGGATCGGCAGTCACACCCAACTCTGTAAGTTCCTCACACAAACTACATGCAAACTCATTGGAAACAGCCTGATATTGGAATCTGGCCAGGTCCTGCCTCATTCTCCTGGAAGGTGGTAGCCTACTGCACCTAAGCTGGATCTTCATAGTAGCAACAACAAGTCTGTGGTCAGAATTCACAAACTGGGCACTTCTATAGACCCTGCAATTCTGTAGGAGCCTCCAGCATCTGCCCACAAGGATGAGATCAATCTTTTTTCACCTCACCATCATGTTTTAAGGTTGCAGGTATATTATATACTATTTGTAGCTCTCTTCACAACAACACAGACACAGGTCGGTTCTTTTAAATGGGCGTTTATTGCTTGGGCTCTTGTTACTCACTCCGTCACGCCTCCACGCCGTGAGAACTATATAGTGAGTAATCAGTACAAAATACATCAGCGAATACACAGTAACTTTCATACACATATGATGAAATACAAAACATTTAGTGCAAACATGAAACAAAAGACATTTTACAAATAAAATACCTCGTTGGCCACTTGTCATGAAAAGAGGTCCTTAAATCACTTTGGTTTTAGCTTTAGACGGTTCAGTATGAAACCCCTTTTTGCAACATGGCAGAGCCTCGCGAGAGACATCCACCCACCTGCGCTTCATGGGGCAGGTTCCTTCTCATGTTCTCCTGATAACCCCTAAGTGCGCTCTCGCGAGACATTACTTTACATACAGTACATATTAAAGTCACTTAATAACAAATAAATTGGAACATGTAAATTTACTATATACATCACGTTTTTAAATTTAGATATTTAAAACTATATATTTATAAGGTTATGTAACACATTATAAAATCCATTATCTACAACATGAACTTCCCATTACTGTAAATATTGTTCAATAACATTTACACTCCCACCAAAATCACTCATTGACCTGAATTGAGAGATTTTCTTCAAAGGCAAGCTATAAGAGAAGTGTGTGAGTCTGTGTACCTTTATGTGTGACTTAGTTGGCCTCAAGTAAGGTAACTACTTTATGAATAGGTCTCTCAAGATAAACTGATCTAGTGAGTGGTTCTCCTTTATCAAATGTAGTGTCACTAAGTAGAAGTTTCACCTTTCGTACTTTGCCATCTGCGCCAAGTTGAGCTTCCACAATCCTGGCGAGCTTCCACTCATTTCTTGGTGCACTGTCATCTTGTAAAATTACAATGTCATCTACTTGTGAGTTTCGTGATGTCTTCTGCCATTTCTGTCGTTGTTGAAGATTTAGCAGGTATTCTCGTTTCCATCGTTGCCAAAATTCATTGGCCAGAAACTGCACTCTTCTCCACCTTTTGTGCAGATAGAGATCTTCTTTGCAGAACTGTCCAGGAGGTGGAAGAATAACTGATGATTTCATGGTTAGAATATGGTTGGGAGTGAGGGGTTCTGGGCCAGTAGGATCATGAAGATGCTCAACACTTAGTGGTCTGCTGTTGATTATTGCCATTGTTTCGTAGAGCAATGTTCTCAAAGTTGTGGTGTCAAGTCTGCTGGCTGACTTGTCGAGCATAGCAGTCAGGACGCTTCGAATTGTTCGAATCTGGCGCTCCCAGACTCCACCCATGTGGCTAGCTGATGGAACATTCAACACAAATTCACAACCAAGTGCCCTTTGACGATCTTGATCCATTCCTCCAAGCAACTTAGAAAGCTCCATTCTAGCACCAATAAAATTTGTTCCCCTATCGCATCTCAATTGGCACACAGGTCCTCTGATAGCTATGAATGCTCGAAGTGCATTTATGAATGCGTCTGTCGTCAAGTCGTCAAGCGTTTCAATGTGCACTGCTCTGGAACATAAGCAAGTGAATAACAATCCGTATCGTTTTATTTCTTTTCTTCCTTCCCTCACAATGAAAGGTTCAAAACAATCAAGGCCACAGTAAGTGAAAGGGGGGGATGTTTCAGTTCTCTCTTCAGGCAGATTTGCCATGTGTTGAACCTCTGTTGTTCTTCTGTATCTCCTACATTTTACACACTTGTAAATGTGTGAGGAGACCACATTTCCACATCCTAAAATCCATATTCCGTTTGCACGCAACTCATTCATGGTCATGCCTCTTCCTTGGTGGTGTATGCGCTCATGATGATGTTTGATGAGAAGGGCTGAAACATGAGATTTCTTCGAAAGTATCACAGGATGTTTTACATCATGATGTAAGGCTGATTGAGATAGCCGTCCTCCCACTCTGAGGACACTGTTTTTGTCCAAAAAGGCATTCAATTGGCGTAGCCTGTTGTGCTTGTTCAAGGTGTCTTCCTTCAGGCCTTTAATCTTCTTTATTTCTTCAGCAAATGCTTCTTCTTGTACCATCTTGATGATGAAGATTTCTGCTTCTCTTCGTTCTTCAAGGTTAGTTGACTCATTCGTTCTTGACTGAAATCCCTTGAATTCTCTGACAAATCTTTTAAGCCTGGCAACAGCTCTAACTATTCTAGACCAGTCAGAGAATTTAATAAAGCGGTTCACCACTGAATTCAGTTCTCTTGCCTTAACTGCCTGAACATGTGCCCTGCGAAGCTCGGGATCAGTTGCTTCTACTTCTCCCACCATTCTTTCTTCATGTGGGAGAATCTGCTGCCAAAGAAAGTTGGGTCCTTTCAGCCAGTTGGACTCTTTCAGTTGAATTGCACTCAGTCCTCTCGAGGCGTAATCAGCTGGGTTGTCTTCAGAGCTGACGTGTCGCCATTGTTCAGGTTTTGTGCTAGATCTTATTTGCTGGATCCGGTTGCCTACGAATGTGTGAAACCTTTTAGCATCGTTGTTCACATAGCCAAGGACCACCTTTGAGTCAGTCCAGTAATACTCTGGCAGGGTTTTAATATCAAGCTCACGTTTGATGACATCACCAATGCGAACTGAAGTCACAGCTGATGATAACTCAAGTCTTGGGATAGTTGTTAGTTTGGTAGGGGCCACTCTTGCTTTCCCCAAGACAAGTGAACAACTGATCTGTCCTGTTTCACTCATCGCTCTAAGATATGAGCATGCACCATACCCTTTGAAACTTGCATCGGAAAAGTTGTGAAGCTCATACAGTACGACTTCACCAAAGCTTGATGGAAGGTAGCTCCTTGAAATCTTCAGAGCTGCAAAATGAGGCAGATCTTTGAGCCATGACTCCCATTGTGGCAAGATGTGTTCGGGGAGAAGTTCGTCCCAGCCTACCTTGTCTCTGCACAGTGTTTGAAGGCTCTGTTTGCCGATCAGTATGACTGGAGCCACAAACCCTAGTGGATCATAGACTGAGGCGACAGTTGAGAGAACCCCTCTCCTTGTCAGTGGGTTTTCTTTTACTACGACCCTGAATTGGAATTCATCTGTTTCGACGCACCACTGGACTCTAAGTGCTCGCTCGATACGGAGTTCTACTAGGGCCATGTCTAAATCTTTGGTTTGGGCACGTTCTTGTACTGGTATTGCTGCAATCACGCTTTTATCATTGGATACAAACTTGTGCAGGCGCAGATTTCCTGTTTTGCACAGAGCTCTGGACTCTGCTACCAGATGTATGGCTTCAGCAGGTGTCTTTACACTAGTTAGGCCATCATCCACATAGAAGCAGCCTAGGATAAACTTGATGGCTTCTTCACTGAACTTCCCATGACCCTGTGATGCCAGGTGCTTAAGTCCAAAGTTGGAGCAGCCGGGGGATGAAGCTGCCCCAAACAGGTGTACCCTCATTCTGTATACCGAGGGTTTGGAGTCCAAATCACCTTTGTCCCACCAGAGAAACCTGAGATAGTCTTGGTGTTCCTTTGCAACATGGAACTGGTGAAACATTTTTTCAATGTCACACATTATTCCTATTGGACCCTTTCTAAATCGACACAAGACTCCAAATAATGTGTTAGTCAGGTGTGGACCAGTCAAGAGATGGTCATTTAGAGAGGTTTTTTGGAAGCGTGCCAAACAGTCGAAAACCACACGGATCTTCCCGGGTTTGTGGGGATGGTAGACACCGTGGTGTGGAATATACCACGCTGGTTGGTTATCAAGTTCAAGCTGTGGTACCTTCTCAGCATCTCCTCTGTTTATGATGTCATTCATGAAGTTGACATAGTCTTTGTAATATTGTTCATTTCTCCTCAGTCGTCGCTCTAATGAGCTAAGCCTATGAACTGTACACTGTTTATTGTTTGGAAGATTAGGTTTGTCTGTCTTAAAAGGTAGCGGGAGTTCATAGTGGCCGTCTTCCTTGTGCCTTATTCCTGCTTTCACTTTGGACAAGAAGAGGAGGTCTTCTTGAGAAACTGGGTTATCGTCTGTAGTGTGATCTATGAAATCCGATTCAAGGATCTTAATTATGTCAAGTGGGATTACCTCTTTGACTTGAGTTCTGCACACTGTGGCAGGTGGCTGATTACGAGCCGCACCCAGCTACCTATTTAAGGAGCCGCCGCCCTGCAATCAAGGCTGGAGTCGGGTGAGGAGGTGGACGAGGTCAGAGGAGGCGGCAAGGAGAGGCCCTGAGTGTTGTGTTTGTGAGGAGAAGAAAGTGGCTGCTGGAAGCCTGGACTTTGGGAGTCGGTGGGGGTTTGTTGTGTGGTGCACTTAAGACTGTTGTATATATAGTAGAAAGTGTAAATAAACGTGTGGTGATGGACAGCAACGTGTCTGCCTGTCTGTGTCCGGGAGCGCCCTTTCACAGTGGCGTAGTCGGCAGGATGCTCCACCTGGGTCGAGGTGGGGACCTGTAATGTTGGAAAGTTTTGTGAAAGGCCCGGCACAGCAGGCAAACTCACCCACGTGCCGCAGGGGCGGCGTGCACCCAACCCCGCACGTACCGGGAGTGTCGCGGACCACGGGAGGTCCGCTGTTGGACTTTTTTGTGTTTCAGGGGCAGCTAGGGAGTGCGGCGACAGCTAGGAGAGCTGCCGGGAAGGAGATGCTGCAGCCGCAGCAGCCGCGGAGCTGCCCAGAACCTCGCCCTCGAGTGTGGAATGAGGGCGGGGAGGCCGCAGACTGAAGGTCCCTCCTCGTAGAAGGCACGGGATCGGGCAGCGTGTCCTGTCCTCCCACCAACGATTGGTCAGAGGCGGGAGCTGGGAATGTCCGTCTCGTGCCGAGAAGAAACCCGAGTGGGCTGCAGGGAAGAGCCCACGGAGAGCAGTCGGCGAGTGACGCCGCCCGGAAGGTAAGCACACCGCCGACTGTCTCTTCCTCTTTGGCAGCGATACTGCAGGAGCTGCAGTATGAGATCCAGCGCGTGCTATCGCTGCCGGCCGAGCGATGTGCCCTCCGGGCGGAGACGCAGGTGTCAGGAGGGATGGCAGTGGCGTGCGAGCGAGAGCCGAGGCAGGAGGATCGACGCACTGCAGGAGCTCCTGGACGGAGAGGCACAGCGGGGCAGGTAAGGGAGACCGACCCCGTTAAGCTCCGGATGCCAGCGAGGCTGGGTCTGCCCTCTTACAATGGGCAGATCCGAACCGCTGTGGCGTCCCAAATTAAGAGGAGGAAGCGGCTTGGGGAAGCCAGTTCCTCCGACAGGGGAGGATGCGCTGCTGGGTGTGCACGTTCCTTAAAGGGCCGTCCTCTGCGGAGGCAGAGGAGAATCCCGCAGCTGGAGAGGTGGAAACAGAGCGTGATCCCACTGGTGATTCCGTGGCGGGGAGCATGGACTGCTCGGGCTGGGAAGCCGAGAAAGGGAGCATCGGGGCGCCGATCGGGGCCGAGAGCGTTGGCCCAGCTGAGAACGAGCTGAGGGGCTGCGTCTGGGCAACGCCTCCGCCCTTGTTTTTCTTTTGTATTGACAGGATCGGGCCCTAGGCTACAGTGTGTCGGCTTGCCGCCGAGGGGTTCCCGTCCTCCCAGAATGGTTCGCTGGTCCCAGGAGGTCTCAGCTAGCGGGGGAGTCATGGGGCAGGTGGCTGATTGTGAGCCGCAACCAGCTACCTATTTAAGGAGCCGCCGCCCTGCAATCAAGGCTGGAGTCGGGTGAGGAGGTGGACGAGGTCAGAGGAGGCGGCAAGGAGAGGCCCTGAGTGTTGTGTTTGTGAGGAGAAGAAAGTGGCTGCTGGAAGCCTGGACTTTGGGAGTCGGTGGGGGTTTGTTGTGTGGTGCACTTAAGACTGTTGTATATAGTAGAAAGTGTAAATAAACGTGTGGTGATGGACAGCAACGTGTCTGCCTGTCTGTGTCCGGGAGCGCCCTTTCACAACACAAAGTGTACTTCTTCCTTTAGCTGGACTGATGAATGCACAGCTGGTGTCACTTGTCGCACCATGATTCTGTGACTTGTTCCTATTGCATCGCTGTCATCACTTGCTGGATTTGAGCAACCAACAATGCTCCAGCCGAGATCAGTTCGCTGTGCATATGGATAATCCTCATCACCAGACAGGATCTCCCTTGGAAGAAGGGCTCATTGACAGTTATGGCCAATGAGAAGGCCTACTTCGCAGTCTAACTGTGGTGGAATCCTTTCTGATAATTGCTCCAGATGAGGCCATTTTAGAGCCGTTTGAGAAGTTGGAATATGTAACCTGTTTGCTGGAATGAACTCTCGTGTGAAAACAGGTGGTAGCAGAATTCTTTTCTTTAAGCTGTATCCTCTCACTTGTAGACCTGTCAGTTTCTGACATGGTACGACCGTTGACTTGGCAGACATTGTGGATAGCCGCAAACTGACATTTTCTTTGTTTGTGTTGAGGTCTTTGGCAACTTTGTCTAGGATGAAAGTTGTATCACTCTGTGCGTCTAAGAGTGCATAGACAAGGACTTCTTGATCTGGATGCTTGGTAGATGATAGCCAGACTGGCAAGATAGAGGACGTTTGTGTACATAGGCCCTCTTGTATGACTCTGTTGGTAGTTGCTGTTGCAGTCTTTTCTGTGGTGTCTGCCTCGTCTTTTGAAATGTCATTTCCATTTAGGTGCATTGGCTTCTGACGTTCTTTGAACTTGTCGTCATGCAAACATGTCGGATGTCTCTTTTGACATTTTTCACATGTGCTTTTGTCATCACACCGTCTTGAGTGATGACCAGTCTTCAAACATCCAAAGCAAAGCTTCTCTGTGTGCACAAACTTGACGCGATCCTGAACTGTTTTTTCACTGAACCTCCTGCACTTATCTAGGACATGTCCTGCCCTTTTGCAGAAGACACATGATGGAATACTGCTTTGTGTTGTGTTTGTTGTCAGAGTCTTTGCTTGAATTATTTGATTTCGTGGATGCCTTTGTTTCTCACCTTCCACACTCCTGAGTGCTTGTATTGAGGATATGGGATCACAAGCTAGATCTGCTTCCTTTGATAAAAAGTCAACAAACTCTTTGAATTGTGGGTACGCAGTCCTTACTTGCCTGACTTCCATCACTTTACGGTTCCATCTGGAAACCAACCAATCTGGCAATTTCAGCAGAATCCTTTGACTCTCAATGCAATCATTAAGGACTTCCAGTGTCTTAATGTGGGACATTGCAGCCTCACAGCTCTTGAGGAAGTCTGCAAATTCTCTTAGTTCACAAGCATCTTTAGAGCTTATCTTTGGCCATGCATGCAGCTTGTCTCTGAGGGACTTCCCGATTATGAATGGGTCTCCGAAACGTTTCTCTAACAGTTTCCAAGCCGAGTCATAGGCTTCTTCTGTGCCTAATAGAAGAAATCCTTCTACAGCTTTCTTTGCTGTGCCACCCAAGTACTTTCTTATGTAATAAAGTTTTTCATTCTTTGGAATGTTTTTCCGTTCTATTAATGTTTCAAAAGATAGTTGCCAGTCTCTGAATTTCAAAGGGTCTCCAGTAAATACTGCAGGCTCTGGTGTTGGAAGACGATTAGCACTTATAGCTTCTGCTAGCACATTAACCAGATCTTAGCTATTCTGCTCTTGGGGCCTGAACACTGTGGCTTGAGGAATGAATGAGGGACTTCTTCTAGGCGTGCAAGCTTTCTGTGTTTATCTTGGATTGCTTGTTGTCTAGCTAAGTTCTCCGATTCAAATTGTGCTAGCCGTTGTTTATTTTCAGCCTCTAGCATTTGAAGTTCTGTTTCTTCCCTGTCTTGTTCTTCCAGTACAGCCAAGACCTCCTGAGATGCAGCAGCTTCAGCCACAGCCTCTATTCTTTTGACTGAGTGGATGCTAGAGTGGTTGGAACTACATCTTGATCGACGAGACAGTGGCCTAGATACAGAACCTGTTGAGTCTAAGATTGATCTAACATCGGGCCAAGGTTCTTCGTCTTTATCTGCTTTATGCCCTTTAAGCTGTCTCTCTGCCCTTTGAATAATGAAACATGAGAATGATATGCACGTATCAACCCTGCGCCGCAGGTCTGGTTCAGGGGTTTGTACTTGACGCAACTCTTCCTAAATGACCTTCACATCAGAACAGGTCCGTTTCATGTTCTCAAAAAGCTCGTTCAATTCATCCTCAGAAGCATCATCAGTTAATAATTCCTTGCCTATTCTTGCATGACACCTCCACTTTTCATAGTTAATTTTATATCGACATTGTATTCCCTTCAGTCTTTCTCCTTGAAATTCTCTTCCCTTTTCTGTTAGAGTGCGCATTCTTTCACTTCTTCGTAGCTGTTCTACTTCTGTAGATTCGGTGTCTGTAGCTTCAGCAGATGGTTTAACATTTTTACGGCAGGTCTCAGTGCTTATGTCAGACATCTTGAGATAAGGGTAGTACAACTATGTAGATATTAAACTCAAATTGGGCTTCTTCTACACTATGTGTAAGTGAAAGCTACAGTAAACTTAGTTTGAACAGCCATGAAAGTTCACATATGTGTGTAGGAATCTTCCAAATACACTGTAGACATCAAATTTACATCAAGCTAACTGTCAGAATTTAAACTTCTCTAAACTTCACATTAACTTCAGTTTCAAAACAAAATAAGAAAAATGATATTTGCTTGGCACAAATATAAGTAAAACATTGATCACAGCAGGAATATGGTTAGAAATGCATTAAATAACTTATCCGTTATATAACAATAGGTTTTCACGTCAGTATTGTACCCTTTTATATTCACTGAAGGTGCTCCTTAAACTAGATTAATTCTCATAAAACTTAAAATTACTTAGAAATCTTTAGTTTTCACTTGTAACGAGGTACCTTTTTTCAACATTTACTAAAATCATTAACTTTACTACTATTTGCTCTTTAAGCTTTATAACACGCAACGACTATGAATGCAAACACATTGGATTTATCTCCACATTAAGCACAGAATGCAAGGTTAACAGATCTGAGTCCTTAGGTGCAGTTTCCAAGCTAAACCACTTCTCGCACCAAGTTAACTTTACTATTGTGGTAGAGCTCCTACTGGTTTTGGCTTGAAAAATTTGCGCTTTAACACAGTCTAATCACCGTTGTTTGTAACCACTATGCGGACAATGCGTTATGGGCTCTGCTTATCTGCTGCATCGGATCCTCGTCGCATCGTTTCTCCTACCCGTATTGAGCAGTCGAGTTCTCACTGTAGCTCTCTTCACAACAACACAGACACAGGTCGGTTCTTTTAAATGGGTGTTTATTGCTTGGGCTCTTGTTACTCACTCCGTCACGCCTCTGCGCCTCCACGCCGTGAGAACTATATAGTGAGTAATCAGTACAAAATACATCAGCGAATACACAGTAACTTTCATACACATACGATGAAATACAAAACATTTAGTGCAAACATGAAACAAAAGACATTTTACAAATAAAATACCTCGTTGGCCGCTTGTCATGAAAAGAGGTCCTTAAATCACTTTGGTTTTAACTTTAGACGGTTCAGTATGAAACCCCTTTTTGCAACATGGCAGAGCCTCACGAGAGACATCCGCCCACCTGCGCTTCATGGGGCAGGTTCCTTCTCATGTTCTCCTGATAACCCCTAAGTGCGCTCTCGCGAGACATTACTTTACATACAGTACATATTAAAGTCACTTAATAACAAATAAATTGGAACATGTAAATTTACTATATACATCACGTTTTTAAATTTAGATATTTAAAACTATATATTTATAAGGTTATGTAACACATTATAAAATCCATTATCTACAACATGAACTTCCCATTAAATATTGTTCAATAACATTTACACTTTTGTCATTTTACTGGACAGCTCTGTGATTGATGGTAGACATTAAACTTTTTTAATATGGTATCGAAAAATGGCACTTGTTTCATTTTGGCATGCACACTGTATGTTCTGTTACCAATAGCTCATCAACAAAGAAACATGGAAAATACTAACATTTAGTAAAATATTAATAATAGTAATAATTATAGTTAATAATTCATTACTTGATACAAAAGAACTATGTACAAAGTCATTTTAAAAGACAAATACTTAGAATAAATTTATACTAATCCACTTTCATGCTATAGGTGGTGACTTGCTCTTAAATATTTCCTCAGGAAGTTTTTTTCTGGAGAAAAAAGGGGAAAAAACATTTCCACAGGAAAGGATTTTTTGAGGAACTCAAATTTCACCTGCCATATGAGTGATTAAAACTAATGGAATTAAATATTTAAAGTCCTATAGAAAATCACTTGCTTGTCATGACCACACCTTTAAACTGGGTGAGTAAGTCATTTTCACAGCAGGCATTATTACCTTATAAAACTCATTTTCCTGTATATTACATGCATAGTTGATCATGGCAGATTTTAATTGATCAAATGTTTTTAAAAAACTTGTAGAAAGCATTCCGTGGTAATCTTTATCTACTGTGCCCCTTGCAAAATAAGCACTGGGTAATTAAAATTGTGCACAGTGTCTTTAATAAGCCTATCAGGCAGTCTTCTATACCACGTACATATCTACTGTGCCCCTCCTTCCCTTCCACCAAAGGGCACACTCATTTTATTGTTGAGCCTTTGCTGTTGAAATACGTGGCCTCTGTAAGCTGTTTGCAAAATGAACACTGGACAGCTAAAATTAAGTCTTCTTTATCAATTTCATTTTTAATTTGCCTCTCCATCCTATCCACTGTAGGGTCGCTCATTTCCACAGCTGAGCCTTTGTTGTCGAAATGCTATTCTGTTTATAATATTAATTCTGGTCAGCTAAAAATTAGCTAAACCTATTTAAAAAGCATCTAGGAAGTCTTTTGACCAATTTTTCCTGCAATCTGCCCTTTTGTCCTATCCACTGGAAGGGTCACTTATTTCACCAACTGGAGCAGAGCCCTCAGTCTGCTGCTTACAAAATGAACACTGGACACTTAAAAAATCTTCAATTTGTATTTTAAAAGGATGTAGAAAGTCTTTAAAATCACTTTCATATCTACTGTGGCCTTTTGTCCTATCCACTGGTGGGGCACTCATTTCCACGGCCGGAGCAGAGCTATAGAAATGCATGCCCTCTGCCTGATGCTTGCATGAAGAATACTAGAATTATAAAATAGTCTAAAATCATTTTCTGTATTACTTTCATGTCGACAATGCCCCTCTGTTCCATCCTTTCAAGGGGACACTTATTACCTTTGCTGTAGAAATGCAGCAAGAAATGTCTTCTGTTTTCAAAATGAACACTGCACAGCTAAAGTCTATAACTTAATTATTTACGGAAAACATGCCACTTCAGCCCCAAAAGAAAGCATGAGCTGAAAGTTATTGGTGAAGAATTAGGCTGTTGGTTGGTCCACATTTACTGGGCATTCTCTATTTATCTGCACTTGGATCACACAGGACAGTGTGAAACAAATTGTGTGGGAAGTCTTACTAACAAAAGAGCCTTATTGCACATATTTCCACAATATGTTAGAAAGGTAAGAGACTGAAAGATTAATATTTTACACTATTATTTAGCACTTAAATCAAAGCTATTAGCACCTAATTTTTTTTCTTTTAGGAACCACTGGCACCTTGTCTGGAGCCCTGGGTGTCACTGAGTCCCAAACCGTTGACACAACTATCACAGACACAGTTACAGGTTCCAATAGAGTGATTTGTATTCTCCCTGTACCTCACAGGCCACTCTAGAATTTTCTGTATAACATAGCACAACACACACAAAAGATTTTTCTTCCTTCCCTTTCCTACTCCTCTTCATCCAAGCAAGGACTGTTCTCTGTCTCCCGACTCCAACTTGCTTGGATGAGGTTGAGTAGCTTCTTTTATCTATGACCCAGGAGCACTTTCAGTGCTAGGGTGTAGCCCGCTGGAAGCACTTCCGAGTCAAATAGAAGTTTCTGAAAGAAGGGATGACTAATTCCAGCAGCTTGCCCCTGGCAGCCCCCACAGAACCCAACAGGGCTGCCCCATGGGACCACAGTCCCTAGCATGCTACCTGGGTGTCCATGTGGGAATCCTAACCCAGGGATGCTT
The DNA here is from genome assembly GCF_900747795.2 of Erpetoichthys calabaricus. NCBI lineage: Eukaryota > Metazoa > Chordata > Cladistia > Polypteriformes > Polypteridae > Erpetoichthys > Erpetoichthys calabaricus. The sequence goes on along the minus strand of NC_041394.2, from coordinate 163,579,740 downwards.
CCATCTAGTGTATCTGGGGATTAAGGATGTAAACCTTGTTGTCTCACCATTCTTCCATTATATTGGACTCCTGGCTGGTTAAAGATTCCTGCTCCCTCTCGGCTAGAAAGCTGTCTGCCCATTTTTCTTTATTATAACATCCTGGACGGGCAATGAATCATCATCCATCTCCTTTGCGACGCCTGTCCAACTACGATGGTACTCACAATGGAAAATTGGGCCACCCAGAGATGTAGTCAATGCACAGAATGAGTCGAAATTGCAAAACAGGAGATGACCCAAACTAAGAGATCAAAAAGAAGCATGAATTTGAAAAACTATGGAGTCTGAAAATATGTAAACCTGAGCTCACAATGGAGTATGTGTAACAAGACACAAAAATGATTAATTAACATTCAAAGATGGCACTTAATAAAAATACCCTTTTCATATCACACAGCACACTAAGTTACAGAAAATAATGATGCATAATACTCTACCTCTCTGGTGTACTATGCAGGTCTCAACATTTAAATCAAGGCTGAAGACTCCTTATTCTACCTTATGACACTCTTTTAGAGAAGTTATTTAATCCATTCATACTATTTTAATATGTGTGGCTATTATTGAGGTTGGTTGTTAGTAATTATACACAATTCTTTTCCTTTTCCCTGTGTCATGATGTAACATGTGGCTTCACTATTTACATTGTTCCTTTAAAATGAGACTTTCAAATGAATGCATTGTCATCAACAGACAACAGTATTAGAATTTCATTACTGACTACAAACTGACTAGACATAAAACATTGTGGAACTCAAAATATCATCAAGAAAGTCATAAATTAATAAAAATGAAGGAATGAACACATGCAGGAAAAAACAAAGTACAAAATAAACAGAAAATAATAAAACACTCTGGACCTCTCTCACAGGCCTCATTTACTGGGGTGGCTCATCCACTTGTCCACTATAAAGTGCCATACACACATCCATGTCAACTCTTAACTTAGAAGGCTTTCAGTTTGTTCCTGCGACACCAATCTATAACTCTCTATACCAACTCCTGGTGTCGCTGTACTCCTGAATCTTCAGTTGGCCTTAAAGGGGCAGTCCACCAAGGCAGGTCTTCAACTGCTTACCTTAACAAAGAAACCACACAGTCCCTTTGATTCAGTATGCACTTACTCACTTTTGTTATACTTAAGATGGTCAGGCATCACTGCCAATTTCTTAGTTACCTGCTCCCTTGCATCTTGGATGAGAATTGCATGCTTCTACTCAAGCCATCTTTATTCAGACTTGCATTAGTGCCACTGCCTAATGCGGTTCTATTCAATAAGGGTGCACACAAAAAGGCGACCTTCAAAAGGGCGACCTCAATTGGGCGCGGAGAATAAAAGTGCACATAAATAAAAGCGATCTTCAAAGGGGCGACCTCAATTGAGCGCCGAATAAAGGCGTGTGTAAATAAAGGCGAGCTTCAAAAGGACGACCTCAATTGAGCGCCGAATAAATGCGTGCGCAAATAAAGGAGCACTTCAAAAGGATGACCTTCGGAGCGAATTAAATTAATTGTCCTTGATTATGCTAATAGACCGCATCTCGAATCTCTACGTGGCATTGCACATAATCTACAGCTTCAAGTGTAACTTGCTTACACCTTTTTATACATTCAGTCATTGCCTTAATCTAATTTTCTGTAATTTTGAAAACAAGGAAATATAGAGAGCTTTAGAAATAGTTCGTTAGAAGTAGTTCGTTAGAAGTTCATGCATTAATTAATTGGATGTTTTAATATTCTTGCTTTCACCTTTTTATACGTTCAATCATTGCCTTTATCTAATAAATTTTCTGTAATTTTGTTGCATTTGCCTTTATTCGCTGCGCCCAATTGATGTCATTTTATTTATAGGGCACTTTACATTAGTAGTAAATCTCAAAGTGCTACATAAAAAAGTTTAAACAAAGGCAAAGCAAGATAAAAACAGAGATAAAATGATAATAATTAGTAGCATTCTTGTTAATAAGCTTTCCTAAATAGAAAAGTCTTTAGCTGTTTTTTAAAACAGCCCACAATCTGCTGTGTTCTCAGGCTCTCTGGTAGGGCATTCAAGAGCCGTGGAGCAGCGGCTGCAAAGGCTCGGTCACCCATTTTACGAAGTTTGGTCACAGGGGGGCAAAGGCGGTAGGTATTTGCAAAACAGAGGTTTCATGTAGTGGATTGTAGTATAAGAAGGTCCTTAAGATACTGTGGAGCATTTCCATGGATACACTGGTGAGTAAACAAACAGAGTTGGTATTCAATACGGAGGTGAATAGGGAGCCAATGAAGCGTCCGAAGGATTGGTGAAATGTGTTCATATTTCCACACCCTCATCAGGATTCTTGCAGCACTATTTTGAATTTGTTGGAGCTTTTTAAGGCTCTTGCTGGGGATGCCGATGAGGAGTGCATTACAATAATCCAGCCTGGATGAGACAAAGGCATTTTGCTTTTCAGAATCACAGAGGGAGAGGTAGGGACGGAGTTTGGCTATGTTTCGGAGATGAAGGAACGCAATTTTACAAAGGTGATGGACATGTGTATCAATGCCACTGCTCTCCCACCATAGGATACCACTTACTACCTCTACCATCCTGCCATTCAGTCCAGCTTTTGTATGGTTCTTAGAAGCACACCAACCAGAGTCAACAGGAATTCAACACAAACTGCCTTCACTAAATTGATTCTTGCTTTAATGATATTCTACTTTCTGTGTTTTCTACAGCCATCTGCATGTGAGAACATTGTCCAGAAGTGAAACTGTGTCTAATATTCTTGTATAATAAAAGAATAATTTCTCTGTGTGTGTGCACTACCAGCATATCACATATTTGTAAACTGTTGAGAATAGTGTGTGTATGTATGTGTTGGTGCAATTCAGAGGAAGAATTATCAAAATTAAAGGTATGCAGTGGCTTTGACTGTACAGGACACAAGAATGGATTACATAAGTAGTGTCTTAGGTGTATTGAAAGTGTATACCACCTAAAAACCTCCAACCAACAGTTATCCTTTGCCTAGAAACAGTATGTTGTTTCCTAAGAGCTGATTGGGACAACTTGACTTGAATAAAAATGCTGCCAAAAAGGGTTATTAGAATGGATAACTCAATATAGTTTGTCCTGGATAAAGTTCTCACATAGCATATCAAGGTACTCCAAGCAGAATTACACCACTGATTTCTGAGTTTTGTAGCAATTAAAGGCCACATTATTACCCTTTTACCTCCTTGGTGTTTGCATGCCTCAATGAATTTGAACTACTTTAAAAGCAAATGGGGAACCAAGAGACTATGTGAGAAATGTACACAACTGTTTTGTATAGAATGTGTCAGTTTCATTACATTTTTTAAGCACTGATTACATTGGTTCTTTTTAAACTAAATAGGTGTTTGCCATACTACTAGCTCTGAGTCAATAAGCAGAGTTAATTAAGATTTCGTTTCCATGTCTATGTCTATGTCTATGTCTATGACTATACCTTCCAAATACAAATACTTTTTTTTGTAAAAATATAACTTATTAACTTAAATACCTGAATTGAGGTTTACTAGAACGTCATAAGGAGGACCAGGGATTTACTTTCTACAACTAAAGTGTTTATTCTCTCTTCTGTTACTTGGTATTACAGATTTAACTGAAAGTTTGTTTCTTTAAATTGTCTGCTGTACAGATTTTTACTGCACTTGTGAAGCTTTATGTGCAATTATTGGGTCTAAGCACTATCACGTAAATGTTCTGAATAATATTATTCCAAATTAAATGTGATTTTGTTTGATGTTTGATAAGGTGTACTTTCTAGATCATATCTCCCCAGTGTATTTAAATGTACTGCTTTCCTTCCTATATGTAAACCTTACATCTGTTTACATTAAATTTAAATTTACAACGCATCTGACATATTCTGGACTCTGTCCATGGCCATCTGCTGTGGGAAAAGAAATAATGGAATTTTTTTAATGATTCATTTAAGTTATATTTTTGATAGAAAGGGCACAGGGATATAATTTGAAAAACAAAGATTACTATCATCTTTTTCCCATCCTACACTCTCATCCAATAAGATTCTGCCACATATTCTCAAAGATTCACATCCACCTCAGCTTATCCCCTTCACAGCACCAGTATATAATGGGGAAAAGCCTATATTAAAAGATGGCTTGGAACAGCTTCAACATCCAATAAGAGGAAAAGTGTATACTTTCTGAGGAAGATTAGACTTGCATTCTGTGTAAACATGAAAAGATGAGGTTTTATTTGGGAGTTGCTCCAGACGAATTTCCTTGTAATTTGATAGACACATTGTTGTGTGTTTTTCATTTAATAATAATATTTTATTTATGTGAGCTTCTCATATTTTGTGATGAATTGACTGCAGATGCATTAATTCATTGAAAAGTTTTTCAGTCAACATGTGCCTGAATGACTAAACTGGCTGTTTGCCGTCTACATATAATTATGACAAATATCTTTAAATGTGCATCTATCCGTTTTTTTTTTAACTCTCACTCAGCCATATTTTTATTTTTTCATTTTGAATTTTTTATAACTTCCTGTACCTTAATTTACACTGACAAGAAATTTGACCAGGGCAACAATAATGACAGATATAACAATACATGTTGTATTAAATTATATTACACAAATAAATGCCAGCATATCGTATGTGATGTTTCATGGCCTGTCTAGGCTGTTGACCTGAGATGAGGATGTTTGGTCTGCTTATACCAGTGGACCATGAACTATTTAAAGGATAGAATATGTCAAACTGGAGGTCCACAGTAGTTGCAGATGTTCATTACTTCCACATTCCTAATTACAAAACAGTTATGGAACTGACTTTTTCATTTTTTTGCTAATTTGTACTTAATTCGATTGTTATTGTTTGAAACCTTAATTATGACTATTACTCTTAAATAACAGTCAAGCTGCTTTTTTATCAGCTTCAATTTAGCAATGCTATGTAAATGACATCATAAACAAAAAATGAGCTACCCTGATTGCATTAGTACCTGCACTTTCATCATAAGCTATCAGTTTCAAAATTTACAGAAAGAAATATGGAAAAAGACAGAGCAACAGAGTATTTTTTTTCCTAATCCAAATGACTTTTTAAGAGGCTGTCAGAAAAGTAAAACCTAAAATGTTAGAAAAATTTGATGTAGAAGAACGAAGGCATTAGCAAACAATGAAATGGCATGAGGCAAGACTTAGTTGCCCAAGATGTTTTTTTTTGTTTCTCTTAAATAGTATTGTTAAACAAAGCTTTTGCTTATTTCTCACCAACTGTCATAATTTTAATTAGCCTGACTGATTTCTTTTAGTAGATTGCTTTTTGTTATTTCTTATTTAGAGGACAATTAATGATAACATTTGTTATTTATGCCAGTGTTTTGTGATTTTCTCCCACTCTTTAAAAAATATTTTTAAACTTGCAGAACAAACTCGAAGAAGGCAAGCACTAAGGGAGGTTCAAGTCTGTTAGCAATTTAATTACATAACAAATGATTAATTTCAAAATAAATGTACCCGTTGTTATACTGTACACCAAACAATCATGTAACATATTACATTGACAACTAGACAGATAGTATTTTATTGATTAACAAGGGGAAATTCACTATGCTTCAGCAGTAACATAATACATAAAGCCATAGTGCAAAAAATGGCAAACTATTAAATTATTAAATACATGTAAAACTGAAAATGTTAACACCTGAAATGTTTAAAAACAGAAAAATATTTGTAAAAAAAACAAGATTTAAAATAGTAAAAGAACAATACTTTATCTTAAATGAATCATTTTAACAGAATGTATAAAATTAATTTTCTGCAATTGTTGAATGCAAATGTAAGATAACCTCTTGAAACCAAGTGTTTTAATTTAGAATAAATTAACTTAATTAGAATGAATTGGAGGTAAACATAAATAATAAACATGTTAAACCTGCATAATACAAGTCAGCGTTGCAGGGGGAAAGAACCTATCAGTTAATTCTGAAATTATTATAGTGCAGCAACTAAACTTATGACTTTATGCATCTTCAGTAGAAATGTTCCTTACTGTTGTTCCCACCAACAAGGATCGATAAATGGGGGTACTTTGTAGCTCCTGGAATTGTTTAGCACATGCATTGCTCAACTTGTCACCATCATAATAGGTGCAGTATTGGTGGAGGTTATATACATGCTGATACATGGGAAGAAATTAAATATTAGCTGATATAATGGTGCTCTGCTATTATCAGTTGAGCTGTAATATATATACTGTAACACAATAAAAAATTACATTAATTGTATTATTATACTATTTGGTAACTAGTTTATTTCCCATCCATCATAGATTTTATACATACCTGGAACTGAATTGTAGTATTATATCACCATTTATGTGAAAAAAAACTGCATTATTTGGGTTTTAAAAAGGAGAGAGGAAAACATCTCAAATGGTGTTCCACAATCTTCATTATGAGGTCAGGTGACTGGGGCAATCATAATATATAGTTAAAATTTGTGTCTTGTTTCTCAAAGAATTCACTAACCACTTGTGCCACATGGATGAAGCATTTGGTTATCTTCTGGATAGAAATGCTTCATCGTATAATGAATGCATTAACTCAGAATTGTCTAACTTGCCTAAGAAAATTAGTGAATATAAACTACAGCAGTAAAATGTACTGCACACCATAACACTCACCAGCATTCTTAATTATTGAAAGCAAAATTTGCTGAATTTCTCCACATACTTGTGTCATAGCTTGGGTTTTGGACATGCTTATTTTCATTTCTAAACATTGTTTACTATTATTTTTTGGTAATTTATTTTTTTTTATCTTTATTTAAATATGTCATGAGGTACCATTTTGTGCAGGTATTTGCCTCACTGGCATAATTATTTTGTGTTTTCTTGACTGTAGCAGTAGCCATATTATTTATATTGATATTATTTATATTATTTATTATACCCTGTAACTAGTAGCATTATCATCTATGACAGCAATTCACAGTCTTATTTAAGGTGGTGGTACAGATTGATCTTTATCCAACCTTTGGGATAAACTGTCGTGTGCTTCTTATTTTCTTTTGTTAGGGCTATTTGTTTTGAACTTTTCCTCTGATCATTTACCCGATTTCAACCCTTCTTGTTAAAATGCCATCGTCTTTATGAGCTCCCATAAAACTCCCATTAAAACATGAAAGATTGAGTGAATTTGTTGCTTTGAAATTTACAACCACTTCATTAAACTTTTTGCTTCTGATTTATACTGACTTTTGAAGTCATTAGATATAGTATTGCTAGTTTGTTTTTTGCGTCATCTAGAATGAACGCATGGGCGCTGTAATTAGCTGTCATTTTTGCCCATCATTGATTACAGCTAATAATGATGTTTCCTTCAAATTACCATGCCAAGACCATCTCTGACTGTTTCTCATGAAATATAGGTAGATTAAGCAGACTTCATCAGAGAAATCTCTGCTAAAGATACTCCAAAAACCCTCTGCTGAAGTCATTGAGATCTCATTTACCAGCCATTAGTAGACAATGTTATCAGCAGACAGGCTTGTCCAAAACCTAAATACCTGAAATTAAGCATGATGGGATGCTAACTGCTTAATTATCACAATGACCATTTTTGAAATAGATATTTTCTTAAATGTCTCCTTTATTTTGCCTGTTCCCTGTACATAACAACCTTAATTCCTTACTAATTATGTTTTGTTAGGTTTTATATTTTTCTTTAAATTATTTTTTTCTTGTTCTCCTAAATCCAAGATGCAATTTTTTGTAAAATTACTGCTTTGAAGAACATCCTCCTATTCTCTGTAGGGCATTTATATGTAGGATTTTAAACAGTCAAGTGTGGAAGATAATTTGTAGAGTTGAAAATATGGCAGTGCAGCATTTTTATATTCATTTTAATAGTTGGTGTTCTGATTTAATAGAAAATGATACTACATTACAATCTTGTTTCACTGGAAAGTGTGTTGTGATAGTCCACACTGATTAATTCAAATCAATTTCAAATTCATTCAATTTATTCTTATAAAGCTCACCTTCACATACTGTATAAGCTTAGAATTCAATCTACTATTAAAGATACAGTATTGCTAAAATTAAGCACAAATGTACATGCAAACAAATACAAGCAAAACAAAATGCTGCATACAAAAACACCATGAAACATAAATATAGAAACAAAACATAACATTCTCAAAATTATAGAATGAAATTCAGGGTCATGGGCAACGTTACCTATTCAGGCATTTTTGGGAAAAAGGCAGGAGTCAGCCACTGATGGAGAATCAGTTCATTGAAGAGGCCACTACCACACACTCACACAAGGAAATATATAGGGTTAAATTATAGTTTTTGTCAGAATTCCCTTAAAGATTTGTGCATTAGCTTATTTTTAACTCAGAAGTTTTCACTATGTGCTTTTGGAATAATGTTATTCTGTTTTATACTGAGAAAAGCGCTATATAAATGTAATGAATTATTATTATTATTATTATTATTATTATTATGATCAATAATAGAAGAAAACAGTGAAATAGGAAAGTTTTCCTCTTTCTTAATCTGGTTAAAAAGAGAATAGTTGTAAAAGTTGCAATTGTTGCTCTAGGCCATCCTGCCTTAGCACTTCATTTTTAACCTGCATTTAAAAAGACAGACCATGAAAATTAAAAAACAAAAAAAAAAACAGAAAGAAAAAAAAACCCTTGAACTTTAGAGAACTTTGGAGACTTAGATTTAAGTCTGAATGAGTTTAAGGACTCTTAAGTAAAGTGTAGTATGTTAGCTAATATGGATTGTAATATGTATCAATTTGAGTTTAGGTATTTTATTGGTATTTAATTATTTTGAGCAGTTATTTTTCTTATTTTTTCTGTTATTTATGTAATTATGTACAGTCCTGTTAAATGTGCCTCAATTTCATGTATTTTGTAGGTGGAGCACCAGGAGGTAGTGCCATACTGACATCACCATTGCTGGGTCCTCGTTCTGCCTTTATCTGGCGGCCAAAGCAGATAAAGATCTAGACATAGCCAGAAGTCAAAAAAGATCTAGGCCCGTGGGGTGTCAGCACAGAGCCGTGACTGGAATGGAGATGGGAGGAAGTGATGAAGATGGAGAAAGCGAGTAAGAAATACTGTAGTATTGGGTAAAAGGAATTGTTTGAAGAAAGGTTACTGGTAAAAGGAAATATAGAGAAGAATTGAGAAGTGCATTAATTTATTTTCTAGTGATCAGGATGGTGAACAGGACTTAAATAAAAGAAGAAAGAAAACTTTAAGATACTATTGATCTTTGAATCTGGTCCAGTTTTGATATTAATCCAAGTAAATTAACTAAGGATTTGATTAAGGCATTGCAGGATAGTGAGGAAGCTAGACATCTAAGTAATGGAGTACTTTGATTTTTTTGTAAAGATAATAAACAATGTGAGAAAGCTGTTGGGTTAAAAGCAGTTGGTGGAAGAAACATACCTATAGATAAATATGACTCAAATTAAAAACAATCTAGTGGGAGAAAAGTTTTGAAAGCTAAATGATTAAAAGGTTTTCAAGATGGAGTTAAAATAGATATATTGTAGGTAATGATTAAGTTGGATGGAAAGAATCTACTGGGTAGAGTTCATTTAGTAGGAGGTTTGCTAATGGTAATTCTAATTTTACAATGGAATATAAGAAGTTCTATATCTAATGGACTTGAGTTTAAGAAATAGATTGATGAGTTACTTAAAAAACAGATGTAATATGCATACAGAAAACTTGGTGAAAATCTTCTTAATGTTTTAGTATACAACAGGTAGAAAACAGGAGGAGCAGATACCTTTGTTAAAAATGGGATAGCACATAGAGTTTTGGAAGATGGGATGGAATATAAGTAAATTATAGTTGAATTTTGGGAAAATAGTGCAATCAAGATAATACATTATTATAACCTTTGTGGAAAAATAAAACATAAAATTTTAGAAGATGTAGGTGAAAATAGAAAAAAATAAGGTTACATGGTGTGGGGACTTTAAAGGTAATGGTACAATGTAGTAGCACAGATAAGAATGGAACCATATTGGAAGAATTCCTGAAAGAGAAATGTCTTGAATGTTTAAATGATGATAGAAATAGAAGAGTGACTCTGTATAATAGTACTGTTTCAGCTATGGACTTTACTGTGGTACCTGAAGTTCTAGCAATAATTTGCAAATGTGAAGTACATAATACTACAACAATAGGGAGTGATGATTTACTCTATTATATGTAAAATGGCAAATGCAGCAGTGGGAAACAGTGCATATTTCAAGATGGAATTTTAAAAAGACACAAAAGAATTTATTTAAAGACATGCGTGAAAGTAGATTTACAAAGCATTTTGGTGTTGGAAGATATTTAATTCAGCTATAAAATATCATGTGCAATACAATGTTCACAATATCTACAAAAGCAATTGCCAAATCAAAATATGATAGCAGAAGAAAGTAGCCCCTTGGTGGACGAAAGAGTGAAAATGCAGCCATGAAGAAGAGAAATGAGGCATTTAGGAATGAAAGACAATGATATTCATATTCCTCTTTTTATTAAATAAAAATGGCAAACAGTTTAAGGAAAAAAGTGAGAACAGCAAAAATTGAATTTGAGAACATAATGTGATCATATTGGGAAAAAAATGTAGGTTGAGGAACTATGAGGTATAATACAGAAAATGGGAAGGTAGAAAGACTAATATATTACCAGTTCTATTTGTTGAAAAACATCTACCAGTAAATGACATTGAAAAAGCAGAATTATTACTACAAATGTTTTTAGGATAGATAGCTCAAAAATTTCAAATAAAAAAGAAACATGTTGTAGATAAGCAATTCTGGCAAGCAGTCCTCAGACTGATGAGAATAAAGAAAGTTCACGGTAAAGTTATGGCTGTTGAATTTATATTGTCAGAACTTAAATCCACAATTAATAGTGAAGGTCAGACTTTGCCTAGGGACAATGACATTCATTATACTATGTTTTCTCATTTATTAGAATCTAATATTGTGTTGATTTAGGAATTATTTAATATAATTTGAGTGGAAAGGAGACTTGCTTCATCATGGAAGGTAGTAGTTGTCATCCCTATTTAAAACCTAACAATACTCATTCAAAGCCTTCCAGTTATAGAACTACTTCATTGATTTACTTATGAATTAGTTACTTACAATATCTTACATATGTGTAAAATAATGGAACAAATAATAGTTGCAGAATTATATTATTTCTTGAAGACAAGTTATATAAATTAGCATTGTCAAGCTGGAATTTGAAAAGGGTGAATGAAAGTGAAGTATTAAGTCAGTAATCTGATGTTTGTAAGGCTCAAGTTACTAAAGAGTTAATTGTAGCAGTTGTCTTTATTATAGAAAAAGAATATGACCTGTTATGGACTAAAGGGTTTTAATTAAACTTAAAAAGATGAGAATAGGTTCAAGAATGTTTCAATGGCTCAGACATTTGCTAGATGAAAAGAAGATAAAGATAAGAGTAGGATCAGGATTTTCCAAAGAGTATGTTATAGAGAATGGGATTCTACAGGAAAATGTATGCATTCCTCCCCTGTATATCATGATTGATGATGCCTTTGTTAATATTAGCTTATATATTTCAAACTCTTTGTATGAAGATGTTCTATGGAAAAGACACATTTAAAATATATAAGTAGGAAAATACAGGATGCTATAAATCAAGCATGAATATCGGATCAGAAGTCGGGGGTCAGAAGTGGTGTAGAAGAAACTCGGGCTATGTATTTATTTTTTTCTAAAAAACATGATACTCCTTTAATCGATTTGAGATTATATGGTGAATGACTCAGAATTAGTAGTAAATTTTCAGGGAATATGAATGGACAAAAACTAACATCGCAGAAATGTGAATATATTACTAGAGAAATGTAAGAGACCTTTCAATGTTCTCAGGTGTTTAATTGCATGTGATTGGGGTGCATATAGGTTGTGTCTTAAACAGCTGTAAACTGTAAAAATCAGATCTGCAGTTGATTCTGAATGTTTTGCATATGGGTCAGAATCACAGGCATTATCAAAACTGAAACTCTTGGATAAAGTTCAAGCTCAAGGCTTTGAGAATTTGTTGTTGTGTTGAGAAATCATATCCAGTATCAGCAGTATTGAAATAGAAAAGTGTAGAAATTGGGAAGTTACCTTTTGTATATACTGTCAACAATGTATGCTTTGGAGGCAGCACAGGGTTCTAACTAAGATTAAATAGCCGGGACAGAAGCTAAATGAGTGGACTAACATTCCTTCTTCACCCTTTTTCAGATCCTCTGAAGAGAATAGCCAGACCTAATCCTCCTCTTCCTGTTCCTCACCATGCCCCATGATGACCTCATTTTCGGCAATAATCTTGTTATCCCGCCTCTTCCTTCTTTTTGGCTATTTAAACCACCTGCATAACCCTTGTTTTTCAGTCTTTTGTTGGAGACTCAGCTTGTGTTGACTACTCTATGGAATTACTGCTATTTTTTGTTGTCCTGCATCAATATACGGGGTGGATCCCCCCAAAACATTTTCTGCCTTTTGTCTATTTTTTATACTACAAAGACTGCAATTGGCAGTGGGTTACTAGGTTCATGCAAAGGGGCATAACAATAGTCATCCCATCACTGACCCACCACCAAACCAGTCATGCTGAACGATGTTACAGGCAGCATAACGTTCTCCAAGGCTCCTCCAGACCCTTTCATGTCTGTCACATGTGCTCAGGGTGAACCTGCTCTCATCTGTGAAAAGCACAGGGCACCATTGGTGGACCTGTCAATTCTGGTATTCTATGGCAGATGTCAATCGAGCTCCACGGTGTCGGGCAGTGAGCACAGGGCCCACTAGAGGATGTTGGGCCCTCAGGCCACTCTCATGAAGTCTGTTTCTGATTGATTGGTCACAGACATTCACACCAGTGGCCTGCTGGAGTTCATTTTGCATGGCTTTGGCAGTGCTCATCCTGTTCCTCCTTGCCCAAAGGAGCACTTACTGTATTTCACCTGCCTTAGTATATATTTTGGTGCTCTGTATCTAGTATGATAAGGTCCATGTTTTCCCATTGTTTGTATGCTGTATCAGACACTTTTTAGATCAATATCATTGTCCACAAGTTCAGAAATATTATTGATTAATTATTGGACTGTAAGTAAGATGCTTCTCAAGTTTTTCTCAGTTAGTTTGGAATAATAAAAAAGACCTTTAAGCTGTATAACTTGTTATAAACAATGGACCATGGTTGGAAGTGAAATTGAAAGGAACTATGAAATAAGCTCAAATACAGAAAGTGATTTTTGATTGTAAAATTATTCAGTTTCATTCAGTGACTAACTCTGTTAAGGTTTGTTGCTTTATTGTTGTGCATCACCATCACAACACAATTTTAACTTAATATGCCTATGTGGCAGTTATAAAAATACAAAATTAATTATACTATAATGAGCACTAGAAGTTAAAGGATATTCATTACAGAAAGCCAGCACTGAAATTGAAGTTTGTTTTTACTGGTCATTTACTGTATAAACTTTCATAGTTATTAATTTTAGTCTGTCTAAAATGTATTTTAAGCATTTGAATCTTTTTTTCCTACTCTCCTGAAGCATAGCAAAGGAATGCAGACAGAATTGTAAATATGGAGGTTAAAAGACTCTCTTTATGAAATGTCAGTATATACTTTACACAACACAGGATTTCCTACTAAGGTAAGCTGTGAGTTAGCAAGAATGCCAACCAAGAGACACTGGAAAGACAAAAATGGTCTTATCAATTCTGGCTTGTCTAAGCAAATATAATTATTTTGAAAAAAATCTTCTTAGTTTTACTTTGATCAAAGTACATATATAGCTTCTTCTTAGACCATCATCCAAAAAAAAGCTAAAATTATTGTGCTTCTGTGGGTCCTTGTGATAATTATGTCTTTATTAACAAAATAAAACACACATAGAAGATTAATACAAAGAACAAGAAACAAACCTTGCAGACTCCCCAAACCTATCTTGACAGGTCTCATATCCTTTTTTGTTTATGTTGGTACCTTTCACATTTGCCCAGACATAATTACCACAAAAAAGCATTTATCTCTTTCTCTAATATTCTGCAAATGCTTTTCTATCCACTTTCCTTACTAACTGGCATTCGATATTTTTTCTCTTCCAGGTCCACTAGTATTCTAACTGGTAGAAGCCTTTAAGTTCCTAGCTAAGGACCACCGGCATGAATAATATTATAGATTTAAAGAGTTAGACACCCAACACCCAGGTACCCTGACTGTCATAAAACATTCTATGGCAGGGGGCAATACTGCCCCATCATACCATTTTACCACCTAATTAGGATCTATGTACAGGAACTTAGAATGAAACAAAGGAAACACAGCATAGAAATAAAATAAAGAAAATCATATTACTGAAATACAAAGAGAAAATGCAAACAACATATTAAGAATAAATAACATAATATACAAATGTATATTTAAATGACAACAAAAGAAACTAAATGAACATGAAATAAATCTGAGCCAGTGAAATAACTCTGACTTTACCAAGACACTTTGAAACAAAAATAATCCAATTAGAAAGTTTTTAAATTGTAAATTTAAAATTGTAAGTTTTTAAAGTGTAAATTAAATCATCAATCTTGGCAATCATGCAGCACCAGCATATAAATTGTTGCAGTTATGAAAAACATAATGAAGGAAACCACGGAAACAAAAATGGTGTCATAGAAAAAAAGTAAAACTTAATGTTAAATAAAATGAAAAACCTTCCAATAAAATGTAACATGCAAACAATAATTCCATGAGATTCTCTTACATTAAAATCAGTGGAAAAGGGTAAACAGAAGTCTGAAAAAATATACTTAGCTCAGAATAAAATTAATAACAATTAACAAATTGTAACACTCTACTACTGTAAGCAATTCTTCAGTGATCCCATCATTCAAAATCATGCTGAATTCTCACTACATTAATATAACATAATTACATCACAAATGTTGATATGGCCAATTTTGCTGTAATTTATTTAAAGTTACAAATTTGTCGTTCATCTTTTCTGTTGCTAAATCTTTGCTATTCTCTTTTTCTTCTTGATGTCCTACTGTATCAGTTAATGCTAGTCCTGCCTTGACCAAGCAGTTATTCCTGGTCATGGACTGAAACGTCTGAGTGGCTTGGCAACAACAGCGATGAATAAAGCAACAGATGTTATAATAACTGTCAGATGTCTGTTAGAGTGAGGTCCTAGAGCAGCCACACTTTAACTTCGTTTGCTCTGAAGGACTGTTGACACCAAAGTCTAGATGGGTTTTGCTAGTTTTTGGTTTTCTTTCAGGCATTGTCCACTTGCTAAATCTTTGGTGAAAATGGTTCATATTATATTTTATTTAAATTATAATTTAACTCAATATATGTGCTTATTAAAAAAAGTATTATGTGGTTACATATTTTTCTGTTGCTGCTGTGTATTTGTAAATCTGTGATATTACTTCCCATCTATCTGACTTAAGAGCAGTATATAAGAGTAAAATGAATTGTACTGATTTGAAACTTTTGATTATGGATGATGCCTTTCTTTTAAAATCAGCCCACACCAATACAGACATATTCAGCTTTTGAAAGAGTTTGAATTTGAAAAAGACCGATGGCTTCCAAAACAAAATACCCTAAGTTCTTGTCTATAAGCCACGGCTTATCTAAGGAAAAAAGTTGTGAAAATGAAAAAATAGAATATCGGCTTATACATAAATCCGGCTTATACATCCATCGCGGGGGTTGCGTTCCAGAGCCACCCGCGAAATAAGAAAATCCGCAAAGTAGAAACCATATGTTTATATGGTTATTTTTATATAGTCATGCTTGGGTCACAGATTTGCGCAGAAACACAGGAGGTTGTAGAGAGACAGGAACGTTATTCAAACACTGCAAACAAACATTTGTCTCTTTTTCAAAAGTTTAAACTGTGCTCCATGACAAGACAGAGATGACAGTTCCGTCTCACAATTAAAAGAATGCAAACATATCTTCCTCTTCAAAGGAGTGAAGCAAACAAATAAATATGTCTGTTTGGCTTTTAAGTATGCGAAGCACCGCGGCACAAAGCTGTTGAAGGCGGCAGCTCACACCCCCTCCGTCAGGAGCAGGAAGAGAGAGAGAGAGACAGAGTTTGTTTTTCAGTCAAAAATCAATACGTGCCCTTCGAGCTTTTAAGTATGCGAAGCACTGTGCAGCATGTCTTTTCAGGAATCAGCTTTACAAAAGATAGCAACGTGAAAATAATCTTTCAGCATTTTTAGACGAGCGTCCGTATCGTCTAGGTGTGCAAACAGCCCCCCTGCTCAATCCCCATACGTCAGAATCACAGATAGTCAGCGCAAGAGAGAGAGAGAAAAGTAAGTTGGGTAGCTTCTCAGCCATCTGCCAATAGCGTCCCTTGTATGAAATCAACTGGGCAAACCAACTGAGGAAGCATGTACCAGAAATTAAAAGACCCATTGTCCGCAGAACCAGCAAAAAATCCGCGATATATATTTAAATATGCTTACATATAAAATCACAATTTAAATGACCACTACGCGCGCGTGTTGACTCGGCGACGCCCAGAGCAGAAAGAACGCGCTCCGGCCGCGCCATGCGGGGAGTGAGAGAGACGTAAATATCTCACACTCTCTCCCCCCTTAAAGAAATTAAATGGGTGCGAGTGAGACCACTGACCTCCCTCCCTTCTATTAGTTATAGGTTATAGTACGTTCGGCTTATCCATGAGTCCGGCTTATCTATGATACGATTTTATTTTAAAAATTCGTATGATTTTTGGTCTCCGGCTTATACATGAGTCCGGCTTATAGACAAGAACCTAGGGTAATAATCTTGCATTTTTACCATTAGAATATAAATAAATTGGTATCTTTACAACATAAAAAATTGACATTTTGTACATGATACTGTATGTACTTTTTGTTTTTGTTTTTCTTTTTGTCTTAGATATTTTGAAGTCATCTGAGAAAAGATTTCTGACATATTTTAAAGCTATTCTCAATAAACTGGACCATGTGTTCGGGTAACATAATACCATCAGCATAGTTTTTAGTCTCAGTGCTAATGCAACTATCATTGAACTTTTAGGCAAAGCAAAAAATGTTTCAAAATAAATTAATTTGTGTACATTTCTCTCATGATTCCTACTGTATTAGTACAGATTGTATTGTCTTAATTGAGATGCTATACTTTATATGCACTTAAGTTGCTTTAAATATGTTGTAAACTGTATGTACTTCTTATAGCCTGTTGTGATGTGGGATTTTGCATATAACTTGATAAATATTTTGTATGTCTTTATTTGTAATTTTGGCAAAGCAATGTAATATTAGTGAGAAGCATTCATGTTTACAACCCAAGGAATGGATCTCTTTGAATGTTACGACAGGATTTGGGGGGTGTGCTTTAAACCAGTTTGGCGAGTGTTTCTCTGCTAAAGTCTTTCAACCCCCTGCAAGAAAGCCATAAAAAAATATGCTCTTGGGGGTGGCAGGTTTTAAGATGCTGCATTCCCCCATTGGTCTGAAGTATGGCAGTTTAGAATTGGCTTGGATCAGAAGCTTTCAAGTACCATGATGTCCTATTGGCTGTAGGGGTTGGACAGAGAATCTATAAATCTGCTTGTTCAACCACATTCTCTCTCTCTTACTAACCAACAACTGATGAAGACCATTACACCATGAACTGAAAGGACAACACAATGGAGACCACAGTTTAGCACCCATATTGGAACAGGCATATGGCCTGTTCTGAAGAAAGCTGAATAATGCTTTAACTAGGGACATTTTAAATAACTACAAGTCTGTGTGCCGCCTGAAACCACACGTCACCATTTAATCAGGTTGTATGGTTGCCAATATTCAAATGTACTTTGCATATTGTTATTATTTATGAATATTATCAATAATACATTGTTTTATGCATAACTTAATTCCTGCGTGTCTTTTTACTACACCTAATTGCCTGAGGTTATATATATATAGAAGGGAAGGTGGGGATAAGTTATATACTATAATACCTTATAAACAGTGGTAAATCTGTGAGATTAGGCATTCTGACAAAGGCTACATATTAATAATACAATAGGAGAAAGTAGAGCAATATATTACTCTACCAAGACAAAACATAGCCATAATACAACTCTTTGCATAAAGAAGTGCTTTCTGGCTTCAGTTTTAAATGCACTTCCACTTAATTTCCACTGATGTCTTTGAGTACTTGATTCATCCTTAAGTTCAAAGAATGTTGCTGAATCTACTTTATCTGTGCTTTTGGGGTTTTTAAATACCCTCTGCTTGCAACCAAACAGGTTTTATTCTCTGAGTCTGTCAGGGTAGGAAATGTTCTTAAGTCCTGAGGTGCACTTGGTTGCTCTCCTCTGCACAGCTTCAAGTGCTGCCATGTCTTCTTGTAAAATGATGACCACAACTGCACACAATACTCCATATGCAGATTTATTATTGTGTCAATATATACCCCTAAATCCTTTTCAGAGGTTCTTCCTGTATGACAGTGTCTCCCATCTTGTGTTTACAATTGATGTTCCTTTTGCCCATGTTTTCTATATTAAACTGCGAGTTCTGAAGGCTGTCCAGGCCTTTATGGATTTTTTTTTCCGCCTTCTGTGTCTGCCATCTCTCTGAGTTTAGTGTCATCTGTAAATTTCAAAAGTTTATTAACTATACCAGAATCAATGTTATTAATATAAATTAGGAAAAGTAATAGTCCAAGAACAGTCCCTACAGGACTCCACTGATGACCTTGCTCCATGTGGAGCATTCTCCTCTTATCTGTCCTTTTTGTCACCTGCCAGTTAACCAAATAGGGATCCAGTTTTGGAGGTAACTTCTGATGCTTCTAGTTTCAGAATTAATCTTTGGTATTGGACTGTATCAAATGTTTTTTGAAAGTCCAGGTAAATTATGTCATATGCTTTGTTATGTCAACTCTTTTCTTCTTCTTCTATTTAGAATATTATTTTCATTTAGGTAATTTTCAGATTTTTTTTTTTTATTTTATTGAAATCACACAACATTCCATACAAATAGGTAAATTTTTACAAAAATAGGATCGAAAACAAATCAACCCCCACCCCTGAGAAAGAAAGCTAGGCCAGCAGAGTAAAACTTAAAGCTAGTAAAAATAAGTAGATTAATTAATAAGTGAATAAAGATAAATGGAGATGAAAAAAAAGGGAAAAAAGGGGAGAGAATCTGCTTACTCAGTGCTTTAAAAGCTTATTCTAAAATGTTATTGATTAGATCCTGCCAGGTTTGGAAAAAGTTCTGCACAGATCCTCTAAGTGAGAATTTGATTTTCTCCAATTTCAAATAGTATAGAACATCAGTTACCCACTGACTTAAAAGTGGTGAGTTAGGATTCTTCCAGTTGAGCAAGTCTCTGTGCCAATAGTGTAGTAAAGGCAATCACAGTTTGTTTGTCCTTCTCCACTTTAAGCCCATCTGGGATTACACCAAACACAGCTGTTAATGGGTTAGGAGGGATTGTGACACCAAGGCTGTCTGATAGGCATTTAAAAATTTTGGTCCAGAATGATGTTAATTTGGTGCAGGCCAAAAACATGTGGCCTAGTGAGGCTGGAACTTGATTGCAGCATTCACAGGTTGGATCTTGCCCTGGAAATAATTTGGACAATTTTAAACGAGACATATGTGCTCGATATATAATTTTGAGTTGAATAATTGTATGCTTTGTGCATATGGAGCTCGAGTGAATTCTCTGTATTGCTACATTCCACTCCTTTTCTGAGATATTGAGTGAGAGATCCTTTTCCCACTGTCTTCTTGGATCTTTGAAAGGGAGGGACTGCAAAATGGTTTTATTTATTGCAAAAATGCTCTCTGAGTCCTCAAGATTGATCAATATTTTTTCCGGCATAAAGGGAGTTGGGAGGTGAGGAAAATTGGGCAGGTTCTGTTTAACAAATTTTCTAATTTGAAGGTAGTGAAAGAAATGTGTTGCTGGAAAGTTAAATTTGGAAAGTAATTGTCCGCAGGATGCAAAGATGTTGTCTATGTACAGATCTCTAAGTGATTTAATCCCAAATGTTTTCCAGACATTAAAAACTGTATATGTTTGAGAGGGTGGAAAAAGGTGGTTCTCGTGCAGAAGTGCCACAGATAATTCTGAGTGAGTGCAACAAAATTGTGTTGATAGAGAGCTTTATGCTTACTTATGATGTTTACCCCTAGGTGTTTAAAATGATCTGCGATGATAAAAGGGAAGGTGTCCAATCTAATATTGTGCGCTTGAGAATTCACTAGAAAGAGCATACTTTTAGTCTTATTATAGTTTCCATAATTTTACATGGCGCAGAATTAAGACTAATTTGTCTATAATTACTAGGATCCATTGTGTCTCTCTTCTTGAAGACTTACATTTGCAACTTCCCAGTCCTCAAGTACTTCTCCTTTCTGCAGTGACTGCTGAAATATGCCTAATAAGGGTTCATAGATGACATCTTTCATTTCTTTCAGTTACAAATGGTAAGATCCCATCAGGTCCAGGGGTTTTATTAGTCTTCAACATATTGAGGGCTTGAAGCACATCTGACTCTTCTATTTTAAAATCTATGAACTCAGTTTGTTCTTTTTACTTCTGCATGAGGCATTCCACTTGTATCTTCATTTATAAACACTTGGGTGAAATATTTGTTTAGTTCATTTGCTATTTCTTTCCCAATTTCAATGATTTCTTCATTCATTCCCCAAGGTTTCTTAAATTCTCTTTTATTGTCTTTAAACTGGGGTAGTACTGAAAAAATGCTTGCTGTTTGTTTTAGATTCTCTAGCAATTTTATTTCAGTTTTTCTTTTGACATTTCAAATACTTTTTATACAGTAGTTTTCTATATTCCTCAGTGTCAGAATTATCTGTTTGTTTTTTTTTTGTTAATTGTCTTGTACGGTGATCTTTTCAGTTTTACTTTTTAAATAATGCTCCTATGTATCCATTTAGCTGATTGTTTAATCCATTTGTTTTATTGCATTTAGGAATAAACTTATTTTAAGCCTAGATCAGAAGATCTCTAAAGGGATGCCAATCAGAGAAGCCAAACAGAGTCTTTCACATATTTGAGTGGTGGAAGGAGAACTGAACTACTAGGAGAAAACCGAAATCAGCCACTGGGAGACCATGCAATCTCTATGCAGTTGAAATGTTTAAATATGTTACCATTTAACAGTTTAATTAGATTATGGACATATTTATTTGTTTTATTTATCTTACTGTTTCATTTTAACTGTGTTCCTTGTGTATTGTGAGACTGCTGCTATAAAACTACAGTCTGCCATCGGGATCAACAAGTTGTCTAACTGTTATTGAAATAGTGACTTTAGAGAGATACAAACCCAGTATTATGGGTGGCGCTCAAATAACACATTTAGGAAAGCTGCAGTGCAATATAATTCTTTCAGTTGATTAATTTTATTCAGAATCTTGCATTCTACAGAACTGGTTTGAAATGATGATAAACGTCCCATTTTTAAAAGCCAAACAACCTATTGTGAATTCAAAATTGTTATCTTCTTTTTAGCTTATAAATTAAATTTGTTCTGTGCTCTATATTCACAATAATTTAAATCTCACTATCTTTAATTATTTAAGTGTCTCCCTGCAAATCTTAGTAGTAATAACAAAAGCTTTTATGTCTTCATGTAATTGAATTTCCACATGCAAATAAGGCCACCTGCAAATGTAAAACAATGTTTTTATCAGTGCACTATTATACCACCCACCCAGCTTTTTCAGGTTACTAAAAGACTGAGAAATGTCATTTGTTTTAGCAATTAATAAATACAAGCACATTGCATAAGTCAGTCAATTTTACTGCAATCTATATAGCATTGACTTGTTCTCCACACTGTTCTTTATGGAACTTATGATACAATTAAAGTTACATACAGTAGAGCAATAGTCAGTCAATTGTTAGTAGATGGGAGACAACTAGAAATTTACTTTACATTCAGACTTGCTGATCGGCTGTTTTCCTTCCCTGTTACACTCTTTCTTTCTCTTACTCTCTGCTGGAGTCTGTTAAATATTTCTTCCAGGACACAACAATGCCAGTCATTCTTTTATCGCTATACTTTTATTTATTTATAACACCTACTAATATTATGCAATCACAGTATATAATATAATCATTTAGTTATATTAGGTATTACATAACAGCTAATGTTAACATTTGTCAAAGCTATTAAAAAGACAACATAAACAGTTTGGATTCTAATGTGATTTCAGAGTATGCCCTAAAGTATGAATATTATTATATTCTGTATAATAAAAGAAGCTTAGCCATTTATGACTTTATTGGTCAATCTTGGAAAGATGAGTTTCATGCTTATTTTTTGCTGTTTGTTATAATCCTTTTTGCCATGGTTTGAACTAAGTCCTTAGTGATAATCAAACACTTTGAATAGTCTAGCATAAAAGTAGTCAATTCTTCTTGATATACAGTAAATTAATTAGCTTTCCTAAAAGCTGCTTATATCATGAAACCACCTTAAGTTTGTAATATTCTTAGCTGATAAAAACAGGCCATAGATAGTGGAAAATATGGCAAGTAAATTTCATATTATTTTCAAAGAAAACATCACAACTATGGAGTAAGTTCAGCCATACTAAAGTTAGAGCTCTATCAGTTAAATGCTGTTCTTTGTGCCTCATTTCCTCACTGTTTTAAAAATTCTAAGACACAAAAGACTGTTCTTCCAGGAAAAATATTTTATTACTCCACAGCCACAGTTTCAAACCACTAAAACAGTAAATAAGCAACATAATTGAAGAAATGGGATGCATGGTGTTTTGGTTGATGCTACTGCTTTATATTACCTAAGACCTGAGTAATATTTTAGGCCCAGCTATTGACTGTGTGGAGTTTGCATGTACTTGCATGCTTGCTATGTATCTAAGAGGGTTTTTTCCAGAAATGTAGAACAAACATGCAAGAACAGGATTTTTCATCCACATTCCAAACTCTTGTGTGCTAGGTCATTTGGTGCTTTTAGAGTGTGTGTGCCCTGTGACTGACTTTCATCTTCGTCTGGGTTTATTTCAACCTTGCAGAACCCTAACCCGCTGCCAGGCTGTTATCCCCTACCCTAAGCCTAACCCTAAAATACATTAATTTCTATGTAGTCACAAATTATTGTAATTCTATATGCATTTATTAAAGAGGTCATGTTCAAAATGTACATTGTAAGTTGGAAGGCAATATTCAGAAGAATTGTTTTTATAAAAATATTCCTTTTAATTCTAATATTTGCCAACTGTTGAAGACAAAAATTCTATAATGCAATGCTAAGAAAAATTGGGAGGGATGATATTTTAAGTTTTTAAGTTACACAATGTTTTTTTTTAATAATGGATTACCAGAAATATTTTAAAACAGCAAACAGTTTTTGGAAATTGGTTGGAAAAAATAAGAACATTGATGATTCAACTGTTAACAGTAGTTGCACTTTGAATTCTGAGGTGTATAGAAACATGTTATCTGCTCAAGTTCCAGCAAATGTCTCTAAACTCATTGGACACCGCTTCATCTTACAAGATAATGATCCCAATCATACTACTAAAACAACACAGGAATTTTTCAAAGCTAAAAAACTGAAAATTCTTGAATGGCCAACCCTTCTATATGCTGAAGAGAAAACTTAAGGGGGGAAAGCCCCAAAATAAACAGGAGCTGAAAATGACTGCATTAGAGGCTTTGCAGAGCATCACCAGAGGATATCCTCAGCACATGGTGATATCTATGAATCACAGACTTCAAGCAGTCACTGCATGCAAGGGATATGTGACAAAGTGCTAAATATGACTGCTTTAATATACCTACCATTACTGTGTCCCAAACATTATGGTGCCCTGAAATGGAGCGACCATGTTGAAAAAGTGTTGTCATTTGTACATGGTGTGACTGAAATGTATACATATAGCCTTAAATGAAAGTCTACAATGTGCACTTTAATCATGTCTAAATTGTTTGATTTGTAATTTTAAACAGTGAAGCAGCGGAGTAAACCAAGAAAAAATGTGTCTTTTTCCCAAACATACTTAAAAGGGTCACAGCTTTTCCTCACAATATGAAATACATCTGTTACAAGGCATAACCATTCAAAGAGTTACACAGTTACAAATCAGAGTTTCCAGTTAGCCCAACTGTATCTTTAGAAACTGGGAGGAAAACTGGTGTAATAATAATAATACATTTTATTTATATAGCGCCTTTCCCATGCTCAAGGCACAAAACAAGCGTAAGAGAGTATAGAATTAAGGTGAATTTTGTGCCCATGAAGAGATAGACAGTGCTTTGAAATACATGTAAATTTAAGTATGCAAGTTTTCCATGGAGCAAAAAGATATGTTTGAAATTGGCTTATTATTCTTTAGAATATTAGGGTTTAAATATAACTTCTTCAAATAAAAGCCTGATAGTACTGTGTAAAATGCAGGGATCAATTCTGAAGGGCACAGCAGCCCTCTCTCACCCGCACACTTATTCATACAGGATAAGCTGTGAATCACTAAACATACGCATTCTGGAAATGTGATAAAAATGGAGTGTACATTTTGTAATTCATTTATATCTTTCCTTTATCCTTTTCTGTTTGTGATGTATAGAAATCCTGCTTTCTGCCTACAAGTACAATGCAGTATCCTAATATATGGATCCATTGTTAGGGCGGCTGATGGAAGGTCCTTACGGATGACACTGCATTTGTGACCCGCTGGGCTGGCTACTTTGAGCAGTTGTTCAAAGCTGATCCTCCGGCTAGGACGTTGGATATCTTTGGGTTCATGGTTCTTGAGGCTGATCCTCCAATTAGCTGTGAACCACCTAATCTCACTGAGATTACACAGATGGTGAACCAGCTGAGGAGCAGGAAAGGCTGTAGGGATCTGTGGTATCCGGGGTGAACTTCTCTAGGCTGGTGGTAAGACTGTCCTCCTGGCATTGCAAGCAATCTTTGCTTCCATTTGGGAGACTGGCATCATCCCAACTGACTGGAAAATGGGACTTGTCATCCCTATCTGGAAAGGGAAGAGTGATCGCCTGGATTGCAGCAACTACCCGGCACTGCTTTTGGTGCTGGGTAAGGTCCTTGCCAGGGTCGTCCTCAATAGGATCCGTGATCACTTGCTCACCTACCAGCGACCGGAACAGTCTGGTTTTACGCCTAAGAAGTCTACCATCAACTGCATCCTGGCACTGAGGGTTCTCATGAAGTGCAAACGTGAACATCGGCAGAGTTTCTTTGCAGCCTTTGTCGATTTTCATAAGGCGTTCAAATCAGTTGATTGCGCTGCCCTGTGGAACATCCTGAAGGTTTGCGGGATCCCCTCAAGGTTGCTGGATATCATGGCCGGCCTGTACATTGGTACTGTGAGTGCTGTGCAGAGTGGAGGCAGAACCTCTGTGTCTTTCCCAGTTGATTCTGGGGTTTGTCAGGGGTGTGTTCTTGCTCCTACTCTGTTCAATGACTGGGTGTTGGGCAAGGTTGTGGGGTCCAGCGGCTGTGGGGCATCTGTTGGTGAAGAAAGATTCATGGATGTTGACTTTGCCGACGATGTTGTAATCTTGGCGGAGTCATTGGAGGCTCTGATCGGGGCACTCAAGAGACTGACCGAGGAGTCTGAGTGTCTGGGCTTGCGAGTGTCCTGGATAAAAACCAAGATCCAGGACTTTAATGACCTCTTGTGCACAGCCATCAGCAGTGTGTCTGCTTGCATAGAGAGTGTCGACCTTGTTGAGAGGTTTACTTACCTTGGCAGTAACATTCATGTCTCTGGTGACTCTTCCTTTGAATTCAGTAGACGGATTGGGAGAGCATGGGGGGTCATGAGGTCACTGGAAAGGAGTGTGTGGTGCTCCCGATATCTATGCAAAAGGACGAAAGTCCAAGTCTTTAGAGTCCTGGTGCTTCCTGTCTTGCTATATGGTTGCGAGACATGGACGCTATCCAGTGACCTGAGATGAAGTTTGGACTCCTTTGGTACTGTGTCTCTCCGGAAAATCCTTGGGTACCATTGGTTTGACTTTGTGTCAAATGAGTGGTTGCTCATGGAGTCCAGAATGAGGCACATTACCTGCATTGTGAGGGAGCGTCAGTTATGACACTACAGCCATGTGATGTGTTTCCCTGAGGATGATCCAGCTCGTAAGATCCTCATTGTTGGGGACCCGAGTGGCTGGACCAGGCCAAGGGGTCGCCCAAAAAAAACCTTGCTGTGGCAGATAGAGGGTCATTTCCAGAGGGTGGGACTGGACCGCGTGTCTGTCTGGGGGGTTGCCAACCGGTATCCCGAGTTGTTTTGTCGTGTAGTGGGTGCAGCAACACACTGTACCAGTGCATGCTCCCCAACTTGACTTGACTTGTACATAGAACATTATTGTAGACACCGGGAGAACATTAATCCACCACACAGTAATTGACTACTATAGAACTTGAATCCTGGTAAGAGGAGCAGAACCAACTACTACACCATGGTAACATCTGCATCATAAAGTTTTAGTCAAAATTAAACAAAATGTTGTCACAGGTGGCCAGGATGATTACCTGGCCAGGACGCCAGAAAGGACCGGAAGATGGCGGGAATAGCTTCCGGGCCACGAGGACACAACCGCCATGGAGCAGGAGAGGACCACGGGAAAGGAGAAAGACCTGTTGGACTTGTTGGGACCTGTGGCCACCGCCTGGGGGCGCTATAAACCTCGTGGGACCCAGATATTTTTACTTCCGCCACACTCAGCAAGATGGCGGTGGTATCTGCCAGGAAAGTCCG
The DNA here is from genome assembly GCF_900747795.2 of Erpetoichthys calabaricus. NCBI lineage: Eukaryota > Metazoa > Chordata > Cladistia > Polypteriformes > Polypteridae > Erpetoichthys > Erpetoichthys calabaricus. The sequence continues at coordinate 163,552,845 of NC_041394.2, read as the reverse complement.
GAGTGTTTCCGGGGCAAAGGGCAGCACTTCCGCCACACCAGGAAGTGCTGCCGGATGGACGTCATTAGCCACCTGGAGCACATCCGGGCGGGAATAAAAGGGGCCGCCTCCTTACAGTCATTGAGCCAGAGTTGGGAGTGGGAGTAGGACGAAGCTCCCTGGAGGAGGATAGAGGCGGCAAAGGACTGAGATATTGGGGTGATTATTGCTTTGTGCTTTGTGGGTAGTGGTGGAATTGTTTATTTAATATTTAATAAATGTGTGTGTTTTATAAAGAAGTGGTTTCTGACTGGTGGTGTAGGGGCAACTATCACAATGGTGCCCGAACAGGGACCTCCCACTTGCTATCAAGAGGGGGACCCACTAAATAAATTTTTTGTGAACTGCCCGGTACCCCAGTCAGCCACGCACACGCCCGGTATGGCGCCGGTCCACACACGCACCGCGGGCATTCCGCGAATTGCCCTGAGGCTGCCGGAGACTCTCCAGAGTGCTGCTTTCCACCCAAGGGGGTTGAGAGGGGCCAGCCAAGGCAGAGGAGAAGGGGATTCCCCAGCGCCTGTCGTCGCCAGAGGGACTGCAGAAGGCACTAGTACTGAATCGTCAGGAGGAGTGTACCTGGAACCATGTCAGTGGCTGGAGGGTGCCTGTCTTGTCCGCGAAGCCGGGAAGGCGTCGCTAGAAAAAAAGGGGAGGATCCGCCGCGTCTCAAGAAGCCGAGGCAGAGTGGCTGCGAGGAGTCTCATAGATCCCTTGGGAGAATAGAGCAGATGGCTGAAGACCGGAAGTCCCGCCCCGTGACAGGCGAGAGATTGGACGATGTGTGCCATGTGCCCGTCGGTAATTGTTTGAAGACGGGACAGGCAAACGTCAATCTCGAGCGAGGGGAGGGTCCGGTGGAACCCGGAAGCAAGAGACAAGAAGAAAAGCCGGTGAGTAGGAACGATTTAATATTAAATCCTCCACTGGCTGATTTGGTGTTTGTACCTGCAGATCCAAAGGATTCGGAGACGATGCTTCAATTAGCGCAGGGGATCACGCAGGTGGAAAATGACCTCCGTGTATTTAAAGACAAGCTGGAGAGGAAGGCGGTTGTGTCACAGCAGACCGAACGTCACAGGGCGGATGGGCACAACGCTGGAAACTTTGGCTGGAGGTTTGTGACAGTAAAGGTAAGTGAAACCATTACCGGAGAAAAAAAGGGAGGTGCGAGTGAATTCGTTCCTGGATCGCATGGTTCCATGGACTTAGTAGCTGCATCTCCGACAGAGGGAGAAATAAGAAGGGCTAATCGCTGGGAAGGGGTGGAGCCAGGACGCCGGCTGACTAGTGCTCAGGGTCCTAGTGCTCTACTGCCAAAGCCAGCATCACGCTCACGTCAGTTTGCAGTGGGAGAAATAAGAAGGGCTGATTGCTGGGAAGGGGTGGAGCCAGGACGCCGGCTAACTAGTACCCAGGGTCCTAGTGCTCTACCGCCAGAGCCAGCATCACGCTCGCGTCAGTTTGTAGGGGCACAGGCGGCAAGGGGTCTTTTCCTCTTCCATAGGAAGACCCAGGTCGTCAGAAAGCCCCAGAGGAATAGGGAGAATCGGAGGAGGAAAGCTGGTTCTTCCTACAGTGTGAGTAGTGAGTACGTGAGCGCACGTAAGGGGACAAACGGTCCTCTACAGGAGCTGTGGGGTGCTCCTCAGTCAGCAAGAGCGATTTCCCTAAGTACCCGGAGGACGGGGAGTGGAAACAAATGGATCAGGTGCCAAGGTTTTGGCGACCAGGGTGCTGGTCACAGGGGGGAGCGTTGGCCCTATTTCAGAGTAAAGAAAGCCAGACAGTGGTGTCAGGGCAACGTCTCCGCCCCGGTGTCTGTTTTGTTTTATACAGGGCCAAGCCGGGAAAAACAGAGATTGCCCGGCTTCGTTATACACTCGCGGGACAGGCTGCTTCGAAGGACTGTTCTTCGCTGGAAAGGGGGCACTGTCACAGGTGGCCAGGATGATTACCTGGCCGGGACGCCAGAAAGGACCGGAAGGTGGCGGGAATAGCTTCTGGGCCACGAGGGCACAACCGCCATGGAGCAGGAGAGGACCACGGGAAAGGAGAAAGACCTGTTGGACTTGCTGGGACCTGTGGCCACCGCCTGGGGGCGCTATAAACCTCGTGGGACCCGGATATTTTTACTTCCGCCACACTCGGCAAGATGGCGGAGGAATCTTCCAGGAAAGTCCGGAGTGTTTCCGGGGCAAAGGGCAGCACTTCCGCCACACCAGGAAATGCTGCCGGATGGACGTCATTAGCCACCTGGAGCACATCCGGGCGGGAATAAAAGGGGCCGCCTCCTTACAGTCATTGAGCCAGAGTCGGGAGTGGGAGTAGGACGAAGCTCCCTGGAGGAGGATAGAGGCAGCAAAGGACTGGGGTATTGGGGTGATTATTGCTTTGTGATTTGTGGGTAGTGGTGGAATTGTTTATTTAATGTTTAATAAATGTGTGTGTTTTATAAAGAAGTGGTTTCTGACTGGTGGTGTAGGGGCAACTATCACAATGTAATTGAATCACTTTATTAGCCAAGTACCAAGATATCTGAGGTACTGTGTATTAAGTATTTGGTCTATAAGTACTATAATTGATTATTCCAGTAATCTAGATATAAATTCATTGTAACAAAATGCAAATCACTTCTAAAAATTTAGGCAACTTTACATCCTTTGAGGCATTCATTTTAAATATTAAAACAGATTCCAACACAATTATAGTGCTAGTCTACAGACCACCAGGGCTGTATTCATTGTTCATGACTGAATTTAGCAACCTTCTATCTGATTTGGCCATAAATTATGATCATGTAGTACTGATGGGGGATTTTAATGTACACATTGATGTGGAAACTGACACTTTTAGCAAATGTTTTACTTATTTGTTAAATTCAGTAGGATTTTGTCAGATTGTCAAAGGTCCAACTCATAATCATAACCGCACATTAGATTTAATTATAACTTACAAAGTTGAAATTCAAAATTTAAATATCACTCCATTAAATGAAGTTATTTCCGATCACTACTTAATTACATTTGATTTAGTCCTGCCCAACTCAAAGGAATGCCTCCTAAGTACTTCCAGTAAAACCTGTGAGGCTATCGCTGTATTTTTCAATCAAAAAATTAATGATATTAGAAATAACATAGTATATCTCCCCAACACTAAGGATCCTCCTAAACCCCAGTACTCCATAATAAACAAATTAAAATCTTTCACTAGGATAGATTTACCTGATTTACATAAAATAATTTCTCAAATGAAACCCTCCACCTGTGCCCTTGACCCAATACCAACTAATTTTTTCAAAGAAGTATCGGGCGTGCTTATTGATAATGTTCTTGACATAGTAAATTCGTCATTAGATACGGGGGTCTTCCCAGACTGTCTTAAGACTGCGGTAGTTAAACCCCTACTTAAGAAAAATAATCTCGATCCCTCTGCTCTTGAAAATTATAGACCCATCTCTAACCTGCCTTTCTTAAGTAAAATTCTAGAGAAGGCAGTCATTATACAGTTAAATGAGCACCTCAATAAACATGCTATTCTTGATAAATTTCAGTCAGGTTTTAAAACAAATCACAGCACAGAAACTGCACTCGTTAAAGTAGTAAATGACTTGCGGGTAAATGCAGACAGAGGCCATTTATCTGTTCTCATCCTCTTAGATCTGACTGCCGCATTTGACACCATTGATCATAATGTTCTTAAGAATCACCTTAGTCAATGGGTGGGCCTCTCTGGCAGTGTCTTAAATTGGTTTGAATCCTACCTGGCAGGGAGAAAATTCTTTGTTAGTTGTGGTAATTATAACTCAAAGACACATGATATTCTATATGGTGTTCCACAAGGCTCTATCCTGGGTCCGCTGCTCTTCTCAATCTACATGCTTCCATTAGGTCAGATTATCTCAGGGCACAACGTGAGCTACCACAGCTATGCTGATGACACACAGCTGTATTTATCAATAGCACCTGATGACCCCAAATCTCTTGATTCGCTAACACAATGTCTAACCTGTATCTCAGAATGGATGAATAGTAACTTTCTCAAATTAAATAAAGAAAAAAACGAAATCTTAGTGATTGGCAATAATGGATACAATGAGGGTATTAGAAATAAACTGGAAGCATTAGGTTTAAAAGTCAAATCGGAGGTAAAAAGCTTAGGGGTAACCGTTGATTGTAATCTGAATTTTAAATCGCATATTAATCAGATCACTAGGACAGCATTTTTTCACCTAAGAAACATAGCAAAAGTTAGACCTCTTATATCATCGAAAGATGCAGAGAAATTAGTTCATGCGTTTGTTTTTAGTCGGCTAGATTACTGTAACGCACTCCTCTCAGGACTACCCAAAAAAGACATCAATCGTTTGCAATTAGTGCAGAATGCAGCTGCTAGAATCCTTACGAGGAAAAGAAAATCCGAACACATTTCTCCAGTTTTGATGTCACTACACTGGTTACCTGTGTCATTCAGAATTGACTTTAAAATTCTGCTTATGGTTTGTAAAGCTTTAAATAATCTGGCCCCGGTTTATATATCGGAATGTCTGACACCTTATATTCCAAATCGTAACCTCAGATCCTCAACTGAGTGTCTCCTTAGAATTCCAAGAGCAAAACTTAAAAGAAGTGGTGAGGCATCCTTCTGCTGTTATGCACCTAAAATCTGGAATAGCCTGCCAGTAGGAATTCGCCAGGCTAATACAGTGGAGCACTTTAAAAAACTACTGAAAACACATTATTTTAACATGGCCTTCTCATAACTTCACTGTAATTTAACCCTGATACTCTATATTTCCAATTCATTATAATAACTATTCATTCAAAATCTGTACTAACCCCTACTCTCTCTTCTGTTTCCTTTTCCGGTGTCCTGTTGGTGGTGGCGTGCACCACCACCATCTACCCAAAGCACCATGATGTTCCAACAATGATGGATAGATTAAAAGCCAGAAGTCTCTTTGACCATTAGCATCAAGTGACTCCGTGAAAAACCCGAACTACAAAGAGGACTATTTCATTTATGTTAGGTAGAATGCCCAGAGGGGACTGGGCGGTCTCGTGTCCTGGAACCCCTACAGATTTTATTTTTTTCTCCAGCCTTCTGGAGTTTTTTTTTTTGTTTTTTCTGTCCACCCTGGCCATCGGACCTTACTCCTTTCTATGGTAACTAATGTTGTCTTATTTTAATCTCTTATTTTGTCTTTTATTTTTCTTCCCTTCATTATGTAAAGCACTTTGAGCTACTTTTTGTATGTAAATTTGCTATATAAATAAATGTTGTTGTTGTTGTTGTCAACACACTCCCAGATTAAAACAAAGACAGTGCGACATCTAGATTGTAATTCTGCTTCAAAATTTATATATACTTTGAGTAAGTCGAGTGTAACTGCGGAAAACCATTCAGATCAGTTAACATCAAATGTAAACGTGGAAAACAATTTAGATCAGCTAACATCACATTATAATGTGACCTTGAGAGATGCTCTGGACACAGTGGCTCCCCTTAAAACAAAAGTGATCAAAGCACATAGAAACTCTCCCTGGTTTAATGAAAACACTCGAGCTCTTAAATTAGAGTGTCGAAAACTGGAGCGCAGACGGAGAACAACAAAGCTACATGTCTTTCAAATTGCATGGACAGTGAGTGTTAATAAATATAAAAAAGCCCTCTTTAAAGCTCAGTCAGAATACTATTCTACATTAACAGATAACAATAATAAAAATCCTCAGGTACTGTTTAGAACAGTGGCTAAATTAACAAATGGAAATTCAGATCAACAGAGCAAAATGCCAACAGATATTAGTAGTACAGACTTTATGAACTTCTTCAATGAGAAAATTAAAAGTATAAGATCCCAGATCTCTGCATCACACTACAAACCAAATACTGGCTTAGAAGACCCTGTCTCACATTGCATTCAGCACTTTAGTAATTTTAATCCTGTAACTGAGCAGGAAGTCTTAACTTTAATTTCTAAAATGAAGCCCACTACTTGTTCCCTAGATCCAGTGCCAACAAAACTAGTAAAAAGTGCAATGAATGTTCTTGCAGCGCCTATTCTAAACATTATCAGTAGATCATTATTGCATGGCACAGTACCTGATACACTAAAAGCGTCAGTCATTAAACCATTACTTAAAAAGTCAGACCTAGACCCACACATACTAAGTAATTATAGGCCTATTTCAAATCTACCGTTTCTCTCTAAAATACTAGAAAAAGTAGTCGCCAATCAGCTTCAGTCACACCTTACGCATTACAATTTATTTGAGAAATTCCAGTCTGGTTTTCGCACTGGTCATAGTAAAGAAACGGCACTAACGCGGGTTGTAAACGACATTCTGATATCATCCGATGAAGGAAACTCCACTGTAATTATGTTGTTGGACTTAAGTGCAGCATTTGACACCATCGACCATTCTATTTTACTACACAGGCTAGAAAATGATGTTGGGCTTACAGGCACCGTGCTCGCTTGGTTTAGTTCTTATTTATCAAATCGATTCCAATATGTACAGAAGTGTGCTGACAGTACTCCATCATTATACACAGAAGTTCAATATGGTGTCCCGCAGGGCTCAGTACTGGGACCTTAACTGTTTTCACTTTACATGCTTCCACTGGGATCTATCATTAGGAAACATAATGTTAATTTTCACTCGTATGCAGATGACACCCAGTTATACCTTTCATTTAAATCAGATGAAGTTTCCCTGATGTTGTCTTTAATTAGTTGTGTTAGCGAATTAAAGGAGTGGATGAATGAGAACTACTTGTCTTTAAATACAGATAAAACAGATAAAATATTTTGTCATCATTTAACTCAGTTGGAATCCCAATTAATTTTAGGAAATTAAGGCGCTTTCTAAATAAACAGGATTATGAGAAATTAATTCATGCATTTAGTAGGATTGACTACTGCAATGCAGTGTTCACTGGATGTTCAAACTGTTCTTTATACAGCCTCCAGTTAATAAAAAATGCGGCTGCAAGAATTATTACAAGAACAAGAAAATACGAACACAGAACTCCAGTTCTTAAATCCTTACACTGGCTCCCGGTTAAGTTTAGGGCAGATTTCAAAATCCTTCTTTTAACATATAAAGCATTAAATGGCCGAGGTCCAGCTTACTTGTCTGAACTTATCATGACTTACAAACCAGAGAGCACATTAAGATCTCAAGATGCTGGTCTGCTTATAGTTCCAAGGATTAATAAAATAACAATGGGAGGTCGAGCTTTTAGTTACAGGGACCCTAAACTGTGGAATGGTCTGCCTGCTACTATAAGAGATGCCCCTTCGGTCTCAGCTTTTAAATCCCGGCTGAAGACTCTCAACTTCAGTTTAGCATATCCTGACTAGAGCTGCTGATTAAAAGTACAGACTGCATCTCTGTTGTTAGTCATTAGCACTAAAACATAAGTAACATGATAGTTAGAATTGGATACTAACCCTCACCTATTCTGTTTCTCTTCTCGGTACTCAAATGTGGCACTTGGTGCCATGGCCCACCTGCCAAGTTGTTTTGCCTGCCTAAGGTAAAGTCATCCCTGATGGAGGATTGCAGGAATCATGAGAAAGAGGGCTCCTTTCTTCGGATTGGCTGGCCCAACACTGTTTCAGCCGTGGAATGGCCAAATGGGGGAGGCAGCTTGATGGATGAGGTCTCCAGGAGTCTAAAATTATCGAAATCTTATTATGTGATATCATCTACTGTTAAATTCTGCTCCATACTTCTAAAAAATGTTTTATTTTTTTATTGAGGATTTGTTCTGTTCTGTGTATTGTATTGACCCCCTTCTTTTGACACCCACTGCATGCCCAACCTACCTGGAAAGGGGTCTCTCTTTGAACTGCCTTTCCCAAGGTTTCTTCCATTTTTTCCTTGTCTTCTTAGAGAGTCAAGGCGGGGGGGCTGTCAAGAGGCAGGGCCTGTTAAAGCCCATTGCGGCACTTCCTGTGTGATTTTGGGCTATACAAAAATAAACTGTATTGTATTGTATTGTAATTAATCTAAAAGTCAAGTTTTTAAAAGTAATATTATAAAGGAAGCTTAAATAAGGGAATATGTGGTTTCATCTGACTACTTTGTGTATGTCATTGCTCTCTGTTTTACTATTTATAGAAATCCACACATATTTTGCACAACAGCTCCAATTTCTTATTCCATGAGTTAGCAGCTTGGTTGAATAAATTATAAGAGATATTCCCGTTATTTAGCAAGGCCATAAGCTAGAAAAATTGGAGTTAAGTAGTAAGAAAAAGCCAGAAGAAGAAGAAAGTAGCAATTGGGATAAGAAGTAAACATTGACTCAAGTCATTAAAGGCTTGAACACATCTATAACACAAGTGCAACACTGAGAGAAAGATCTGGGTACGGAGAGGCAGGATTTAAAGAGATTATGCTTAACAAGATCTTTATTCATCAACTGTGAAATAACAGAAAAGGAATTAAAAGTACTAACAGTAATCAAAAGAAAGATTTGAAAGGAAGATATGGATATTCAATAAACAGCAATGATAATTAGTGGAGTCTGGTTTAAGTTGACCAAACTGTTGAAAGTGAAGCATTTACGCACTCAGACAAGAAATAAAATCAGACAAGATGACCAAGAAAGTAAGACATACAACTTACAAACTCCATCTGGAAACAGAAAGCAAATAAATTTCCACTGGCCACTAAGAGCAGACTATCATTTCAAGAGAAAGATAAAATAGCCAAAAAGAATGTTCGAAACAGTTTAGGTGCTATATTAATCTATACTATTATATGCAATGCTATTCAAACATTGTAAAGGCAAGATACCAATAAGTTTATTGCTTTACCTTACAGCTAATGAATACTGTACATAAGCAAGGTAATTAACATTGATGGAAATAGAAAAATTGAAATTAGTCCTTCTACATTATTCCACAGAGGTATGTATGAGATGTTTCCATTCACAAAGTCATCTGAAGCTCCTAAGAATGAAACATGGCACATACATAAAGCATGAGATTGCAAATGAGGAAATCAAGAATATCCATCCATTTTCCAACCCACTGAATCCAAACACAGGGTCACGGGGGTCTGCTGGAGCCAATCCCATCCAACACAGGGCACAAGGCAGGAGCCAATCCCGGGCAGGGTGCCAACCCACCGCAGGACACACACAAACACGGGCCAATTCAGAATCGCCAATCCACCTAACCTGCATGTCTTTGGACTGTGGGAGGAAACCGGAGTGCCCGGAGGAAACCCACACAGACACAGGGAGAACATGCAAACTCCACGCAGGGAGGACCCGGGATGTGAACCCAGGTCCCCAGGTCTCCCAACTGCGAGGCAGCAGCACTACCCACTGTGCCACCGTGCTGCCCTAGTTGGAAATAATGCATATGAAAATCAAAATGAAACTTAAAATGTGAAATATGGTAAGCTGATGGGAGTGAAAAAACTGCCATAAAGGTGAAAGGGGTCAAGTTTAAAAGAACCAGTTAAAACAATATTTGAAAGAATCCAGTGATTGAATTTTATACTATAGTTACATAAACCTAAAAACAAATGAAATGAATAATGCCATGTCTATTTTTTCTTGTCATAACATATAATGAGTGTAAAAGAACAGACTCGACACACGTAAAGGAAGGTTTGGGGCAGCCACCCGTATAATGTTCCTAGCTGCAAAGGTTTTTCTTTTTTATGCAACACAATTGTTGATTGCACTGAGTCCAAGACAGAACTGATCAAGGTTGGAAAATATGGCGGTTTTAAGTGGTCAGACAGGAAGTGATGTAGGGTAACCAGAAGTGATGTAGGGAACAGGAAGTGACGTCCTTCTAGGCGCCGGAACAGGAAGTGACATCCTTCTAGGCGGCGGAACTGGAAGTGACGTTCTTGATTCAAATAGGTTTTCCCGTGGCTGGTCTGTAGAGACAACAGAAGAAGGTTTAGTGCACCCCGCAACCCCCGGCCTGGCGTGGAATTACCTTTACTTGGTCCACACAACATCCCCCTACTCGCAGCTGCTTCATGACATGGCCCCCCCCTCAGTCCAGACCCGTCGGGTCGGGCGTACCGGTCCGAGAGGTCGTGGCATCTAGAAAGGGCATCGGCATTGGCCTGAAGAACACCCCGGCGATAAATGACCAAATATTTATATGGCTGTAGATCCAAAAACCACCTCGTGACACGCGGATTGGACTCCCTGTGCAAGGCCATCCACTGTAAGGGCGCATGGTCTGTCACAAGAGTGAATTCACGTCCCAAGAGGTAATATCTCAGCTGTGTAATCGCCCATTTAATAGCCAGAGCCTCCCGCTCCACTGCCGCATACCTAGTTTCCCGATCCAACAGTTTCCGGCTCAGGTACATAATGGGGTGTTCAACTCCATCGACGCTTTGGCTCAGCACGGCACCGAGACCTGTGTCCGAAGCATCCGTCTGGAGAATGAAGGGTACGGAAAAGTCCGGCGCCTTTAATATAGGAGCTGACGTAAGGGCCATTTTCAAGTCACAGAATGCAGCCTCTGATATATCATCCCATACCACGTGATTAGGTCGACCCTTCTTAGTGAGATTTGTCAAAGGCGTAGCTCTCTCAGAAAACCGGGGAACAAACCGGCGATAGTAACCCGCTAAGCCGAGAAAGGCTTGCACTTGCCTCTTGGTTATTGGACGGGGCCAATTCACAATGGCATCAATTTTCGAACACTGGTCTCACCATACCCCGGCCCACTAGATAGCCTAAATATTTGGCCTCAACCAATCCAAAGTAACACTTTTTCGGGTTGATACGAAGCCCAGCTTTTGCCAGTGTCCGCAATACAGCTCCAACCTGCTGTATGTGTTCCTCCCAGGTGTTGGAATAGATGACAACGTCATCCAAGTAGGCAGCACTATATGAATTATGAGGACGGAGCACTTTATCCACCAGACGTTGGAAGGTCGCAGGGGCCCCATGTAATCCAAATGGGAGGAAACGATACTGCCAGTGACCGCTAGGGGTGCTGAACGCTGTCTTTTCCTTAGCGGAGTCCGTTAAGGGAACCTGCCAATACCCCTTAGTCATATCTAAAGTAGTCAAAAATTTGGCATGACCTAGCCGCTCAAGGAGGTCGTGCACTCGCGGCATCGGATAGGCGTCAAATTGGGAGACTTGGTTAAGCCGACGGAAGTCATTGCAGAACCTCCAACTTCCATCGGGCTTACTGACCATAACGATACGACTGGACCAGGGACTATAACTTTCCTCAATCACACCTAGGTCCAGCATTCGTCTGATCTCCAACTCCACTTCAGCCTTTTTTGCTTCGGGAAGTCTATACGGGCGTTCTCGGACTATAACCCCAGGTTTTGTCACAATGTCATGCGCAACCAAGGAGGTCTGACCTGGAGTTTCACTGACTACCTCAGGGACAGACAGGATAACTGCTTCGAGCTCCTGACGTTGCTGGCAAGTCAAATTGTCTCCGAAATTAAGGTGTAATTGCTGAGCGAAGAGAGAGCGGAGCTGTCCGGAGGAGGGCTCGGACTCCCTGTCCTTCCACGGTTTCAGCAGATTGACATGGTAAATCCGCTCGCTGGGTCGACAATTCAGTTGTTTCACCAAATAATCGACCAGCCCCTTCCTCTCCTTAACACTAGAATTACCAGAGCTTACGAAAAAACTTGTATATCCGGCCCACCTTAAATCGCTTCTTAAATCCGTTCACACCTCTCCGCCAGCATCCTTTGTCCTCTAAATGTGCTGATAAAAGACAAGCTGCCAGCAGCCGGCTATTCCATCCCCCGACCGACTTAGAACGTGAGCGAACTTTTCCCAGCTCACGACTTGATTGTTTACCTGGGAGTGAAGTGGAGTTTTACAGTGGAAATGATAGATCATTATTTGGAAGACATGCATGAAATGCGTGTTCCGTTTCTAAAGTAATCTGTGTAAACACATTGTTAAAACAGAAACTTTTTTATATTTTAGTAATAAATGTTATAAAATGTCCTCCCTGCGTGGAGTTTGCATGTTCTCCCCGTGTCTGCGTGGGTTTCCTCCGGGCGCTCCGGTTTCCTCCCACAGTCCAAAGACATGCAGGTTAGGTGGATTGGCGATTCTAAATTGGCCCTAGTGTGTGCTTGGTGGGTGGGTGTGTTTGTGTGTGTCCTGCGGTGGGTTGGCGCCCTGCCCAGGATTGTTTCCTGCCTTGTGCCCTGTGTTGGCTGGGATTGGCTCCAGCAGACCCCCGTGACCCTGTGTTCGGATTCAGCGGGTTGGAAAATGAATGGATGGATGGATGTTATAAAATGTAGTAGGCATAAACTATAGAATATATAAAGCCCGAGTTACAAAGATCAAATAAACACTTTCACAAAAGCTTCAAGAATGAGTCAACAGCTTCTGTGGCGTAGTGTGCTAAGATTTGCCTCTTAGCGCAGGGCAGCTTTTCCTTGCCTCACAGACCTGAGTTCGATTCCCCGCTGGGGATGAAGTGTTGCTTTTTTTTCTTTTCTTTTACACCTCAAACGGACATAAAATTTATACATTGGTATGCACTGTCAGTTACTGAGATCGTTATATTTTCATGTGGGATGCTCCTTTTAAAATATTTTTTTAACAATTGAGACTGCAATTAACAGGAACAACTGTCCTTATAACTTATTTTTAAGATCCATAACACACAGACAGACAGAGCACTGCGTAATAGAGAGACAGACAGGCAGAGAAGTCACTAGATATATAAATAAACAGGGAAGCCACGTGTACTGAAAGAAAAAAAGAACAACATGTGCGTTGTCCCTGCTGTACTGAATAAGCGCAGGCGCTCTAACATCACCCCTCCCCCGATCTTACTTAGAGAGTCAGTCTGAGAGTCAGCTTATTCAGTACAGCAGGGACAACGCACATGTTGTTCTTTTTTTCTTTCAGTACACGTGGCTTCCCTGTTTATTTATATATCTAGTGACTTCTCTGCCTGTCTGTCTCTCTATTACGCAGTGCTCTGTCTGTCTGTGTGTTATGGATCTTAAAAATAAGTTATAAGGACAGTTGTTCCTGTTAATTGCAGTCTCAATTGTTAAAAAAATATTTTAAAAGGAGCATCCCACATGAAAATATAACGATCTCAGTAACTGACAGTGCATACCAATGTATAAATTTTATGTCCGTTTGAGGTGTAAAAGAAAAGAAAAAAAAGCAACACTTCATCCCCAGCGGGGAATCGAACTCAGGTCTGTGAGGCAAGGAAAAGCTGCCCTGCGATAAGAGGCAAATCTTAGCACGCTACGCCACAGAAGCTGTTGACTCATTCTTGAAGCTTTTGTGAAAGTGTTTATTTGATCTTTGTAACTCGGGCTTTATATATTCTATAGTTTATGCCTACTACATTTTGTAACATTGATTACTAAAATATAAAAAAGTTTCTGTTTTAACAATGTGTTTACACAGATTACTTTAGAAACGGAAGTCTTCCAAATAACGATCTATCATTTCCACTGTAAAACTGCACTTCACTCCCAGGTAAACAATCAAGGCGTGAGCTGGGAAAAGTTCGCTCACGTTCTAAGTCAGTGGGGGGATGGAATAGCCGGCTGCTGGCAGCTTGTCTTTTATCAGCACATTTAGAGGACAAAGGATGCTGGTGGAGAGGTGTGAACGGATTTAAGAAGCGATTTAAGGTGGGCCGGATATACGAGTTTTTTCGTAGGCTCTGGTAATTCTAATGTTAATTTCATAAGGGCCTAGCCAATGAGCCAATAATTTAGAATGAGAGGTAGGAACTAAAACCATGACACGATCTCCCGGGCGGAACTCCCGCAGAGACGTACCACGGTTATAGCATTGGGCCTGAGCTGCTTGCGCCTTTTCCATGTGTGTTTTCAATATGGGCCTAATTTTCTCAAATCTATCCCGTAACTGTGCGATATACTCTAATATATTTGTTGATGGGATTGCCTCTTCCTCCCATCCTTCTTTTAAAACGTCTACTATGCCCCGGGGTTGTCTTCCATATAGCAATTCAAAAGGTGAGAACCCCGTGGAGGCTTGTGGGACTTCCCGATATGCAAAAAGGACGAGGGGGAGGAGCTAATCCCAGTTCCTTCCGTCCTCATTGACCACCGTACGCAACATCTGTTTGAGAGTTTGATTAAACCTCTCTACAAGACCGTCGGTTTGAGGATGATATACCGAAGTCTTTAAATGTTTTATTTGAAGTAGTTTGGCAGTCTCCCTGAACGTCTGCGAGGTGAAAGGAGTCCCTTGATCCGTCAGGATTTCTTTAGGGATTCCGACACGCGCAAATACACCCACTAATTCCCGTGCGATAGCTTTAGTAGTAGCTGAGCGCAACGGAACAGCCTCTGGAAATCGGGTAGCATAATCTACCAGGACCATTTATTTATGACCTCTGGCGGAGGGCTCTAGGGGTCCCACCAGGTCGACCCCAATACCTTCAAAAGGGATATCAATTAAGGGTAATGGAACTAGAGGAGCACGGTCCCTCCTAGGAATTTGCCTCAATTGACATTCTGGACAGGATGTGCAAAAGCGGCGAACCTCCTCGTTAATTCCGGGCCAAAAAAATCGGAGTTTAATTCTCTCCAGTGTTTTTTCGGGGCCCAAATGGGCTCCCAGCAGATGGGCATATGCTAGTTCACAGACCTGTCGCCGGTAAGTCCGTGGCACTAACAACAACGACCTCATCTGTCCCTCATGCTCTGCCACCCGATATAACAGATCATTATTGAGCACAAAGTGAGGACCCTGTGGCATTGGATGTGAGGTGCGTTGGCCATCTATCAGAACGACTGCATTCTTTGCAAATTTAAGGGAGTCATCATTCCATTGCTCCCTTTTAAATGAAGCCGGCGTCTGCCTGAATTGAAACTGCAGACGTGAGAGAGGATCGGATTCGACCTCAAGGGGTGGGTTTTCGTCCCGAGTCGTCTCAGCGCCTGCTAATGACGTCATGGGTTGCGACGTCCCGGGTGTTTCTTCGTCATCACTAGAGGCCGAAGTCCGCTACTCAGCCGGCTGTATACACGGCGTGGAGGAAGTTGAGGGCGCTGAATTCGCGTCCGTGACTAGACCTAGTGAACGAGGAGAAGAAGCGCCTTTATCACCGCTATTTATTTCGACCCAATCTCTTCCTAGAATCACGGGGAAGGGAGGATCATCCATCACTGCCACCGTTAACTTCTTAAGTACGCCATCCCGACAGATAAAAGAGTTGGCGGATCGATAATACCGGACATCCCCGTGAATACAGGTAATGCGGGTCTTAATCTTACACCATTGTCGCGGTAATATCAAATGGTCAGCAACAATGGAAATGTTACTGCCGGAATCAAATAAAGCAATAACTTTAATTCCATTGACTAGCATTTTTCCCGTATGTGGACAGGCCAGTGGATTAGCGAGCGCGCACCGTGCCTCCTCCCGCATCACCCCGCAGACCCCTTCGTCGCGTCACAGGGCCCGCCTGCACGTCCCAGGGTTTACCTGAACAT
Organism: Erpetoichthys calabaricus; assembly: GCF_900747795.2. Lineage (NCBI taxonomy): Eukaryota > Metazoa > Chordata > Cladistia > Polypteriformes > Polypteridae > Erpetoichthys > Erpetoichthys calabaricus. Next base: position 163,537,321 of record NC_041394.2, on the reverse strand, counting down.
GCCTCGCATTATAGCCGCGGGACTGTGTAATAGGGACGCGAGCACGCCCGGGTTCACACGAGTCCCGTTCTGACACTCCCAAGCCGGTTTCTGCCCTGAACTGATCTATTTTCTCGGCTAGCGAGACAATATCTGTATAATCCCAGGCCGGCTGGGCAAATTTTCCAGGTAGGGATCTGAGTAATAGAGCGCAAGCCACTTGCTCTGCAATTTGGTGGCTGGATGTTTTATGGGGTTGTAACCAACCAACCACCTTAGCCCACAAAGCCATGGCCTGTTTCTTAGTTGTCTTAGTGGGGTTGTATGTCCAGGCCATTATGTTTCTCACCTGCCAGCCTGGGTTTCTCCCACCTGTCTTAAAGGGCTTGCCCTTCGTGGGATATGTATGGGCAGTCCCCACACCCAGGAGGCCATAATAAGTTCTCAATGCGTTCCCTGACGCACTTGGCTCTAGCCTGTGGGTCCCGGGGCTATTTTTCCCCGGACCTTTAACAGGATGATGGGTCGAAGCATATTCAAGCTTTCCCCGACACGCCCCGACGGACGCCCACTCGGCAACTCGGGAGCGGTACTTACCCATCTGATATTTTGTTGGATTATAAACGTGTGTCGAGCCTAGGTTTAGTTTCGCCTTCCAATCTCTCCAGGAGGCCATCCTCCTGCCGACTACGCCACTGTAAAAGAACAGACTCAACACACGTAAAGGAAGGTTTGGGGCAGCCACCCGTATAATGCAAAGGTTTTTCTTTTTTATGCAACACAGTTGTTGATTGCACTGAGTCCAAGACAGAACTGATCAAGGTTGGAAAAGATGGCAGTTTTACGTGGTAAGACAGGAAGTGATGTAGGGTAACCAGAAGTGATGTAGGGAACAGGAAGTGACGTCCTTCTAGGCGCCGGAACAGGAAGTGACATCCTTCTAGGCACCGGAACTGGAAGTGACATCCTTCTAGGCGCCGGAACTGGAAGTGACGTTCTTGATTCAAATAGGTTTTCCTGCGGCTGGTCTGTAGAGACAACAGGAGAAGGTTTAGTGCACCCCGCGCCCCCCTGGCCTGGCGTGGAATTACCTTTACTTGGTCCACACAACGTCCCCCTACTCGCACGTGTGTGACATGAGAAAATAATTTCTGTCATTGAATGGAAGCCTTTGGACCACCATGCTTACTATCAGATAATAATGCTGCTTTTATTACTGCTTTCCATATAATTTAATAGTAATAAATAAAATCCCAAGGACCTAAGCCCAGTTCCTAATATAACAAATACAGTAACTCCCAAGTCTCCACAAAAATATAGCTTATTAAATATATTTGGTATTGCTTTCATCAGAAAATATCAGTCCATCCTTAATCATAATGGTGAAAGGCATTTCTGTAGCATAATCATGGCAAACAAAAGAGAAAACATTTTATCTAAATGGATTGACGATGTTTAAATAAGCCTGCAGCAGTTAGGCTGTATTTTTTCTATAATTTTAAATTTTTGTCTACAATTCACAGAAATTAATATCTAACAGTGTGAATCTGCAAGATGTTGTATACAATGTGATATATTAATTACATTTTTTTTTAATAATGAACATCTATTATCCCTTTTGATACTGTAGTTTTTCTTCTACTACCTATTTAAAAGATGGAGATGTGTATTATTCAAACATGCTTATGTGTGATACATACAGTAGGTTTGGTGTTTTGGTCATATAGTATTCCTGGCATGTACAGTAAGCATTTATTCAATGCTATTAAATATTTTGTGTCTTGTTGTCCAAAGAAAACCTTGCCTAATTACTGCCTGATGTCATGTTATGAAAACAGCTTAAAAAAAAGTAGTCAGTTACTAAAACTGCCCAGTATTAACATCTCAACTGGACCTGTTAGACTATAATGATATACAGTTATCTAAACTGAATTATGTATCATCTGGTTCATGACACACCAGCTCTGTAATTTTCACTTGCATTGCTTGTTTAATAACTTTAGATCAAAATAAAAATATTGTGTAGATTTATGGATGACTTATGAATAGTTGCTCAGTTGGATATAAAGATGTTGTAATAGCGCACTCTTTCTTCTTGACTTTTGAGTCTACCACAACAAAACCTATGTTAGTTGCACCTAATGAAAAAATATGTAATAAAAAACTGTGTGGTGTGCCCTTCCCTGTATCAATATCACATGTGACTATAACAGTCTTATGCATTTTACATGTTACACTTCATGCGCCACATGTGTAAATGGTGTGTACGCCCAAAAATGTTACATACGCCCATTTCCACACTTACTTTGAGATGTATAAAAACTAAACTTGGCATAAAGCCAAGCACATTTTAATGGCAGCCTCAAACCATGCGTAGGCAAGTTTGTGCTCGGTTTTGCAAATGGGCAGCAAATAGCATCAAAGCAGTGCTACTGTTTCTGTGTGGTGTCCCTTTTTTTTAAGATTCACATCATTGACAGACAATATATCTAATACACCAAAATTAATTGCATATCATTTACAAATTCAATTCACTTGATTGTAATAATTCTGTAGCAATATAATGATGCACAGATTGGCCAAACTATTCCAATTATCATAGCTGCTTTACCATATTTAGTTGGTATCGCAAATGGAAGAATTAGAAGAGATGATAATAACTGTCTTCTAAGTCGCTTTTGATTTCCAAGAGCTATCCTGTTGAAGCTGTGTGCTGGCTTTACAAAGGCAGACTTTGAGGAATTATGCTCTACCTGTTCCTTTGCAAGTTCTGTCAACTCTTGGGTTTTTAGCCATAAGAGCTTTTCATTGTGAACTTTCTGATGATTGGGTATTTCACAAACATCAGTGAGTTGCACCATGCCAGCTTTATAGAATAGCATTATCCGCTTGTCATCAACATATATAGGATTTCCTTACACTGTGGTTGAAATGGGAAACATCAAAGCACAACTCACAGCAATGTCCAGTTTTCCAACTGAAATAGGAGCAGTCAACTGCACACACATTGCTATTACAATGGTGCTGGACAAGTTACATCAACCAGGGATGAATCACCAAAATAATGAGCTAGGATTACATCATCTATAGCAATAGAGCCTATAAAAACAACACCACACTATTGCAGGTGCCTTTTTCCAGCTAGTGTGGCAAAAGGCAAGCAGTACTTTTAAGGATAGCAAGTCACCTCAAAGAGCCATGTAAAAAGCAGAGAATCTGTCCGTTGTGGTGCTCTGTGCTGATACTATACTATAAAGGCACGTCCAGAAAATTAATATTCTTATGTAAATAGAAACAATTTCCACTCTATTACTGTGTTGCTCTATGGTCCACCGAAAGTGCGTTGCATTGTGCAAGCATGTAACACGCTGTATAATGTGGCACACAATCGTCTCTTTTCCGTACCTGAAGACATGCGATATGATGAACCTGACCCTGACCCACAAAATGATCAGCCAACCTGGACAGTGTTATATCTTAATTTAATTAGCAGAATGTAAAAACAAGTAATCAGATGCAGCATTTATTTTTTAATAATTCAATTAATTTGTGGTCAATATCATATAGTACAGCCCTTATTTTCCTTATTTCATTGGCCACATCTCTTACAGCATTTTAGCATTACTATCGCATTTTATGACTCCAGAACAGTGTCTGTCAACCCACAGCCAGATGACTACCCAGTAGTTTCGAAGGCAGAGGTTGGCTGCAACTGGCCTTTTCATGTCAACTTTGATATCTGACCACTTCTTTTTTATTTTGGGTACTGTCCGACTTTCTGAACTTGAACTTTCAAGTGTCTCTGCCATGAAGAAGGGGAAGTCTGGTGAGCTCACCTCAGTGTATTGCTTCCATAACACACACCAGAAAAAGCAGAAAAAAAAAACCAATGATGACAACATAAGAATTGCAGATTAACTACAAGTAGCAGTATGTAATTATATATTCTTTACAATGCACAACTTTACACTGTGATACCACAAGCAGAGGTAAGCAAACTGAAACTATAAGGTGCAGGATACATGCAGATCTTTTTAAATAAAATGTTATTAAATTATTATTCAACTGGTACGGTACATAAAAGTATATGGGAACATTTTTATAAATCTTAATAACAGAGGGAGAGCGCAGAAATACCAAAAATAACACCCAGCCACCTTCTCAGCCTTGAAAAGTGGTAAATGTTATTTAAAGGAGACAAAAAAACACAAATGTGTAAAGAGGTAAAGTGATTGTCTTCTACTGCAGAGATCTGATCTGTGTCTTCTCACCGAAACCTGGCTTAGTAAATGTGACACTGTCCCCCTAGCTGAGGCGTCACCAGATGGATACTCGTTACTTTATAAGTCTAGAGATTCAGGTCGAGGAGGGGGCCTTGGAATAATTCATTGTAACAAAATGCAAATCACTTCTAAAAATTTAGGCAACTTTACATCCTTTGAAGCATTCATTTTAAATATTAAAACAGATTCCAACACAATTATAGTGCTAGTCTATAGACCACCAGGGCCGTATTCATTGTTCATGTCTGAATTTAGCAACCTTTTATCTGACTTGGCTATAAATTATGATCACGTAGTACTGATGGGAGATTGTAATGTACACATTGATGTGGAAACTGACACTTTTAGCAAATGTTTTACTTATTTGTTAAATTCAGTAGGATTTTGTCAGAATGTCAAAGGTCCAACTCATAATCATAACCACACATTAGATTTAATTATAACTTACAAAGTTGAAATTCAAAATTTAATTATTACTCCATTAAATGAAGTTATTTCTGATCACTACTTAATTACATTTGATTTGGTCCTGCCCTTGCCAACACACTCCCAGATTAAAACAAAGACAGTGCGACATCTAGATTGTAATTCTGCTTCAAAATTTATAGATACTTTGAGCAAGTCGAGTGTAATTGTGGAAAACCATTTAGATCAGTTAACATCAAATGTAAACACGGAAAACAATTTAGATGAGCTAACATCACATTATAATGTGACCTTGAGAGATGCTCTGGACACAGTGGCTCCCCTTAAAACAAAAGTGATCAAAGCACATAGAAACTCTCCCTGGTTTAATGAAAACACTCGAGCTCTTAAATTAGAGTGTCGAAAACTGGAACGCAGATGGAAAACAACAAAGCTACAGGTCTTTCAAATTGCATGGACAGAGAGTGTTAATAAATATAAAAAAGCCCTCTTTAAAGCTCGGTCAGAATATTATTCTACATTAATAGATAGCAATAATAAAAATCCTCGGGCACTGTTTAGAACAGTGGCTAAATTAACAAATGGAAATTCAGATCAACAGTGCAAAATACCAACAGACATTAGCAGTACAGACTTTATTAACTTCTTCAATGAGAAAATTAAAAATATAAGATCCCAGATCTCTGCATCACAGTACAAACCAAATACTAGCTTAGCAGACCCTGTCTCACATTGCACTCAGCACTTTAGTAATTTTAATCCTGTAACTGAGCAGGAAGTCTTAAGTTTAATTTCTAAAATGAAGCCCACTACTTGTTCCCTAGATCCAGTGCCAACAAAACTAGTAAAAAGTGCAATGGATGTTCTTGCAGCGCCTATCCTAAACATTATCAATAGTTCATTATTGCATGGCACAGTACCTGATACACTAAAAGTGTCAGTCATTAAACCATTACTTAAAAAGTCAGACCTTGACCCACATATACTAAATAATTATAGGCCTATTTCAAATTTACCCTTTCTCTCTAAAATACTAGAAAAAGTAGTCGCCAGTCAGCTTCAGACACACCTTATGCATTACAATTTATTTGAGAAATTCCAGTCTGGTTTTCGCACTGGTCATAGTACAGAAACGGCACTAACACGGGTTGTAAATGACATTCTGATATCCTCTGATGAAGGAAACTCCACTGTAATTATGTTGTTGGACTTAAGTGCAGCATTTGACACCATCGACCATTCTATTTTACTGCACAGGCTAGAAAATGATGTTAGGCTTACAGGCACCGTGCTCGCTTGGTTTAGTTCTTACTTATCAAATCGATTCCAATATGTACAGAAATGTGCTGACAGTACTCCATCATTATACACAGAAGTTCAATATGGTGTCCCACAGGGCTCAGTACTGGGACCTTTACTGTTTTCACTGTACATGCTTCCACTGGGATCTCTCATTAGGAAACATAATGTTAATTTTCACTCGTATGCAGATGACACCCAGTTTTACCTTTCATTTAAATCAAATGAAGTTTCTCCAATGTTGTCTTTAATTAGTTGTGTTAGTGAATTAAAGGAGTGGATGAATAAGAACTACTTGTCTTTAAATACAGATAAAACAGAGATGTTAATTGTTGGAGGGAATGATGCTGATCACAACAATATTTTGTCATCATTTAACTCAGTGGGAATCCCAGTCAATTTTACTGAATCAGCCCGCAATCTAGGAGTTATCTTTGACTCTAGCATGTCATTTAAAGCGCATATTACAAAGTTGTCCAAAACATGTTTCTTCCATCTTAAAAATGTTAGGAAATTAAGGCGCTTTTTAAATAAACAGGATTCTGAGAAACTAATTCATGCATTTATCTCTAGTAGGATTGACTACTGCAATGCGGTGTTCACTGGATGTTCAAACTGTTCTTTATACAGCCTCCAGTTAATCCAAAATGCGGCTGCGAGAATTATTACAAGAACAAGAAAATACGAACACATAACTCCAGTTCTTAAATCCTTACACTGGCTCCCGGTTAAGTTTAGGGCAGATTTCAAAATCCTTCTTTTAACATATAAAGCATTAAATGGTCGAGGTCCGGCTTACTTGTTTGAACTTATCATGACTTACAAACCAGAGCGCACATTAAGATCTCAAGATGCCGGTCTGCTTATGATTCCAAGGATTAATAAAATAACAGTGGGAGGTCGAGCTTTTAGTTACAGGGCCCCTAAACTGTGGAATGGTCTGCCTGCTACTATAAGAGATGCCCCTTTGGTCTCAGCTTTTAAATCCCGACTGAAGACTCACTACTTCAGTTTAGCATATCCTGACTAGAGCTGCTGATTAACTGTACAGACTGCATCTCTGTTGTTAGTCATTAGCACTTAAACATAAGTAACATGACAGTTATAATTATATACTAACCCTCACTTATTCTGTTTTTCTTCTCGGTACTCAAATGTGGCACTTGGTGCCATGGCCCACCTGCCAAGTTGTTTTGCCTGCCTAAGGAAAAGTCATCCCAGATGGAGGATTGCAGGAATCGTGGGAGAGAGGGATCCTTTCATTGGATTGGCTGGCCCAGCACTGTTTCAGCTGTGGAATGGCCAAATGGGGGAGGCAGCTTGAAGGATGAGGTCTCCAGGACTCTATACAAATCCAAATCTTATTATGGGATATATCATCTACTGTCAAATTCTGCTCTGTACTTCTAAAATTTATATTTTTTATTTCTTACTATATTGAGAAATTGTTCTGTTCTGTGTACTGTACTGTATTGTATTGTATTGACCCCCTTCTTTTGACACCCACTGCACGCCCAATCTACCTGGAAAGGGGTCTCTCTTTGAACTGCCTTTCCCAAGGTTTCTTCCATTTTTCCCTACTAGGTTTTTTTGGGAGTTTTTCCTTGTCTTCTTAGAGAGTCAAGGCTGGGGGGCTGTCAAGAGGCAGGGCCTGTTAAAGCCCATTGCGGCACTTCCTGTGTGATTTTGGGCTATACAAAAATAAACTGTATTGTATTGTATTGTATCCAAGAGAATGAGAATCTGAGGTGACAAGGCAGCATTCGCTGAAAGAATTGGGAGAGAGATTTGACCCCATAGGACCAAAGAGAAGCAACTACGGGGACACTGCCACAACATGTGTAAGAAAGTGCCAGGAATATTTAAGGGACAAGGATGGCAAAGTAGGTCTGGAGTCAAGCCCATAAAATTGCCCTTACAGGGGAGTTACATATACAGTATTCTATGTATAATTTTGAACTGAATGTGCTGGTGACTGAAGTTCTTTGATGAATTTATAACATTTCTGAATGCAGAGGTCCAGTACACTGTTTTACGGGAAGGAAGAGCACGAAACAATACAGTGGGAGGAGATAGGGGTTTACAGATAGCTTCACGCATAAAAGAATAGAGAGAGGTTGCAGGTTTGAATTTAGGGGATATGGAAACTACAAAAACGTAAAATGGATGACAGGGGAGAGGAGATGAGAAAGGAATTACACATGTTTTAAGTAGCTCATCATCTGGTGATAAAAGAAAAAAGAGGAGGTAGGAATGGCAAACCTGAACTGCAATTGCTGGAATGGCTCAAGTCCTGAAACGTTAAAGATATCTCCTAATGTGAAAATAAATACCCCTTTAAGACCAATTAGGAAAAACAAATGGGCTGCCACCTATATTCAGTGCTGTGTTGCTAAAGAGGGGGCTATGGAGATGCCATCTCAGAAGCTGTCAAAGTGTTTTCTCAACTTGACACCATGTGTGGAAGGCACAATAAATAAAGGACCTGTTTTGGGTGGCAAAGACTTTAATCTGCAAATCATAGAAGGGAGTAAAGAATGAATGTAAATAGTCACAGATTTCATTCAAATTTAGTCAGGAAGGGGGATTTGATAGAGTGTTGATCCAGCACCAGATTCGATGGAAGGTATAAGCACAATGGCACAAACAAATTAAGCACATGGGGTAGGTTAGAAGGAGCATATCCTAAATATAACATAACATTACCCACATTTAAACAAATTTTTGGAGAGATTGAAAGAAGGACTTCTTTGAAAATAAAGATGGGGTGGAAATATTCAAATTAGTAAACAAAACAAAGGGTAGGAATAAATAGAGGGTCTTAAGTTAACAAAGCTTTCATCAAAGCCGATCTTATTCTGGACTGCCAAAGGAAGTGCAAATTCATTCTATCGAAAGTCTTTTCCACATCTAAAGAAAGTAGTATAGAACTCAGTGGAAAAAATGGATTCAGTATGGATGACATGGAGAAGGCAGTGTTTGCTGTCATTTTCATGTCATAACATAATAAAACCTGTCTAGTCAGGAAAAATTAATTTACTCTTGACTGACTGTAGCCAACGAGCAGGTACTTTAGCCACTAGCTTGACATCAGAGTTGGCAGAATTCAGCAAATGGAGGATTAGAGCAGACAGCAGGCAGAAAAGTAGAAATATGTTCTGGGTGAAATCCATCAGAATCCAGAAATTTCTGAGAGCTTGTTGAGTCCAAAGCCTCCATCAATTCATCTACTATTGCTAGCCTGTCTAGAATGGAGGAATTCATCTCCAGTGAGATCCGAAAAAAGAAGGTCCTTTAGGAAGGAGTTAACAACTGATGATAGAGGGATTTGGAAGCTGATTTCTAGAAATTAGAATAAAATTGAAAGAACATTTCTTTATTCCACAAAGAGGTATTAGTTAAGAGTACCATCCTCGTTTTGATAGAAGTTGAAGAAAAAGTGTTGCAGTTTTCAGTCTAAGGTCCAAAAATGTACTTAGTTTATAACAGAACATATAATTACGAGCCTGGGTGCAACTGGGTATAAACTCTGCATGGCACAATAAAAAGAGTTCAGCTCTGCTCTAGTATTAGTAATGAGAGCCTTATCCCTCTGATCCATCACATTGGGAGAACTCTCAAAATGAGAAAGATGAGTTTATATATTCAAAAATCAGTTGATGTGACTTGTGCACTGAATACAAGCAGATATTAATGAAATGACTCCCATAGGAAATTTAACATCGAGACCAATAATTTCAACATTTATTACAGCAAATTACCAACGCAAATTAATGCTGCTTCTGTGTTTCAACCCAAGTGAAAGTCACTGAAGTTGAAATGTTTAAATGAGACTAAATTTTTTGGGTTATTATTTTTCAAGGACTTTGTTAAAAATGTATGCTAGAAAGTGGTCATTGAATGCATCAGGAACATTTTCTGTTAGGAGTTGAATTCATCATTTCCAGTACTAAAAGAAGTATTGTAATTGAGTTATAATTATTTGGTTCAAAATGAGTCTAAGATATAATACTGTATATGGCTAAATGTTTGTGGACACATGACCATTTCAACTACATAAGCTTGTTGGACATCCCCATTTTAAAACCATGTCTATTATATGAAATTGGCTCTACCTTTGCCACTATCACAACCACCACTTTTCTGTGAAGGGTTTCCAAAAGATTTTGGAATGTACCTGCGGTAATTAATGGCCATTCACCCAAAAGAACATTTGTGAGGTAAGGTACTGATGTTGGATGGGAAGACCTGGCTCGCAATTCGTGTTCCAATTCATCCCAAAGATGTTTAATAGAGTTGAGGTCAGGACTCTTTACTGGCCACTCAAGTTCCTCCACACCACACTTGTCAAACCATGTATTTCTGGACCTGGCTTTAGCTCTTCTGTATGACCCATTCTACTGCCTATGTTTGTCAATGGAGACTGCATGGTAAAATCAAGTACATACTTGATTTTATTCACACCATGTATAAATTGGATACACTTAGATCTAATGATTGAGAAATATGTTGATGAAATTTTATGTGTTAGTTTTGATTTCTTATTTGTTAGATTAGCCAAATAATATTAGGAGAATTAGCCATAATATTTAGGAGAACATTCTCAAACCCATTTGACCTAATTCAGCGTCACAATGAGCAAAAGGCAGGAAGCAACCATGGCTAGAGCATATTGATATCCAGTGCAGAGCCTACACACCTATATTCACACATTCACACTAAGGACCAGATTTTTAATCATTCTTCAATCTAGCCTATTTCTTTTTATTGATGTGAGAAGAAATATTTTTTATACCTTTTAACACTATCAGTCAAGTATTTTTTTGTTTTCCTTCAATATTGCATTCTTATTTAAGAGTGGGTAAGCTACCATTAAGTAATGGAGAATTAATTTGTGCTATACTTTCTGTATACAGTACACCCCCAAAATTTGCGGGGTTACATTCCTAGAGAACCTGCGAATTGTGAAAAAACGTGAATTTTGGATGTGGTTAAAAAAATGCCTATTTTTATAGTTTAAACCCTAAATATTCCCCCAAAACACTTTAATTTAATTTCAAACTCAGCTTAATACATTACCTAAAAAAAATGTAAAGGTAAACCTGTATACTGTACTGCTATGTCTCCTGCAGTGCTGGAATGTAAAATACCGATGTTACCTCTATATGTACTGTAGTTCATGCAAGCACGTTTTCATTGCCAGAAGCCTTAGAAGGTGCAGGGTTTTCGACGGCATCTTGGGGCTTTAACCCTTAAACTGCTACATACTTGGGGGTTAATGTATCCCTGGACGCCAAATGCTTTTTTGCTGCACTTTAAGTAAACATCACAATTCACAAAGAAAAAGTGAAATTTTAATAGAACACATTTTTTTCCATGCAAACAGCATCACAATTACTGCAACACTGATCATTTTACACACTGCTAATGAACTGTAAAAGCTATTTAAAAACTACTGGAACAATATGTACAAAGTGCAAATGACACCATGGAAGAAATTAAGTAAATCACCGAGCCAACTGCGCTTGAACTGGCAGCACGCAAACACACAGAGGTAAACACTGACGCTGTCTCAATCCCAGAGACAGTGAGGCTGCAGTGTGTCACGCTTGGTCACAGAATTGCACAGAAACACAGGAGATTGTAGAGACAGGAACTTTATTCAAACACTTCAAACAAACAAACATGTCTCTTTCAGAAGTAAAACGAGCTCAGTATGCAGTTAGTTATAGATTAAAGAATAGACAAACATCATAGGGGAGCACAGCCGCCAACAGGAGCAGAGGATGTCTGAGGGAGGAGAAAGAAACAAAGCAATCAGCCAAAAAGGACAGGTGCTGTTCAGGCTTTTAAGTCAGCTCCTGCGTGCTCACAAATGGCACTGGGAAACGACTACAGCTGGTTGTCACGGTTTAAGGATTAAGAGGAACAAAATGGAAAACACAAGAACACTCAGCTGGAGATGCATCACAATCAATCAGCAGCGAGGAGAAATGAATAACGATGTAAGATTCATACCGTCGAGAACATGGCGATTTATGTATTTTTATGGTGGAGATTCCAGGGACACACCAAGCCTTGACCCAACTCACACACACTCACAAACAGAGACAAAAACAAAGCAATCCAGTAATCAATCAGCAAATAAAGAATGTAATGAAAACAACGATACCACCCCTGTTCCCCTTACAGCGATTACACATTAAATACAACAAAGCACCAACAAAACACACACAGTAAATCATGAAAAACAGCAACGGATGAAATGTAATGATGAAAATAGATAGTCCAGAGATCCACACAATGAATGGGAATGCAATGATAGTCCTACCACTTGTTCCTGAAATGGTGAAGACGGGTTCAGGAGTGCTTCTTTCTTTGCAGGATGGCCATGAATCCACTTACAGTCCTCATGTACACAGGCAGACGGCAGACAATGCAGACGCCAAACATGAAACGATCCAGGACAAAATGAATAAGTACAGGTAACCCAACAGAAGGCAGGTAGAGAGACAAGAACTTGAAACATAAATTACAAAAAAATTTTTTTTTTGCTTTTGGTCATCGGTCCCCTTTGTAAAAGCCACGCTGACATCCTTTGACCTCAATAGCCCCAGCACCCTCAGCAGAAGACCAATCAGAGCCACTGCAGGGACTGCTGGGAGTCACAGTTTCAAATTCTATTGGCACTTTCACCATCCCAAGCTGTGTTTCCGCTACAGTTGCTTCCTGTTCTCTCTAAATTACAGTATTGCCATGAAAAAAGCCATAAAAATTGTGGAGGATATTTGCGGTTTCTGCTAATAATTATTAGATAGGTTCTAAGGAAAAATCCCCAAATGACTGAGGCCGCGAACTCTGAACCGCGACTTTGCAGGGGTCTACTGTATTTCCTTTCTTAAGAGAATTGGTTCATTATAGTCTTATCTGAGCTAATCTTTCTTTTTTTTTCCTTCTCCTCAATCACCAGTTACCTCTGGAGATAAATTGATGCTGTTCTCTTCTGCAAAGAATTCACAAGCCTGTACAATTTCTTCTGTAGTGGAGCATGTTTTGACCAAAACTCTTACTTCAGGGACTGGAAGTTGCTGCAGTTCTTAGGATTACATTAGATTAGATTATTTACTTATAGAAGCACATTTAAAACAACAGAAGTTGTGCCAAAGTGCTGTGTAAAAAAGCATTAAAATTAAACACAATACAAACAATCATGCAAAAGCAGATTAATAAAACAACCAATTGTAATATCCACCACAATCCCATCATACACAATGAAAGACAGAAGAAAACAAATAGGTCTTAAGCTGACTTTTAAAAACCTCGATCGAGGATGAAGACCTGATGTGCAGAGGTAAGTCATTCCAAAGCCTAGGAGCAACAACTGAAAAAGCTCTGTTTTCCCCTAGACTTCAGCCAAGATCTTGGCACTACAAGGAGCAGTCGTCCAGATGACCTCAGTGCTCTTGGTGACACATAGTGGTGAAGGAGGTCATAGATATATTTTGGAGTGAGACCATGCAAGGCTTTAGAAACAAACAACAAGATTTTAAAACCAATGCAACACCTCACCGGTAGCCAGTGTAGAGAGGCTAAAATTGGGGAGATGTGATCCCATTTTCTCGACCCAATCAAAAATCTATCTGCCGTGTTCTGAACCAGCTGAAGGCGCGACAGAGCAGATTTTGGCAGACCTACATATAAGGAATTACAGTAATCTAGGTGAATGACTGTTTCCAAGTCCTTCTGTGATAGAAAATATTTTAGTTTAGAAATTTGCCTCAGTTGGTAAAAACTGGACTTTACTACCATGGAGATTTGTTTTTCAAAACTTAGTGATGACTCAAAGATGATACCTAGGTTTCTGACATCATTATGAATCATTGCTGCCAAAGGTCCTAACTGCATGCCAATTTCAACTGCAGATGCGGTAGGACCAAAAATAATGACTTCTGTTTTATTTTCGTTTAATTGCAAGAAATTGCGTGCCATCCAATATTTAATATTTAAATATTTAGTAATAAACATTGTCCATGGTCTGCTCTGCTCCTCTGTGGTGCTCATGACAGATGGTATAAGGTGCATCCTACGCACATCATGCCAAAATCTGTTATGCTTAGCCCTAAGACAAGAAATGACCATCTGATCTGGCAGCTGATGGTAACGGTCCTGTTCTGGTGGCTTTTCGTACAGAGACCTAATGATGTTTTTTTTCTCTGTAAATCAGACCATGTTTCCTTCCAGATCTTTATGTGCAGTTAGTTTGACCAAACTGTCCACCTCTTCTTTGCCTTTAATTGGACAGTGGGAGGGGATCCATTCTGGGATTGTCCAAAAGCACTTGATGTCCTTTAGTGTTTTCTTTTGAGCATGGTAATTTGGTGATAGAAACTGTATGAATAACCATTAGAATGTCTATGAGAAACATGACTTGATTGGCTTGCTCTGCTGACTATGATAATTTCTACATGAACAAGGGCTTATACCTCAACTATGTAGTAGTAGTGACCTTCTGGCTTTGCCTCTGCCTGCCATTCTTTGTTTTGGTGATGAATATGTCAGCTTCCTCATTCCAGACTGCAATGGTGGTTGACCTATTTGTAAAAACTTGTATCCATGCTTCTTGTTGGTACGTTTCTTCAAACATGACCGTTCTTACTGCTTAGGACACATCACTCCCCTTATTTGTTGTTCTGAGGTGAGGATTCATTGTTTTAAGTGATGATATTTCCAGCATTTTGCGAAAAGTCTAAATATGTACTGGAAGCTGTAACTTCTGTTTTCTCTGTAGTACCTATTTCTATCAAAACTGAATATTTTAAGTCTTTCTGAGAAGGGTTGTTTTAGTCTAATATATGTCAGATGATACTGATTGCACTGATATTTGGTGACCTGGACCACTGCTTTACATTCTTCTTTTTTGTTGAAGGGGTAATGCTTATTGCCTGTTACATCTTCACTATTTAGGTTGACCTTATAGTCCCCGTAATAATTCTAAGTGCTTGGTTCTGTACTTTATCTGTTGATGTGTCTTGGTTGCTGTCATTCAGGAGCCTGACCTTGGTCTTGACCGTACTATTTCTTTATGTACAGTCTTGAGGATCTTTGCACTGGCGTGTTACTGACATTTTCCTTCTTATGTTTAGTTTTCATCTCGCCTTGGTTTCTGAATTCATGATATGCAATTTTCAACTAAATGTTTTGCAATAAGTAACCTCCAGGCATGTCTGCTGGTCTTCAAATTTATTGCTATGTCTCCCATTCTGAGTGTATTGTCTTAGACTTTTTTAGAAAGTGAGAATATGATAGTTGTTGTCATCTCTTTATTGATGGTTATGTACCAGCTGTCTGCCCAGGTTACAACTTTGTCTACAGTAACTTTGCTGTTGTTATATACATTTATGTTATTTGTTTTTATTAATGAAATTATTCATTATCCTCACATAATATTATACAAGAAAAAAGTATCAAAATTGTAAAATTCAAGAAAAAGCAATACATTTTTTAAAAAAACAGGAGAAGTGAAATAAACAATTGCATCTATTCCCTCTAAACTAATTATCCCCAAGTGAGAACAGAAAATAGATTAATGAAATTGTTCAGCCTGAGATAATATATTAGGAAACAACATCAAGTTTAGGGAAATGGTAACAGGAATTTTAAACTTCTGAATACAAAGTCCAGTTTGGATGTTATTAATAGATATTTGAAGAAGTTTGTTTGATTTTCATTGCTTAGTATTCAAGATGAATGCATTTGTAAAAAGATACTTTCCATTGAATTGCACAAAAAGGCAGATTATCACTCCAGTGGGGAATTTATTCTGCTGCAATTGTTCTTAAAGAGAAAACTCAATACTGGAGATAAGGTAACAGAAGAGAGGATAAATCTTAAAGTAGGATGATGTGACAAGATAATAGACAATAAGGAGACTATAGACATTTTATCTTGACTATCTATCTCTGCTCTTAACCCCTTCCGAAATGCTACTGCTGTGCTAGGACATGATAATTGTTTAATAAAATCTTCCATTAAAGTGCACAACATAAATATTGTAATTACCAATCTCGATGCACGTAGAAAATCTAGGCAATATGGCATAAACACCAATAATTTAATTAAAATTACTACTTTAGATGAACAATGTATTAAAACTATAAAAACAGATTATAGATTAAACAAAAAATACACACAGAACGGCGCTAATAAAAATAACTTACTTCCTGTTCCAAATATCAATAACGCACATAGTACTCATCTCTGCCCCTCCGAAACATTAAATATGGCACTATTAAATATTAGAGCTTTAACCAACAAGACGTTTTTTATCAACGATCTTATTAGTGATAAAAAAATAGATTTTATTGCACTAAGTGAAACATGGCTTAGCTCAGATGGCGCAGCTGTTTTAATCGAATCTGCGCCTCCGGATTACAGTTTTACTCATGCAGATCGCCAAGGAAAGAAAGGCGGTGGCTTGACAAACATTTACTCAAACCTGTTAAAATGTAAAGATGTCAGTTTTGGTAAATTCAAATCCTTTGAGTATCTTGCCGTTGTTGTCCATGGAGATTCTCACGTTCTAGTATTATCCATGTATAGACCTCCAAAATTCAACGCATCTTTTTTTGAGGAATTCTCTGACTTAATGTCAATTTTAATTACGAACTATGACATACTCTTAATAGTCGGCAACTTTAATTTTCATATAGATAATCAGTGTGACCAAAAAGTAAAAGAATTTATGAACCTCCTGGACTTTTTTGATTTGAGACAGCTCGTTTATCAGCCTACACATAAAGCAGGTCATACGTTAGACTTAGTGATTACTAAAGGACTAAAAGTTGATATAAAACAGGTCATTGATATTGGTCTATCAGACCATTTTCTTCTACTTTTTAATATAGAAATATTGATAGAAAACACTCATGAGAAGCATATTGTTAAAAAACGCTTCTTTGACTCATCAGCAGCTTTAAAACTTATAAACATTCTAAGCAATCAGTCCGTTTATAGTGCCAACTATAATAGCGAGGATAATGTAAATAATAAGGTGGAAAGATTTAATACTAAAGTGAGAGCTGCTGTTGACATAGTTGCACCTGAAAAGTCAGTTAAAAAATCTTCTAGCATTTAAAGAGAGCATGCCGTAGAGCTGAGTGTAAATGGAGGAAGACTAAACTAACTATCCACTATGAAATATTAAAAGTTAAAATAACAGAATACAATAACACAGTCTGTCTTGAGAGGCGCTGCTAATTGTCTAAGATTATAAATAACAATGCTAGTAATCCCAGAGTCTTATTCTCAACAATTGATCGTCTGTTAAACCCAAGTAACTCAAAGGAATGCATCCTAAGTACTTCAAGTAAAACCTGTGAGGCTATCGCTGTATTTTTCAATCAAAAAATTAATGATATTCGAAATAACATAGTATATCTCCCCAACACTAAGGATCCTCCTAAACCCCAGTATTCCATAATAAACAAATTGAACTCTTTCACTAGGATAGATTTACCTGATTTACATAAAATAATTTCTCAAATGAAACCCTCCACCTGCGTCCTTGACCCAATACCAACAAATTTTTTCAAAGAAGTATCGGGCGTGCTAATTGATAATGTTCTTGACATAGTAAATTTGTCATTAGATACAGGTGTCTTCCCAGACTGTCATAAGACTGCTGTAGTTAAACCCCTACTTAAGAAAAATAACCTCGACCCCTCTGCTCTTGAAAATTTTAGACCCACCTCTAACCTGCCTTTCTTAAGTAAAATTCTAGAGAAGGCAGTCATTATACAGTTAAATGAGCACCTCAATAAACATGCTATTCTTGATAACTTTCAGTCAGGATTTAGAACAAATCACAGCACAGAAACTGCACTTGTTAAAGTAGTCAATGATTTGCGGGTAAATGCAGACAGAGGCCATTTATCTGTTCTCATCCTCTTAGATCTGACTGCCGCATTTGACACCACTGATCATAATATTCTTAAAAATCGCTTTAGTCAGTGGGTGGGCCTCTCTGGCAGTGTCTTAAATTGGTTTGAATCCTACCTGGCAGGGAGAAAATTCTTTGTTAGTTGTGGTAATTACAACTCAAAGGCACATGATATCCTATATGGTGTTCCACAAGGCTCTATCCTGGGTCCGCTGCTCTTCTCAATCTACATGCTTCCATTAGGTCAGATTATCTCAGGGCACAACGTGAGCTACCACAGCTATGCTAATGACAAGCAACTGTATTTATCAATTGCACCTGATGACCCCAAATCTCTTGATTCACTAACACAATGTCTGACTTGTATTTCAGAATGGATGAATAGTAACTTTCTCAAGTTAAATAAAGAGAAAACTGAAATCTTAGTGATTGGCAATAATGGATACAATGAGGCTATTAGAAATAAACTGGAAGCATTAGGATTAAAAGTCAAAAAGGAGGTAAAAAGCTTAGGGCATTTTTTCACTTAAGAAACATAGCAAAAGTTAGACCTCTTATATCATTGAAAGATGCTGAGAAATTAGTTCATGCGTTTGTTTTCAGTTGACTAAATTACTGTAATGCACTCCTCTCAGGACTACCCAAAAAAGACATAAATCGATTGCAACTAGTGCAGAATGCAGCTGCTAAAATCCTTACCAGGAAAAGAAAATCCAAGCACATCTCTCCAGTTTTGATGTCACTACACTGGTTACCTGTGTCATTCAGGATTGACTTTAAAATTTTGCTTATGGTTTATAAAGCCTTAAATAATCTCGCCCCATCCTATATATCGGAATGTCTGACGTCTTATATTCCAAATCGCAACCTCAGATCCTCAACTGAGTGTCTCCTTAGAATTCCTAGAGCAAAACTTAAAAGAAGTGGTGAGGCGGCCTTCTGCTGTTATGCACCTAAAATCTGGAATAGCCTGCCAGTAGGAATCGCCAGGCTAATACAATGGAACACTTTAAAAAACTGCTGAAAACACATTACTTTAACATGGCCTTCTCATAACTTCACTGTAATTTAATCCTGATACTCTGTATATCCAATTCATTATAATAACTATTCATGGTGGCTCTAAAATCTGTACTAACCCCTACTCTCTCTTCTGTTTCCTTTTCTGGTGTCCTTTTGATGGTGGCTTGCACCACCACTATCTACTCTAAGTACCATGATGTTCCAAAAATGATGGATGGATTAAAAGCCAGAAGTCTGTATGACCATCAGCATCAAGTGACTCCGTGAGAACCCTAACTACAAAGAGGACTATTTCATTTATGTTAGGTAGAATGCCCAGAGGGGACTGGGCGGTCTCGTGGCCTGGAACCCCTACAGATTTTTTTTTTTTTTTCTCCAGCTTTCTGGAGTTTTTTTTTTTGTTTTTTCTGTCCACCCTGGCCATCGAACCTTACTCCTTTTCTATGTTAACTAATGTTGTCTTATTTTAATTTCTTATTTTGTCTTTTATTTTTCTTTTCTTCATTATGTAAAGCACTTTGAGCTACTTTTTGTATGAAAATGTGCTATATAAATAAATGTTGTTGTTGTTGTTGTAGACATGTAGAAAGGGGAAAGTGATGAA
This sequence comes from Erpetoichthys calabaricus, assembly GCF_900747795.2. Lineage (NCBI taxonomy): Eukaryota > Metazoa > Chordata > Cladistia > Polypteriformes > Polypteridae > Erpetoichthys > Erpetoichthys calabaricus. The sequence continues at coordinate 163,517,769 of NC_041394.2, read as the reverse complement.
CATTCCAAGAACATATAAACAAAAGTTCCTGAAGCATTTGGGGTATAGAAAGGAAAGAAGGGATCAGAGGAAAGTCCCATGAGGTAAGTTTTATAGGGCATAATATAGATTTTGTGAACAATCTGATGACGAAATTATGCTGATAGTCTGAATATCTATAAACTAAGGATATATTTTTAAGAACAGAATTCTTCAAATTTTCAAATATGTGTACATCTTAAGGTGTATAACAGAGACAGATAATCTTTACGATAAAGACTTTTAAAAGGCCTTATACAGGTTGAATAGAGAGAAGACACTGGTTTTGCAGAGGATGAGAAGGACTGAAAAAGAGCTAGAAGAGCATGTTTAGAGAGAGTAAAAGATATTTAGACTCTATATTATCTGTAGATATAAAAATAAATAGAAGCTCTAGAGTTTTTAAGTTTTAAGCCCTGAAATGTGAGGAGCCCCAACTCTTCAAATAAGTCACCCAGGAAGGCTATAACCCTTCTGGGTAAGAAATTTATCATCTGCCAATGCAGAAAGCATCATTATAGAAAAATGGACACCTTTCATGCCACTGAATGCAAGAACCTAAAGTATTAGAAGCCAATTTCCAAATTGACAAAATATAAGAAATAACTGGTCTTTTTAAAGGAAAAGGGTATTTCTGACTGAATTGAAACGGAGCATGTGTAGGAGCTACCTTCCTCAATTTGAATCAACAATGGTGGAAATGATGTCGGGGAAACCCAAATATATATTGGCTGAAGGTGATAAAGTTCTAAATTCAGGAGAGAGATAGCCTCAAAGCACCTATTCTGTACCAAAGTTTTTTTTTAAGATGCAGCTTCTTAAACTTCTCATAGGAAGGTTTTTAGCCATTATTTTAACCTCAGTCAGTAATTGGCAGGGGTTGGGGTGGTTGGTGGGGAGAATTGGTAGCACTGTATTGAAAAACAATTGTAGTGGGGAATATTAATTTATATTGTAGCGTACTGGGCACAAAAGTGTAAACATAGGTTTCTTTCATTGGGATACATAGAATTGGCTTATATTATAACTGTTTTGCAATTTGTTCAAGTTTACAGTGTACAAACTATACTCTCTATTGTGTCTGAAACTTCTCTGCCTAAGTATTTAAACAAATTTGTAATAAGGATATAAGGGTTGGATTTATCAACATTCCTACACAGGTCATTTAGAGGTTAAAAGGTCTATTATCACCTACCCTCCAGAGCAACAGAGGACCAGCGGCCTCATGTATAAATGCGCACATCGCGACATATAAAAACTAAACTTGGTGTAAAGCCATGCACATTCTCACGCCAGCTCAAACCATTGCGTACACAAGTTTTTGGCTCGGTTTTGCAAACTGGCAGCATCCAGCATCAAAGCAGTGCTACTGTTTCTGTGTGGTTTCCCTTTATTTCTTAGATTCACATCCCTGACACAGCTTTATCAAATACACTGAAATTAACCATTTATCATTTTTTTAGTTTAAGGCATCTGATTTACCCAGACACACACACACACACCAGTGTGTTTCTTCATGCTGGTCCCAAGCCCGAATGAAAGGAGAGGGTTACATCAGGAAATTTTGCAAAATCCATATGCGGACAACAATACAAATTTCCATACCGGATCGGTGGAGCCCCGGCTTAACAACGACCACCACCAGTACTGTTAGCCAACCGGGTGCTGGCGGAAATTGGGCTACTGTTGGTCAAAAAAGAAGAATAAGAAGGAGAAGAGGAGGGGGGAGACGTGTCCAGAGACAGGAGGAGAGGAGAAAGGTAAAGAGAGTGGAACTGAGGGTAGGAACTTTTAATGTTGGCAGTATGACTGGTAAGGGGAGAGAGGAAGGTTGATATATTGTGTGTGCAAGAGACTAAATGGAAGGGGAGTAAGGCCAGGTGGACTGGAGGTGGATTCAAATTGTTCTATCATGGTATGGATAGGAGGAGAAATGGAGTAGGGGTTATTCTGAAGGAATAGTATGTCAAGAGTGTTTTGGAGGTGAAAAGAGTGTCCGACAGAGTAATGATTATGAAGCTGGAAATTGGAAGTGTGATGATGAATGTTGTTAGTGCATATGCCCCGCAAGTTGGGTGTGCAATGGATGAGAAAGATGATTTTTGGAGTGAGTTGGATGAAGTGATGAACAGTGTACCCAAGGGACAGAAAGTGGTGATTGGAGCAGATTTCAATAGACATGTTGGTGAAGGGAACAGAAGAGACGAGGAAGTGATGGACAGGTATGGTGTCAAGGAGAGGAATGAAGGAGGTCAGAGGATAGTGGATTTTGCGAAAAGGATGGACATGGCTGTGGTGAATATGTATTTTAAGAAGAGAGAGGAACATAGGGTTACATACAAGAGTGGAGGAAGATGCACACGGGTAGATTACATCCTATGCAGAAGAGTCAATCTGAAGGAGATTGAAGACTACAAAGTGGTGGTAGGGGAAAGTGTAGTTAATCAGCATAGGGTGGTGGTCTGTAGGATGATGTTGGAGAGCAAGAAGAGGAAGAGAGTGAGGGCAGAGCCAAGGATCAAATGGTGGAAGTTTAAAAAGGAAGACTGCAAGGTTGAGTTTAGGGAGAAGGTGAGACAGGCACTGGGTGGTAGTGAAGAGTTACCAGACAGTTGGGCAGCTACAGCAGATGTAGTAAAGGTGACAGCAAGAAGGGTGCTTGGCGTGACATCTGGACAGAGGAAAAGGAAACCTGGTGGTGGAATGGGGAAGTACAGGAGAGTATACAGAGGAAGAGGATTGCAAAGAAGAAGTGGGATATTCAAAGAGATGCAGAAAGTAGACACAATTACAAGGAGATAAGGCGCAAGGTGAAGAGAGAGAGGTGGCGAAGGCTAAAGAAAAGGCGTATGATGAGTTGTATGAGAGGTTGGACACTAAGGAGGGAGAAAAGGAATTGTACCGATTGGCTAGACAGAGGGACCGAGCTGGGAAAGATGTGCAGCAGGTTAGGGTAATAAAGGATAAAGATGGAAACGTACTCACAAGCGAGGAGAGTGTGTTGAGCAAATGGAAAGAGTACTTTGAGAGGCTGATGAATGAAGAGAACAAGAGAGAGAAGAGGTTGGATGATGTGGAGATAGTGAACCAGGAAGTGCAACAGATTAGCAAGGAGGAAGTAAGGACAGCTCTGAAGAGGATGAAGAATGGAAAGGCTGTTGGTCCACATGACATACCTGTGGAAGCATGAAGGTGTTTAGGAGAGAGGGCAGTGGAGTTTTTAACCAGATTGTTTAATGGAATCTTGGAAAGTGAGAGGATGCCTGGGGAGTGGAAAAGAAGTGTACTGGTTCCGATATTTAAGAATAAGGGGGATGTACAGAACTGTAGTAAATACAAGGGGATAAAATTGATGAGCCATAGCATGAAGTTATGGAAAAGAGTAGTGGAAGCTAGGTTAAGAAGTGAGGTGATGATTAGTGAGCAGCAGTATGGTCTCATACCAAGAAAGAGCATCACAGATGCTATGTTTGCTCTGATGGTGTTGATGAAGAAGTATAGAGAAGGCCAGAAGGAGTTGCATTGCATTTTTGTGGACTTGGAGAAACCATATGACAGGGTGCCTCGAGAGGAGTTGTGGTATTGTATGAGGAAGTCGGGAGTGGCAGGGAAGTATGTAAGAGTGGTACAGGATATGTATGAGGGAAGTCTGACCGTGGTGAGGTCTGCGGTAGGAGTGACGGATGCATTCAAGGTGGAGGTAGGATTACATCAGGGATCGGCTCTGAGCCCTTTCTTGTTTGCAATGGTGATGGAGAGGTTGACAGACGAGATTAGACAGCAGTCCCCGTGGACTATGATGTTTGCTCATAACATTGTGATCTGTAGTGATAGTAGGGAGCAGGTTGAGGAGACCCTGGAGAGGTGGAGGTATGCTCTGGAGAGGTGAGGAAATTAAGGTCAGTAGGAACAAGACAGAATACATGTGTGTAAATGAGAGGGAGGTCAGTGGTATGGAAAGGATGCAAGGAGTAGAGTTGGCAAAGGTGGATGAGTTTAAATACTTGGGATCAACAGTACAGAGTAATGGGGATTGTGGAAGAGAGGTGAAAAAGAGAGTGCAGGCAGGGTGGAATGGGTGGAGAAGAGTGTCAGGAGTGATTTGTGACAGACGGATATCAGCAAGAGTGAAAGGGAAGGTCTACAGGATGGTAATGAGACCAGCTATGTTATATGGGTTGGAGACGGTGGCACTGACCAGAAAGCAGGAGACAAACCTGGATATAGCAGAGTTAAAGATGCTGAGATTTGCACTGGGTGTGACAAGGATGGATAGGATTAGAAATGAGTACATTAGAGGGTCAGCTCAAGTTGGATGGTTGGGAGACAAAGTCAGAGAGGCTAGATTGCGTTGGTTTGGACATGTGCAGAGGAGAGATGCTGAGTATATTGGGAGAAGGATGTTAAGGATAGAGCTGCTAGGGAAGAGGAAAAGAGGAAGGTCTAAGAGAAGGTTTATGGATGTGGTGAGAGAGGACATGCAGGTGATGGGTGTAACAGAACAAAATGCAGAGGACAGAAAGATATGGAAGAAGATGATCCGCTGTGGCGACCCCTAATGGGAGCAGCCAAAAGAAGAAGAAGAAGAAGGCATCTGATTGTAATCAACCTGTAATCATATAATGATGCATAGAATGGCCAAATTATTCCAAATACCATAGCTGCTTTAGCATGGTTACTCTCAGTGCACCACTCAGAGTATCTTAACCCACTGTGTCTGAGTGTGGAATCACAGCTATACAGCAACTGATAAGAAAGCGCTACCGCAGATTGTGTCAAGAGCGGGAGAAATATTGGGACAGAGCTTCTAGCACACACTGCCTCAACCATGTGCACAGTCTATTTGAACTTCTCCCTTTCAGTAAATGCTTCAGAGCCTTTCCTGTACGGACCGCGCGGTTCAGAAACAGTTTCATCCCAAGATCTATAAATGCACTCAATCAGTCCATCAAGTGCTCGATCAACTTTCTTTTGTTGTTTATACCACTGCTTAAACCAACAAATAGCGCTTTTTCCTTGCTTCCACTTGGTATTCACTGAAATTCTTTTTTCCCTGTCCTTTTGCCATTGTCTTTTTACAGAACACTGAACGTAAGAGGCTATTTATATTGATTTGCATATGCAAAGAAGCGTAATTCTGGGAGGAGTTGAGGTTGGGCTGGCAGGCGCGTGCACATGCGTTACATTTCACGCAGGCCACGATTTATGTAGCAGAAGAACATGGAAGTTGGCATATGCACAGATTTGTACATATGGATTTTTTTGTGCATATTCACATTTCTGTTTTTGTTCATACGCACATTTCTGTTTTTGTCCGTACGCCATGTTTCAGTGTGAATTCTATGCACGGTGTTATACATGAGGCCACAGGTCATTAGCACATTGTGATGGGTAGATCCATCTTGGGCACCCACGAAGAATATGAAAAATTTTGGTGAAAGTACTCTTCCTGAGGGACTTCTTACTGCAGGAGGACTCTGGCTCCATGGCTGCAATAATATCTAAAGGTTGTGTTAATGGATCTATATGGCAACAGTTCTAAAACAAAGGGACTTAAAAGTGCTGGAAAAATGTATACCCCTCCATTGAACTAAGCAAGTTAACAAAATTCATGGCTAGAACCAGTGTTTGCAGCTGAGATGTAGAAAGAAGAGTTTATGTCACCAAAATATAGAAATACAGTGCATCCGGAAAGTATTCACAGCACATCACTTTTTCCATATTTTGTTATGTTATAGCCTTATTCCAAAATGGATTAAATTCATTTTTTTCCTCAGAATTCTACACACAACACCCCATAATGACAACGTGAAAAAAGTTTACTTGAGATTTTTGCAAATTTATTAAAAATAAAAAAAACGAGAAATCACATGTACATAAGTATTCACAGCCTTTGCCATGAAGCTCAAAATTGAGCTCAGGTGCATCCTTTTTCCCCTGATCATCCTTGAGATGTTTCTGCAGCTTAATTGGAGTCCACCTGTGGTAAATTCAGTTGATTGGACATGATTTGGAAAGGCACACACCTGTCTATATAAGGTCCCACAGTTGACAGTTCATGTCAGAGCACAAACCAAACATGAAGTCAAAGGAATTGTCTGTAGACCTCCGAGACAGGATTGTCTTGAGGCACAAATCTGGGGAAGGTTACAGAAAAACTTCTGCTGCTTTGAAGGTCCCAATGAGCACAGTGGCCTCCATCATCCGTAAGTGGAAGAAGTTCGAAACCACCAGGACTCTTCGTGGAGCTGACCGGCCATCTAAACTGAGTGATTGGGGGAGAAGGGCCTTAGTCAGGGAGGTGACCAAGAACCCGATGGTCACTCTGTCAGAGTTCCAGAGGTCCTCTGTGGAGAGAGGAGAACCATCCAGAAGGACAACCATCTCTGCAGCAATCCACCAATCAGGCCTGTATGGTAGAGTGGCCAGACGGAAGCCACTCCTTAGTAAAAGGCACATGGCAGCCCACCTGGAGTTTGCCAAAAGGCACCTGAAGGACTCTCAGACCATGAGAAAGAAAATTGTCTGGTCTGAGACAATTATGGAAGCAGTCGTGTCAAAATTCCTCTATCATACATAACAGTTACTAGTTGGTAAAAAAGACTGTTACTGAACATTCTGGGCTAGATTTTGATGCTATGATGCCAATTTCCAGAATGAAAATGAGAGTATCCTATACCAGAAGTAATTAAATTCTTTACATTTGCAGAGGCCTTTCTTTAAAAAAAATGAAATCAATCGTTTCAGCCTATGGCAAGCCAGATACTTTGATTCTTCTTGATATCACAAAGCTCCTGAATGGCTTTTGTGTTCTGTGTATTACCTGCACTGCTTGGTAAAACCTGTCTTTTCTGCAGTGATAAAAGTTCATGAGTACACTCTCATTTGGGCAGCTATTCATTATGGAAGTTATTGTTAATATTTAAATTATCTTTGCTGCAATAACACTGAATGCTATTTATGTGGCCACTGAAATTAAATCTAGTGCATTTTTACCCAGCCAATAGCATTTAAGTTGCTGTCAGTAGAATATTAAAGAGACTTTGTAGAAGCTCAACTTCCTACAAATGCAATGACCCGATTATCAAAAGGAGATGGTGAAATGCAGCTGTATGATCGCGTTTTATTTTTTAGTATGGTAACTAATCAATTATTCATATATTTCCAGTAGCTTAAATATATCAATCATTTATGATGTACACAGCAATAATGGAAAAATTGCATGAGTTGAATGCCTGAATTAACGCAGACGAGCTCCAGCACTGATTATCGCTCATTAAAATTTCACGTTCTTATACAGCGCTTTTAAATCAAGGTTAGGGCTCGTTGATTTAAGAACCGGTGTAACGACGACCACAGTGTGAGAAAATCCAAACTGTGAGCATCGTCAAGTTCCAGTCCTTATAAGAATATCGTTCTAAAAAATAAGACATTTCGTCGACTTTTGCTTTTATGATACGCTGTCAAAGTATATTGGATTTCAGACACCTGCTGCTCATATTACTTTTAAGAAAACGTATTCTGTGTTTATTTCCACATCAGATTGCCTTTTGAAGTGCAGGGTTATGAAGTAAATTGCTGACTTCTGCATGTGATTTAAATTCTTGAAAACCGACTGAGAGGATCCATTCAAAATACAAATAAATGATGGAGAAAGCATTAATCTGTCGTTTTCTTTTTTTACTCAAATGTACAATTTCAGTGAACTAAACATTTTCGTACTTTTAGATCAGCAGTATGTCAGACATCGGTGCCGGCATAGCGTGAAAAAGAAATAAGTTGAAGTAAAGTTTTATTTTAAAAACTTAATTGTTAATGTTCTACACTAAGAAGCATGTCAGATGTGTGCACATGCCATGCAAACCACAGTGCTTTGTATGGGATGTTTTGCGGAGTCATTTTCCAGCCACACATATTTCTGCGATTGGCAAGCGATGGAGCCCGTGAACCTATACAGTTTAACTACCTCGGCTATCTGCTTCCTTCTTACGGTAGCAACATTAAGTTACCATTCTTGGGAAAAACGTTGCAGAAGAATATGATTTCAGCATGTGCACAATCCTATAGGCGCCTCTGCCAAGATTAACATGTTAGTGCGTATCAAGTTTCAAGGCGTGTTTTGCCAACAACGTTCGGTCGGGTGGATGGGTTGGGGGGAGTTGTTACTGAACAGTTCCCTCTTGGTTTTTGGGAAGATTGGCCACTGATGTCACATTAACGGATATTACTCCTTAAATGTTTTTATTGTGTTAAATACAAATGTCAATGTGTACATTCCGATGCTCGTTCCATTGATTGCCGCATCAAACAGTCTAGTCTGTTCAAACTGGATGGTTGTATTGACAGAATCTACTCCAACTCTGTTAGACTGAGTGAGAGAGAGAGAGCACCCGTCAGAGAGAAGGAAAGCGAGCGAGCGCGCGCTCGCGCTATTGAGAGAGAGAGAGCGAGAGAGCGAGCGAGCACTACGGCGTTTTAGATCCCAGATTGTCCTGCTTTAAGTCCAGCTTCATGCACGGTTCTGCAAAACAGCAACTTTCACTGCAGCCTGCTTAATATTATCACCTTAATGTCGACTTTGTTGGAAAACTTAATACTGATGCTATGGTTACATTTATTACGGTAAGAAACTATTTTTATTGTGGAAAACGGCTTTATTGGAACTAAGGACAGTTAAGAATCCTCAGAAATGTTGACAAGATAATTTACTATGTCACATTTTCGAAGTGAGAATTAAAGAGTTTAAATGATGTGCAAAAATGTTGATTTTGTTTTCTGCTTGAAGACTTGATAGGTGCAAGTGCATATGTGTATGGAATGTACTTAAAAAAGGCGGTGAGGGTGGGCTGGACTGAGGGCTTACTTTCTGTACTACTGATCTGGCGCGTCCGGCTTACCTAATTTGAGGTAACGATGGACATCAGATATGCTTGGGATACAACATGGTCAGCAATTGTCAATAAAATGATACGAACAAAATACACTTGTTTAAGCAAAGCAAAAGTGAATAGATTTATTTTCTTTATCAAAACATACACGGTTTTATTATTCATTGTAGTATCTTAGCCAAGGAGTCGAAATCCACTAACTTCTATATGCTAAGCTGAATATTTCATTCTTTTAAAGTTTATTACATATATATATATATATATATATATATATATATATATATATATATATATATATATATATATATATATTGATGTTGCGTATTGTATTAATTTTGTGTACACGTCGGTTAAGTTATTGCTAACACAGTTTTGAGCCAGCATGCAGTCCATCACGTCCTACTTTAGCCGATGTGATATCATCAAGCAGAAAATCGCTGCCTTGACCAGATGGGCCGATCAGCCGTAATACACTAAAATACTAATTTTGGCACATTTGTACCGCCGATTCCAAATGCATTTATCTCTTTGGAGCATCACTAGATTCTTGCCTGTTAAGCAGGAAGCGAGGCATTCGGTGAATCCCTCCCTATACAGATAATCTCTAAATCTTTTAGAGGTGAAAGGCAAACACATTTCGTGTATCAACAGATGCAGCATTGCAACCATTTTCGGCAGGAAAATCCGTGAAAGTATATAGTTAAACGTCATTCCTTTCTTTTTAGAATGTATTTAGTTAGTATACAGATCATCCCGTAACAATTTATTCAGTCTTGTACTGACTTGCAACACACGAAACTAAGAAACCCCACAAGGCTAATACTGGAATAGTGCTAGGGAACTTGATCATTGCTGGATAAAGCAAGAATGCATTCCTCGATTTTTTAATTGTAATAGTATAATTCGTATTTAAGCAAAGTTTAAAATAAATAAATAACCCAATGTATCCGTCATTAGTTTCTTCGTGAAGGTTGTAAAGCTATGTTTTTTTTAATGAGTAGCTCGTGTTCAATGCAAACGGACACTATGTTTATATAATATATTTTAACCTTGAAATTATTTTCAGGAAAAAGTAGTTTTATAAGGTAATAAACTAAATGTACGTTTTAAATAGATGCAAATCTAACTATATGCAGATACCATGATGATTCACACTTTTACATTTTCTTTCTTTCCGTAAAATTTTTTTTTGTATTTTCTTAAACAATATTAAAAAATAGCTTCACTTGAGCTCTGTAAAATTGTATTTCATAGAAAGGAAACTCTATGTATGCTTAGCTTTTATGATAATGCATTTTGGTTTTCAGTTTGTTTAAGTCTATAAGGTGTATCTTGTGCACCACAAGCGCTAAATTAAACTAAATATATTACTTTAAAAAAATTGATTTCATACAGATAAATAATATGAAATGAGTTAAATCAAAGTCATAGGTTTGTGTCTAGGAGCATAATCAATATTTTGAGAATGTGACATAAACCCTTATTTCTTTTACAGTTAACTTAAAAACATAAAATAAAAAAGTTAATATAATGCAAAGCTGTATAAAAGAGTAACAGTTCTTACAGGGACATTTTTTAACTGTATAAATTGGTTTTTAATTAAAATGTTGTTTGAGGTGAAAGCCTGTAGCCAGTTTGAACCTCTAAGACCAGGGTAGGTCAATCTGATGTGAAGGAATCCAGAAATGCCAAGGCCACTCATTATAAGTCTTTAAATAAAAATAAATTGTATTTTCAGTCTCAAATCTGAGAATTATTTTCAATATTGCATTGAGATATGTAGTTTTAAAGAAGAAGAAATTGATAGTCTGTAAAGTGTTAAAAACACTGATGTGAGAGTAAAACTGTAGTTCAGATTTTCTTATGTCTTGCTATTAAGTGAAACTATTTGGTGGCTAATAGTAGAGAAAAGCCAAGCAAAATGACACCTTTTATTGGCTAACTAAAAAGATTACAATATGCAAGCTTTGCAAAATGACACCTTTTATTGGCTAACTAAAAAGATTACGGGGCCTGAGTTGCCTTGAAAGCTTGCATATTGTAATCTTTTTAGTTAGCCAATAAAAGGTGTCATTTTGCTTGGCTTTTCTCTACATTCATAATGGCTAACACGGTACAACACCCTAGTGGCTAATAGTGTAATTTCAAAGCAAACAACACTTTCCCTTTACTGCTAACCCATAATCTAATTATATTAATATTCATAATGTAAAGAATACTACATTGCTTCCCTAACAGTAAGCATTATAAAGAAGGCTGAGTTTTTCAAGCTATTCCATAGGGATGCTTTGAAACATTTATAGTATTGATGTTTTAACATTGTTCATTCCTAGCAAGAAATTTCATTGTAAGTATTGTAAATTATATTTTCAGATTCCAAAAGTTTGAACAGACACCGGATGCTTTTAAATAAACATGTTTCTACTGTCTTTTATTGAGATATAGCTTAAGTGTCAGCTGTGTTTTAGCAACATTATTTCTAATTTTCAATTATTATATTTTGCTAGACTAGCTGATAAATTCCTTACTGTGAAACTGCATGTTACATTTATGGATATGATTTAATATACATGGGTTGTGATTTTATTGGACATGTCTTTCCTATATTTTATGGCAAATACTTATAATAACATAGTATGAATTTTATTTGTAAATCATTTCAATGATCTGTGCCAGAAAATGGAACATGTGAAACAATTCAGGTCTGTAGTATTTTCATTATTTTTCTCTGATTTATTTAGTTATCCAGTTTCATTATGACAGGGTGTCAAGACAAAGACTTATCAAGGACCTATTAAAACTGCAGTAGAAGTGATGGTCAAACTACAATGAATACATCATCCAGTCTGATAATAGCTAGAACAGTCAACTAAGGTTCTAGTTAAACCAAGTATTTTTTGTATTTATTGAAGAGTTTTTTTTTTCTTATTTAAAAATTTTGTTTACATTTGCTGCAACTTTCTTTATTTAAATAAAATGATTTAAGTATAAAATGCAATTAGTAGAAAACAATGATATAGTAAGAAAGGTAATTTTGATTTTGCATCTGTAAACCTGTTACCACTAACTTTACTTTGCATTTAGTCTGGAGACTGTCTGTCAACGTAGTCTATGATTACCTTACAGTGTGTAGCTGGCTGGAAAAGACGTCTTTTTAATCTTTTAAAAAATCCCTGTGCTGTACAACAAAGCCTTATTAGGCCTACCCTGGATCATGATCTTTTCAAAGTTAGGTAACTAATGTGGACAATGAAGACAAGGCAGTTGTGAGGTATAGACATCCTTGTTAAGCTAAACTGCATCTAACTTGCCAGTACTGGGCTCACAGTATGTGAAAGAAGATTTATTATTTTCCCTGAGATTCCTTCACAACCCTTATGGACACATTTTTCTATACAACTCTCAAAATAGATACAATGTTAAATTCTTTAAGTAGTTTTTTTAAAGAGTGCCATATAAGTGTCTGCCTTAATACATATACCTTTAGAAGTGTGACTATCAACATACAGTATATAAAAGTTACGATTTATTCATAAAAATTAGTTGCTTTCTTAAAACAAATGTGAGAAAGAAAAAAGTTACAAATATATATAAAAAAAGTTGCTAAACATTCTTGTATTGTCTTACATCATTTTTGTAACATACAGTGTAATGCAAACAGGAAACTAGGGCGGATGTATACTGGATAACTGCAGACTGTTACTTACAGTTTTTGACCCTGGAAGGAGGAAATTAATTACCACCCTGCATATGCAAGTTCTTTGTACTTGGCTGAAAATTGTGGAAGGAAATGATTTATAAGAGGTTGTTATTTGCTTTTTAATTTCTTTTTACTTGTTGTGTGCAGCTATAGTGTAAAATTCTATTGAATATCAATCTCTTAAGAGTAAGAACTATGAAATCTAATACTGAGATGTGCTTGATATGTGTGCTGTTTATGCTGCTACATTTTCAGCTAATACTCATAAAGGTGACTTTATGGTTTTTGCACCTGTACTGGGATGAGTGCATACACTTCTTAAGGAACTGACTGTGGTTCATATTGAGTACAAGCTGAACATCTTAAAAAAAGCAGAATGAATGGTATTCAAAAGCTGTGTATAAAAGGGTAGACAAGCTTCAGGGCCAGAGATCTTAAGTGATAAATAGGTTTAATTGACATGGCAGATGACTTCCAAAAAAGTATTTTAAAGCTAGAAACAGTTGCTGTGCATTAAGATTGCAATGAGCTACATCCCAATGAATCTCTGAAAATTATGACAATGGCATGTATGTAATATTGAAATACTATAAAATATTTATAGTCCGATCCAGATTTTGCACAAAATAAATATAATGTTATTTGATAATTAATTAATGTTTTAATTGGTTCAAGTATAAGCCATATTCTTCATAGTTTTACAGAGAATGGAAATTTGTGTGCTCATAATAATAGGTATAATTTGGTGACTTCAAAATGGAAAATGACGCTTTAATAATCACACTATTAAATCAGCACCTCCAAATTAAACTCAGCATATTTCCTCAAGCATGCATTTGACATCATTAAAATCACCCCTGTGGTGACAGCAGAGACATATGCCTTATTTTCATCAAGTTTATGTGTGTTGTATGGAGCCAGTCCTAAAGTACATTATGACAGACCACATCTGAGTGTGCCTTTACCACAAATATTCAAATAATGATTGATCTAAAATGTGTTTAAGGTACTACTAAAACAGTAAAAAGCAATTCCAGAAAGTGCCATTTTGCACAGAAGGTAATAAATACAGTACATTTCTTCTCAGCACAGTAATTTCTCAATCCCTAGAAGTTTAGAAGTAGAGGAGTTTTATTTTTGGGGGGGGGGATTCTTTTATATTTTTAACTGTACAATTCAAATAACATACTGGAATTAAAAAAGACTGAATAGATGAAATCATCATTTTATATTTAACAAATAAAATCTTGAATAGACTATATACTTTATATAAACACATAGATAGATAGATAGATAGATAGATAGATAGATAGATAGATAGATAGATAGATAGATAGATAGATAGATAGATAGATAGATAGATAGATAGATAGATAGATAGATAGATAGATAGATAGATAGATAGATAGATAATTTATACAGTACAACTTTGTACACTGAACCTTAAAAGTCTCCTTCTTTTTGAGGATTCATCACACATTTTGCCACAGATTATACAAACTGAAAAATATAGGAGTGAAAAAATGCCTAGGTGAAAAGTAATAGTTTAGGTATAGATCAGTATGGGGAGTGTCCAGACAGGTGTGTTGTGTTTGTGTTCAGACCACTATAACCAGCTTTTCTAGTACCAAGGAAGGAATAATTATTCAGATGTTAAGCTGTTAGCAGAATATTTTAAGCTTTGTCCCTGCTTTGACATATTGACTGACTGGTTCTCCTTCTTTAGCAGTATATTAATGACATCATTCTACAACTCTGTGATGGCCAGTGCTCTTTTCTACGCTGTGATGTGCTGACCAGTAATATCACTTTAAGAGAGCCCCTGTGAATCAACAAACTTAAAATGACAGGCTCAATTATGGGACCCACAGGAGGTGATAGTAAAGAAGAGAATAAAAGCAAAACTGAGAGCCATTATGAACAATGCTGCACATCTTCTCTCTGACACACTAAAACTGAGCACTTTCAGCCAATTAATTGTTTAGCAGAAGTATGTCAAGAAACACCACTTCAGTTCTTTTATACCAACAGCAATACGCCTGTATAATGCTTCACTGTGACAGTGACTCGTGACTGCCAAGTCAGAAGTTTTCTTTCTTTTTAAGTTTCTTCCTCTTTAGTTATAGTATATGTGGGCATATATATTTTAATTTATCTGTCTACCAAAATAGTTACATGATATACCAGTTGATAAAGTGCATTGATTTTTCAGTTAGATATTCCTAAACATTCTCTCTGTTCTCCTCTTTCTCCTCTCGCTTTCTTCTTATAAATGACACTTTATCTCCCCATGCATCTAGTATTGAACTTGTTTAAATCATGTTATGGTCAGTGGGCTAAGTAGCCTATGTAAGCAAGGAATTGGATGCAAGGAACCATGGACATACATAAAGCTAGGTTTCAAAAAAGTAAATAAAAAAAGTGCGGACAATTGGAAGCTTAGCACTACAAGTAATTAATAAAGTGTCTGTCTGTCTATTTACAGATCAAGTATTTTACTCACCTTCACAGACATTAGTGACACACCTAGGACAAGTGCAACTTATAATGACACACCTAGGACAAGTGCAACTTATAATGCAAGGAAACAGCAAAATGCTGTTAGATAGTCAAATTAGATATGTTTTTATGTATTATTATTATCATTACTTTTATGGGCACTTCACAGAAAGGCTGTTCATAATGATTTCAGGAACTGTGCACTGTTTTGACAAGTGTAATACTTTTAAAACTTGTAATATTTTATGATGCTTCTGAATGTTGTAAGCTAATACCTACCTCTAATAAATCACATATTATATGTATGCATCTGTCAAAGGCCCATTGGTTTTCAGTAATTTGTTCTTGTTCAGGAAACCTGTATCTTGTGACAAACTAATATTAAAATTAAAGATGCAGTAGTCTGATTTTAAAAAAATGTGTATTTCTATTAATACAGCATTAGAATTATAGTGCAACTGCAATAATTACTTAATTCTGTCTCTAACAAGATGGCATAAAATGTTAAGACTGTAAATCAGTGGATTATTTCTGATAAACACGTGAATCATGCATTTTTAATAATGCAATTTTCTCACATAGCTTTTCTAACTAAGCAAAATTGTCCATACAAGTCTGTAAGATTTATGGTGGGGTGACCAGGGGCCTCATGTATAAACGGTGCGTATGCACAGAAATGTTGCGTACGAACCTTTCCACGCTCAAATCGCGATGTATAAAACCTAAACTTGGCGTAAAGCCACGCACATTTCCACGGTAACTCATACCTTGGCGTACGCAATTTCTCCGCTCGGTTTTGCAGACTGGCGGCACCCAGCGTCAAAGCAGTGCTACTGTTCCTGCGTGGTCACCCTTTCTTAGATCCACATCCACGGCGGCGACTTTATCAAATACACTGAAATTAACCGCATATCGTTCATAAATTTAATGCATCTGATTGTAATTAACCTGTAACAATATAATGGTCCACAGAATGGTCAAACTACTGTTCCTGTGTGCTCATCCTTTCTTTCTTAGCTCCACATTCCTGACGCGGCTTTATAAATACACTGAAATTAACTGCATATTGTTTATTAGTGTAATGCATCTGATTGTAATTAACCTGTAGCAATATAATGGTCCAGGGAATAGCCATTGTATTCCAAATACCATAACTGCTTTAGCGTTGTTACGCTCACTGCATCTTGTTCTTCTTTTTGCTGCTCCTGTTAAGGGTTGCCACTGCGGATCATCTTTTTCCATATTACTCTCACTGCACCACTCGGAGTATTTATATCACTGTATCTGAGTGTGAATCACAGCAGCAGATGATTGGAAAGAGAATTATCGGTATACAGTTTCAAGTACACACTACCTCAACCACGGCAAAAAGCGTCAAAGCCTTTCCTGTACGGACCTCGCGTTTCAGAAACAGTTTCATCCCAAGAACTATAAATGCACTCAATCAGTCCATCAAGTGCTCCTTGTAGAACTGTTTGTACTTATAAGTACAATCACCTCACTGTAAACTTACAGTACAGTTATAATATTACACAACCTGCTCTACTTTATAAAGCGCGTATGATGACAATATCATTTTTAAGATGAAATGCAGCAAAATATGTTGCTTATAGTATACAGATAAAACTTTAACTTCATTTAAATAATCTGTATTGTTAATAATTAAACATGTGAGGACACGGTGCCACAGCGTATAGCTAGTTCACAGATAGCTCCTGCCTTGCGCTGTATTCTTGCTGGTGCTGACGCGACGCTGGAAGGATAGACGAATAGAATAATTAAACATGTACTACAAAGATATTTCAATGTTCCTTAAAAGTTTTGAAGAATCGGTGTTCTAAGCTTACAAATGGCTTAACGTCTATTACAGAGCTGATTGTGTGGCGATTGGAGAAAGAAAAGTATGGACAAGAATTGGAGGTTAGTACGTTTGAAAGAGACAGTACTTCTGTAATAAATTATTTCATCGAAGGTCACACATGGTGCAGCAAGCCTCTTGCGTGAGATATGAACAATCACTGCGCCACCGTGTTCCCATGTTTAATAACATGCTTTCATTCCTATCATCATGAAAATGATATCACGTATACATCTCAGTATTTTAATTATTCAAAGAGCTGTAATATCTCGAATGTAATGCTTTCTGTGTCCTGTCGGAGAAAGAGAAAGAACGGAAGCACGTAGTGATTCACACACATAGAGCACATAGAAGATCAAACACAGAACAAAGCATTTAACATGCTACTTGAGAAACTAGTAAATTAAACGATTTTAAGATGAAGTTTATGATGTTCTACTTTAATGGCAAAATACACTACGTGATTAAAGTGGAAATTTCGAGATTAAAGTTGACATTTCGTGCTTTTTTCTCACTGTGTGCCTATGTTTTTTGTTTGTACCCTAATACGCTTTCATATGACACTCAGACGGTGGGCTACGACTTGTCTTTTCACGACGACTTTGATTTGTGATTTCTTTTTTATTTCGGGCACTGTGCGACTTTGTGAATTTGATCTTTCGAGTTTTTCCGACACTCTGTCACTCGATCAACTTTCTTTTGTTGATTATACCACTGTTTAAACCAACAAATAGTACGTTTTTCCTTTGCCTCCACTTGGTATTCGCTGAAATTCTTATATTTTCCCCTGTGCTTTTCCCATTTGTCTTTTCACAGAAGGCTATTTATATTGATCTGCATATTCAAAGAGGCGTAATTCTGGGAGGAGTTGGGGCGGGACAGAAGGCGCGTGCACGTGCGTTACTTTTCACGCTGATCGGGATTTGTGTAGTGGAAGAACGTGAAAGTATGAGTGCGCACAGATTCCTGCATCTGGATTTTTCTGTGCATACGCACAATCCCACTTTTGTGCTTACGCCATGTTATAGTGTGAGTTCTACGCACGGCGTTATACATGAGGCCCCAGGTGAGGCAGGACCTTTCTAAACTCACATAAAAAGATAAATGCATGCTTTGGTAGGAACAATGCTCCACTAAGAAATGGTCATTTGCATATTCATAGAAAATGTCCCAAAAATACTTATGCTTTTGGACAGTGGGTAATTAGATAGCCTCCCCCCCCAACCACTAAATGGAAGAAATAATATCCTTTATTACATGGGAGCACCTACTTCAAAGGGTAGAGGAAAGGTTATTCGGGGCATGTCTGGTCCTTTTAATGTAATCTAGGGCTCACAGTTGCAGCACTACTTGGAGATGGGAAATGGAGCTTGAAGAGTATGGTCATAGAACTTCCACAAGGCTTTCCTGACTCTGAATATGGTTAACATATTTGGCACAGAAGTACTTTTAGGTAGGGTATTGAAGACTTATTCTTGCCAGTTAATGGGTAAGCATGGAGTCCAGAGCTGAATTAAGGCAAGAGCTGTGCATTACTGGTATCAGGAAGAAAGACGTAATGATTACAGAGATTGGTTTGGGAAATGAGAACTAGACAAGTAATTACCAAGGTAATTGATATCTTTATATGTAAGATGCTGTAATTAGATTTAAAATGTAACTGGATTCTTTTTCTTTTTATCTTAATTTCCTATTATAATAATATTTTTATTCACATGAATTGCTGGGCAGCACGGTGGCGCAGTGGGTAGCGCTGCTGCCTCGCAGTTGGGAGACCTGGGGACCCGGGTTCGCTTCCCAGGCCCTCCCTGCGTGGACTTTGCATGTTCTCCCCGTGTCTGCGTGGGTTTCCTCCGGGCGCTCCGGTTTCCTCCCACAGTCCAAGGACATGCTGGTTAGGTGGATTGGTGATTCTAAATTGGCCCTAGTGTGTGCTTGGTGTGTGGGTGTGTTTGTGTGTGTCTTGCGGTGGGTTGGCACCCTGCCCAGGATTGGTTCCTGCCTTGTGCCCTGTGTTGGCTGGGATTGGCTCCAGTAGACCCCCGTGACTCTGTGTTTGGATTCAGCGGGTTGGATAATGGATGGATGGATGGACATGAATTGCCAGAAGTAATATTATTTAAAAATTAAAGTAGATTAGGTTTGTGGGTGATAATTGCTTTTGCTACACAATTCCCAGATATTTGGTTCTAGGCTTGTCCCCATCCAAATTTCAAAAAAGGCTTCAAAGAAAAATTTAAACAAATCAAGTTCATAATTACTATGAAACTTATTTCAGTATTAGGGTTTGAACCCTTAATGGAGAGGAAAAACGTTTAACTAGCTTATGAACTAGGACAGACAAACAGAGATTCTTGAATTATTAATATGGCTAATAAAGAAAAATCAAGTGGTAAAAGAGAAAGAAAAAAAGAGCATCAGACCAAACAACGAAGGAGAAGAAACAAAAAAATGTGCAGTCAAGTGTTATAAAAGAAAGAACAATTTAAGTGTATAATAGGAACCAAGGATAAAGCTGGAGAAAACTTTAAAAATGAATTTTCTTTGAGCTGAGTAGCAGTGTAATGAGTACAGTGACAAAAAAAAAACTTTCAGGAATTTTCTAACATTCTTCATTAATGACGGAGTTTTTAATTTTAGTATTTTTTCTAAGCATTTAGAGTGTTGTAGCACTAGAAATGTTTTTAGAATGTGTATAGGTTTAAATGAATTGTTTATTTTAAGTTTAAAAACATGTCTGCTAAGTCACTTTGGTTGCTGTGTATTAGCTGGTTCATTTTCTGTCTTCCCTGTTGCCATTTTATATACTCCTTTATTTATGCTGGTATTATGTATACTGTATATTTTTACTTTGTTAAGCTATGCATATTTTAATTTAGAACCAAAGGGCATTATTATACATTTAGAGGATAGTTACTTTACTGAATACATTCTTAGCATATTTAAATATAAGGGTGAATTCTAATTTTTAAGTAGACAATTAATGTAAAAATATTCATTTTTGTGATGTCTCTAAACCATTTAGCTTTAGTTAAAGGTATATTATTCACTAATTGGTATTCATAAATTTTAAAGGTAATTTTATGTAAGAGTTCTCTGTTTCAGCTTCATTCATTGTGGCAATTGATCAAGTTAGTGTCAATCTACTCCCCAGAAAAGATACTCCATCTGTAGGAAAGTAAAGTAAACTGCATCTGTTTTTCTGACAGAAAATTCTGAACAAACTTTGATTAAGTGACATTTCTGTCATAAGATCAATAATTCAACAATAAACCATCTAAATGAAAAAAACATGTCAGGCTAATAATTAAATAGTAAAATCCCAAAAAGCAGCTGGCTTACTTAAAGAAAAAGCAATCAATCATAAGACTGTTAGCAAATATTTTTTATTGGCTCAGATAAGCTCCAGGAGCATCTGGAAGTCACTAGTTCAGCTCATCATTATATACTTGTAAAGAACAGAACGCAAATCAATATTATACAAAATCCCACATAAAGCAGATTTTTTTTTCACAAAATGTGAAAAAACAAGACCTTTTTTAAAACTCAGTCAAGTCATACACAGCAACTTGGGCAATGTACACAGTTCTGCCATGTAAATATTAAAAATAATAGTTTAGTGACCAACGGGTTTCAGGATTTTCTCATTCACTTTCTGAGCACAAACTGAAGAAATATAAACATTACATACACAGGCACACACACGCACACACACACACACACACACACACACACACATACATACATATACAGTGCATCCGGAAAGTATTCACAGTGCATCACTTTTTCCATATTTTGTTATGTTACAGCCTTATTCCAAAATGGATTAAATGCTTATGTACATGTGATTTCTCAGTTTTTTAATTTTTAATAAATTTGCAAAAACCTCAAGTAAACTTTTTTCACGCTGTCATTATGGGGTGTTGTGTGTAGAATTCTGAGGAAAAAATGAATTTAATCCATTTTGGAATAAGGCTGTAACATAACAAAATGTGAAAAAATTGATGCGCTGTGAATACTTTCTGGATGCACTGTATGTATGTATATATATATATATATATATATATATATATATATATATATGTATATATATATGTATATATATATATATATATATATATATATATATATATATATATATATATATATATATATAGTATGTATGTATGTATGTATGTATGTGTATATATATATATATAATATATATGTATATAATTATACTTTCAAATGAATAAAGAATTAGTGAAGAAACACAAACCAACTTATAAAGGAAGAAGAAAACCCACTATCTCACTCAAAGCCAATAATATTGGCTCATGGTTCTGATAAAGGACTCATTTTATAGAAAGCAAGTGAGATTAGTAACCCTGTTAAGGCCAGCAGGTGCAATTGTCAATTTAAGGAAGCAATTCGTTTCCTGTTGCATTTTTGCTAATGGTAATATGCTTTAATTTTTTTCTTTAAGTATACCAGTTAACATTAATGGAAAGATATATTTGCGTAAGAACAACACTGCCGTATCTATTGTGGAATTTCTGTATATGAATGGGGAACACTTACAGAGCTTAGTTTAGAAAATGTCTTTGCTTTAGTAATTATTTGTTGACTGTTGTTAACTTTAGATTATTTTTTATGTAATCTTTTACCTTTATTCAAATCTATGCAGAAAACTGTTGACTTAGCAGAAGCACAGTGCTAGCACTCCCACCTGACAGGTCCAGGTTAGTGGTTTAGATTCAGATCCTGGTTATTATCTTTATTGAGTTGTACATTTCCTTAATTTTTCATGGATTTTGCTCATTCCCCTTTTTTGCATAAACTTTTTCTACACAGTACTCAGACATGTGCATGTTACTGTGCATTACTTTCCACAGCATCTGATCTGTGTGAGTGATTTAGGGTTTGTTCCTTCTTTGTGTTGGTAGGCTATACTCCAACTCTCTATGACAACAGTAGTAGGATAAACATGCTCAGAAAACAGATGGATGAACAAATGCAAGCTTGAATTGTACAACCTAAGAAAATAGGCACCCACAAATAAATATGTATTATATATTTTGCAGCTACAGTTCTGGACACGCTTTATATTTTATGATCCCAACATAACACCACCCCACTGAGAAAGACAGTATCTCAAATATATCTTTTGTATTTAACTCTTTTAAGGGAGCAGTTTTACATAAGAAATGGATAGGTGTACATTATTATATTTGGCACAGTTGTCACCGAAAATAATCATAGCACAATACACAAATCAAAAGTTGATGTTATTCCATAATCTTTATGTATACCAAATCCAACATCTGCCTGTCTGTCTGTCTGTCTGTCTGTATGTTTGTCCGCTTTTCACAAGAGAACTACTTAACAAATTTAGATCATTTTTTTCTATGATTTGCTTGAACATTCTGGTTCATTCTGCAACTTTTCTCATTGTGCTAATTATTATAGTTCACTTTATTCACAGACAGAGGCTGCGGGCCAAGGGGAGGGGGAAGCATGACGTCTAGAGTAGGGAGCCAAGCGGGGCCCTCCTCGCACACACGCCAGCCTCTGTTCAAATCGCTCTACCTGTTGCCATGTGTTGGAGCATACCTTACGTCTGCCTAGCTAGCAATGCCTGTTTTTTTATTGATTGTTAAAGTTTGTTCTGTTTCACTACTATGCAGGCGGAGCTGCGGGAGACAGCTAGAATTTAATAAAAGCAAAATGATTATGAGCAGTATGGTGCTGGAGCACTTAGCTCTGGTTTTTCACAGTCCCGAGGATCTTTATTTAATAACTCACCCAGCCAAAATGTATGGAGTTTAAACATTTCTTTTATATCCTTGTGACTTTTCTCCAGAATGTCCAATTTCCTGTCACATCCCAAAGACATTAATATAATTATCCATCCATCCATTTACCAACCCGCTGAATCCGAACACAGGGTCACGGGGGTCTGCTGGAGCCAATCCCAGCCAACACAGGGCACAAGGCAGGAACCAATCCCGGGCAGGGTGCCAACCCACCGCAGGGCACACACAAACACACCCACACACCAAGCACACACTAGGGCCAATATAGAATCGCCAATCCACCTAACCTGCATGTCTTTGGACTGTGGGAGGAAACCGGAGCGCCCGGAGGAAACCCACGCAGACACGGGGAGAACATGCAAACTCCACGCAGGGAGGACCCGGGAAGCAAACCCAGGTCCCCAGATCTCCCAACTGCGAGGTAGCAGCGCTACCCACTGCGCCACCGTGCCGCCCTTAATATAATTATTAATGTTAAAATTTCAATGCAAATTTAAGTATGTATTTGAGTTTGCTCAAGAATGGAATGGGGTGGCACAGTGGTAGCACTGCTGCCTTGCAGTAAGGAGACCTGGGTTTGCTTCCCGGTTCCTCCCTGCATGGAGTTTGCATGTTCTCCCCGTGTCTGTGTGGGTTTCCTCCAGGTGCTCCGGTTTCCTCCCACAGTCCAAAGACAATGCAGGTTAGGTCGATTGGCGAATCTAAATTGGCCCTAGTGTGTGCTTGGTGTGTGTGGGTCCTGCGGTGGGTTGGCGCCCTGCCCGGGATTGGTTCCCTGCCTTGCGCCCTGTGTTGGCTGGGATTGGCTCCAGCAGACCCCCGTGACCCTGTGTTCGGATTCAGCGGGTTGGAAAATGGATGGATGGAAGAATGGAATGTCACCCCAGTCTACTTTTTGCAAAATGATTCTAGGCTAGTCTTCATCTCCTTTCAAAATTTATATTGGAATAGGCAGATTTAGAAAATATAAAATGATCTAACTTTTTCATTGCATAACTCTGAAAATTCTTGATATAATAAAGAATTATGATGGAAATGACAAAGACATTGAATGTGACTCTGTGTGTATGTGAGTATGGTCCTTGTAATGGACTTGCACACTGTCTAAGGTTGGTTCCTGGCTGATACTTAGTGATGCTGCTGAGACAGGCTCTGGCACCCACTACCCACCACCTAATTAACTGGATTTAAGAATATATTGTTATTTGTAAATATTGTGTATACAGTAATCCCTCCTCCATCGCGGGGGTTGCATTCCAGAGCCACCCGCGAAATAAGAAATTCCACGAAGTAGAAACCATATGTTTATATGGTTATTTTTATATTGTCATGCTTGGGTCACAGATTTGCGCAGAAACACAGGAGGTTGTAGAGAGACAGGAACGTTATTCAAACACTGCAAACAAACATTTGTCTCTTTTTCAAAAGTTTAAACTGTGCACCATGACAAGACAGAGATGACAGTTCCGTCTCACAATTAAAAGAATGCAAACATATCTTCCTCTTCAAAGGAGTGCGCATCAGGAGCACAGAATGTCAGAAAGAGAGAGGAAAGCAAACAAATCAATAGGGCTGTTTGGCTTTTAAGTATGCGAAGCACTGCGGCACAAAGCTGTTGAAGGCGGCAGCTCACACCCCCTCCTTCAGGAGCAGACAAAGAGAGAGAGAGACAGAGAAAAACAAACAAGCAAAAATCAATACGTGCCCTTCGAGCTTTTAAGTATGCGAAGCACCGTGCAGCATGTCGCTTCACGAAGCAGCTGCACAGAAGGTAGCAACGTGAAAATAATCTTTCAGCATTTTTAGACGAGCGTCCGTATCGTCTAGGTGTGCGAACAGCCCCCCTGCTCAATCCCCCTACGTCAGGATCAGAGAAAGTCAGCGCAAGAGAGAGAGAGAGAGAAAAGTAAGTTGGGTTTCTTCTCAGCCATCTGCCAATAGCGTCCCTTGTATGAAATCAACTGGGCAAACCAACTGAGGAGGCATGTACCAGAAATTAAAAGACCCATTGTCCGCAGAAATCCGCGAACCAGCAAAAAATCCGCGATATATATTTAAATATGCTTACATATAAAATCTGCGATAGAGTGAAGCCGCGAAAGGCGAAGCGCGATATAGCGAGGGATCACTGTATACCCTTTTAGTTATTTTTTAAATATTTACCATGCAAAGATAAGTTTAACGTGATTTGGCTATAATAAATACCTTACTTAGATCTTTTCAGAGGCTTTAGCCCTTGGAGTATATTACATAATTTTGTGATAAATTTCATTTAAAAATCTTTGTAAAAAGGCCTGCTGTGTAAAGGATGTTATAAGCTGTACAGGCAGTGCTTGGCAATCCACTTACTACATAAGTGACCTCAAGTTTTTCCCCTTTCTGATTTAAATAGACCACATATAAATGCCAATGAATTTATCTGTAGTCATTTAGAGAAACTGTCCTGGAAATGCAAGCATTGCAAACATGAAACATAAAATCACAATAATCAATAAACATATAATCACAATAAGTCACTGATGTGAGTCTAGGGGAGTTTATATTATATTTGAAAAAGGAAGGCCTGTGGGTCATTCCAGAATATGTCTGACTCCATGTTCAGAATTAAAACAGTGTCTGCTGTTAATAGATGCTTAAGAAACATGAAAACAAGGATAAACTCTAAAAGCTTATTCTTTTCAGCGGCTGTTTAATAAGAAATGGCGATACTCCCTGTTTTGCTTAAGCCTAGTTCCATATTAAACTACTGTATAACATGTATTGAAAGAAAAACAAATAGCAGCTGTAACAACTTGTAGTGAACATTACCATTCCTCACATTGGCAGGTCTCACATGACCATCTCTCTAATCCAACATCCTTTGAGGGAGTGTATTAATACCAGATTAATTGAAAGTAGTGAAAACATAATAACTAAAAATGATCTCATTCTGTTTTTTACATTCACATACACAGGAAAGTGTATCATCTCATGTATATTGCAAATTCCAGGTTAGATCTGAGGTATAGGTGAGGAAGCACAAAATTACATAACTTCTACCACTGTCTACAGTTAAGAAAGAGGAAGTCATAAACAATAGCATGAAAACAATCACTTAAAAAGTCATTATAGCTTCCTTAGATTCTTAGTGCTTCTTTTTATTTTGCAGTGATATAGAGTTTCTCCTGAGAACAAGACTTCATGTAAAACAATCTTGTTTAAATTAAGACCATTTCCACAATTGATTAAAACCTTACATAAGACTAAAGGATTCTTTGTAGAATAGGTAAATATGCAAATATTTAAATTCATCTGTTCATTTATTTTCAAACATTTCCAAATCCTGTTTTGGATTAGTCGGAAGTTGGTGTCAATCTGTGCAGACATTAATGGGTTTGGTTTAAAAATGATGTTGGACTCATTGATGATACTAACTTAATCCTGAGTGAGTAAGTGAGTGAATGAATATTCCTGAGATAGACTTGAATTTTATTCAGTTTAACTTCTTACTGAAATTTGGCAAGTGCCCTTTAATTCACTAAAACCACAATTTAAAATGATGAATTAAGAAATGACACATCAAAGCAAATGAATGTGATTTTTGAAATAACACTGGCAAACGTCCATCAAGAAAACCGCACAGTGAGTAAAACAGCCCTTGGCCACTGTCAAAACAACTGTAAAAATGCTTTTTCTCTCTTGATATATGTCAACTTCTAAATTCTTGTAAAGAAGAGATTCTATGTTTTCATATTAAGCAAAACATCTCCAAATAAATATCATTTTTGGAATACTGTCAATTATGGCTAATTAAAATATCAATAATTAGGTTACTCTGCTTTTTGTAAAATAATTTGCAGTATCTCAATCAATCCTAATGGGATTACATTTTCGGTCCATTTTTCCTTAAACTGTTATCATCCTCTGCATTATCAATTTCTGTTTTCTTTTTGTGGAAAGGGTTGAAGTACCAACAAGCTAGCTTTACCAGGTGTCTCTATACCTAGCGTCTTGCTCTAAACCCTCCAGGTCACTGAGCGATATAATCCCTCCAGTGTGTCCTGGGGCTGAAAGCCATGCCACACTTTTACTGGACATATTAGTGTCAAAGTCTCTCAGTAGTACTGTAGAGTAGATGGTACCCATTTGAGCACTGTGTTCAATGTCTCTAAGAAGGTCAAATGTGCAAAATACTTATTTGGTGTGTAAAGTTGAAGAAAGGTCAAAGGTTTACCCTGTTGTTCACTGTAACAAACGTCCACTTGTATGGAATCCATCCCAGGGCTTGTGAGTATCCCCATACCTGCCCAGTTCTTCTCCAATAGGGCAGCTTCACAGCTGGAAAGAGACCACAATTGATTGCTAAGTTTGGCAAATGCTATACATTGAAGTGAGTCTGATAATATCTAGCCAATTATTTTCAGACTACTGCAATATTTCCAGCTCCTTCCCCATCAGAGAAGTATATGTGCCCCTTTAGTTTCTATTTCAATATTTACTGTTTTAATATCTGTCCCACTGTTGCCTGTTTCCAAAATGGCATTGCATCTGACCCTACCCCTTTTCCTCGAGGGTGGTGATTACAAATGTTATTTTCATGCAGCTTGTTTTGGGCTGAGCCTAATCAAACTACATGGGTTACCTGGGCACCATGCAATAGCTAGTAAACACCATTTTCAGGCCTGGTTCGAACATTTGGCGTCCCTGTTCCCAGGGAGTTTCTCTTGGATTTAATTAGAACATTTATGAGGATCAAATTATGTATTGTTCTTTGTATGCTACCCTTTCATTAGACCAATTTGCTCTGAATAAACTCTGCGTAAACTCCATAGTTTGAAATATTTTTAAATATAAATAATATATTTTTGCATCTTCTGCTACAAAATATGATTTTGTATCAGAAGACATTTCTATAAGATATTATTTATTTTAAGCACCTGCTGTTATTTAAAACATTGTTTATTCTACTTTTAATTTATTGTACACAAGGCACAACTGTACCACATTACCTCATTTGTCTGTAACATGTTGCTACTGTAAAAAAGATTATGCAAAATGTTCCACCCTTGTTTGATCTAAACAATGGTGAAAACACGCTCAGCAGGAAAAGCTGTAATCTGCAACCACAATTAAGTGACTAGAAGTCCAGAACAAACAGTGGCACTTTTAAACACGACCAGGAGAAGCAGTTTTTTTGCATTTTTTCTATTTTTAATAAAAATCATGTTTTTTTTATCAGTGGCATTTCTGCTATTTGGGCAGTGGGGCACAGTCCCATTAGATGTTGTACAACATAAGTAATAACTTTCATTGCGTAATCTGACTTGTTATTAAAATAGTTATAGCAATCTTCAGCTTTGTCTTTTTAGGCACATTCTTTTCCAAGTTTTTTATCATATGCTTAATGTAATTATTTAACTGGAAAAAAACATGTTCTTGTAATATGAGAAATTGTCTCCATGCTGGGTGAAACAAGCCTGATTCTGGCAGAAGGGCTGGATGAATTGGTTTTAAAGTGTTCTCTATATCTGTGCCGTGTTTTTGCATGGTTGTCCTGAACATTCCGGGTTAGCAATGGGGCATGAAGGTGGTTGCCCATATTAAAACGAGGACTGTGTGTTGTGTTGTTTTTATTTTTAATTGCATGTCTGTATTTCCAATTCTTTCCATGTCAAGGCCACCCAGCACATGCCAATGAAGAGGTACAAAAAGTCTAGTATCATTTGTTCCCTTAAAGAAAAAAAAAAAGAAAGCAGACCAATATCAAGATTGCATCATTCACAATATATTAATATTACATCTTGATTTCCACTCACTACTAATGAGAAACATCATTAAGAAAGCCTGCATGTATTCCCTCCACTTTGTAGAAAAGAAGGCAAAGAAGTGCAGAATCCTAGTGCAGAAATAACATGCAATGTATATATGTGCTATATGTTGAAAATCATTTTTTCAAATGTTTGCCGGTCTTGTGCTGACCAGCAACATCTTGTTGCATGGTTATTACTGCTGCTACCAGACATGCAGTGTGCAGTTCAAGTTGTGCAGTGTGTGTAGTCTGCATATTTTTTTCATGTTTTTGTGGCTTGTCATTTTCATCTCAAAGTCATTTGGTTCCAAACTTGATGTGATCCAATTTCAAATTATGCAGTTTATAACCATTATAGTTTCCTAAACGGTGTGTGCTTGCAAGACTCTCCCTATATTTAGTATTATATTACTATATTTTGTCAGATCATGACAATTCCGGAGCATATTACATTGGTCCGATGCCAAATGAGACAGAACAGACACCAGCATCCCTTTTTTGTTTTCTCCTGAACTGAAATGTCTGTGAACTTGCAAGTTTAGACGGTCATTAGCAAAAAAAGTACATATATTATTCGATGGATTAAGTTTTGTTTACGTTAGAAAAGTCTTCACACATATAAGAAAAACTCCTGAATTTCATGCCAAAAATGTCACTGGTTTTTATTTTGAAAAAGGGCAAGGAAAGGCAATATTACTGAAGGCCTACAAATAAGATACTCATAAGATCACCCATAAATTTGCTAAAATTTTACTTAAATACCCACCAGATTCTTTTTAAGTCATTTACTTTTGATGGTTTTTATATTATTACATTAGTATAATATTATGATGATCTAGTTTTGTATCTGTTACTGTTTTCTAAGCTTCCCATTGATTTTATGGCTAGAAATAGCACAGTGCCAAAGCAGGCCACCATGAAAGAAAAAACAAAACAAGGGTCAATAACAAACATTTGTAATGATTTGCCACAGTTTTATTTAAAACTAATAACTGATATTCTTGAATATAAACAGTGAAGTTCAAAAATATTCTTTATTTCTTTTTTAATATTACACTTTTTACAGTCATTGGGTTATTCTTAGATTTAAATTCTGCCATTCCTTTCAGCCTGATCCCTCCAATGTTTTAGGGTCCTGTCACAAAAGTCTGTAACTCCTACAGTATTCCTCTCTTAAAAATAAGTCTTGTGCTTTTTTTTATTATTTTATTGATTTTATTAAAATCACACAACATTCCATACAAATAAACCAATTTTTACAAACATAAGATCAAAAACAAATCAACCCCCACCCCTGAGAAAGAGAGCTAAGCCAGCAGAGTAAAACTTAAAGCTAGTAAAAATAAGTAAGTAGATGAATTAATAAGTGAATTATGATAAATGGAGAAGAAAGAGGGGAGAGAATCTGCTTCCTCTGTGCTTTAAAAGCTTATTCTAAAATGTTATTGATTAGATCCTGTCAGGTTTTGAAAAAGTTCTGCACAGATTCTCTAAGTGAGAATTTGATTTTTTCCAGTTTCAAATAGTATTTAACATCAGTTACCCACTGACTTAGAATAGGAGAGTTAGGAGTCTTCCAGTTGAACAAGGTACTGTAAGTCTAGGTGCCAATAGTGTAGTAAAGGCAATTACAGTTTGTTTGTCCTTCTCCACTTTAAGACCATCTGAGAATACACCAAACACAGCTGTTAATGGGTTAGGAGGGATTGTGACACCAAGGCTGTCTGATAGGCATTTAAAGAGTTTTGGTCCAGAATGATGTTAATTTGGTGCAGGTTCAGAACATGTGGCCCAGTGAGGCTGGAACTTAATTGCAACATTCACAGGTTGGATCTTGCCCTGGAAACATTTTGCACAATTTTAAGCGAGACAGATGTGATCGATATATAATTTTGAGTTGAATAATTGTATGCTTTGTGCATGTGGAGCTCAAGTGGATTCTCTGCATTGCTACTTTCCACTCCTTTTCTGAAATATTGAGTGAGAGATCCTTTACATACTGTCCTCTTGGATCTTTGAAAGGGAGGGACTGTAAAATGGTTTTATATATTACAGAAATGCTGTCTGAGTCCTCAAGACTGATCAACATTTTTTCCAGCATAGAGGTAGGTGGGAGGTGAGGAAAATTGGGCAGGTTCTGTTTAACAAAGTTTCTGATTTAAAGGTAGTGAAAGAAATGTGTTGCTGGAAAGTTAAATTTGGAATGTAATTGTTCGTAGGATGCAAAGTCATTGTCTTTGTACAGATCTCTAAGTGATTTAATCCCAAATGTTTTCCAGACATTAAAACTGTATATGTTTGAGAGGGTGGAAAAGGTGGTTGTCGTGCAGATGTGCCACAGTTAAAAGCTTCTTTATCTTAAAATGCTTCCTACATTGGTTCCATATTCTGACTGAGTGAAGCTGGGTTGTTAGTATATTGGTGATAACTTGCATCTATTGGGGTACAAAGCAAAGACTATAAAGAAGTACTGCACGATTTTATTTCTATTGCAGACCAAGCATGTGTATGTTCATCTATCTGTGTCCATGTCCAGGTTTTAATAGCTTGTATATTTGCTGGCCAGTAATAAAACTGAAATTTAGGTAGAACCATGCCGCCTTTGGATACGTGGATGTTTTGAATTCCAAATAAATGAGGTTATGGTTGAATCTAATTTCTTAAAAAATGATCTATTGATGTATATTGGAATGTTTTGAAATAAAAAGAGAAGCTTAGGAAGGATATTCATCTTAACAATGTTAATTCTTCTAGCTAAAGTGTGATGACCATCTATGCAAGTCTTGCTTAATTTTTTCCATACAAACAGCGAAATTTTGTTGATAGAGAGCATTATGTCTACTGGTAATGTTTACCCCTAGGTATTTAAACTGATCTGTGATAATAAAAGGGAAGGTGTCCAATCTAATATTGTGTGTTTGAGAATTCACTGAAAAGAGCATACTTTTAGTCAAATTACTGTAATTCTGAGACCAGAAATCTTTTGAAACTCTGTAAGTGCTGTTAGGACTGCAGGCACAGTATTTTGTGGATCTGATATATACAGTACTATATCATCTGGATATAGAGAAATCTTTTGTTCAAGTTCTTCTCTGATATCCCCTTTTATTTCACAAGCATTTCTACAGTGAACTGCCAGTGGCTCAACGGTGATTGCAAAAAGCACTGGTGACAAGAGGCATCGTTGTCTGGTACCACGTTCTAGTTTAAAGTAGTCTGAATTAATATCTCTGGGGTGTTTGACTTTGAGGGTGAATATGTTATATTAAACAGGTGTTGAAAATTGGAAGCTAAGTGTCGGCTTTGTGCTTTTAATATATGCTTATGAATTTACTCATTAATAAGTTTACAAATGAAAGTATTAGAAAACAAAATTAAATTGCCCAGAATTGACTTAACTAAATGCCAATTTTCAAACATTTAGGTCTAGTAAAAATCCTTCTTGTAAAATACTGAAATAGTTGTTGCTGTCTAGAAGTAGAAACATTTGAATGGCCTATGAATAAAGAATATACCATAAATAAACAAATCTAATTGAGGTAAATGAATTATTATTTTCTCTTAAGCTTTCAAACTTAAAAATGCAATACTTTTTTTTTTTACATTTTTTTACCTGGAATGTTATATCTTACAGTGCTGTAATAAAAGCATTAAAGTATACTGTGGTATCAAAATTAACATTTACATTTCTTGAATGTTAAAAACAGCATGAAATTATTGTCTGAAATAATTCCATCGAACTGTATCAGTAATATTAAAATTGTGTCCTGCAAGTATGGTAATTCATGTTTTCAAAAACACATGTTTTTATACTTCACAATTTAAAATTAAGGATAATTTAAAATTAAAATTATTAAGCTGTACTGTGCTTATACCGTAATATAAAGTAGTCAGATCTTGTAATTCTAAGTTTCCAAACATTTTTTCAGTCTGTATCCTTAAGTTATCTAGTCTAGTGTTGAACAAAGAAATAACATCTATGCAAATACTTGCAACTTGCTCATATTCTTCTGGCATTCTATGTAAACTTACAAACACGAGTGAGGAGTACAAATGGCAAGCTGATTTATGTTTTCTATTATTTAAAATAAAGTTTTGTATTTAATAGAATTCTTGTTTATCATTTCGGTGGAACATGCAGTTATGAACTCCGCAGTACTCTGTACATGTGACAGTCATGTGCAAAATTAATGTGGAGGCTAGCTCACCCTAATGGATGTACTAGGTTACTAAAATAAATCTCAAATGAAGGAAAATTTTTTTCATCAAATTTTTTTTATGGCCTAAGCAATTCTCTCTTCTATGTGTCACCTTTCCTTAAAACATACATCTTGCCTGAAGAAGGGGCCTGAGTTGCCTCGAAAGCTTGCATATTGTAATCTTTCTAGTTAGCCAATAAAAGGTGTCATTTTGCTTGGCTTTTCTCTACATTCATAATGGCTAACACGGTACAACACCCTAGTACTACTTAAAACATAGAAACAGTCTGTGCAACTTTAATTACAAATTAGTTTACTGCTTCACATTTGCTTGACATAAGTTATTTCAACTTGTATATTTTGTGTACAATATTTTCCTCATTTAACCATTCAATAGCCATCTTCTCTTGATAAATAGATATAAGCTGTTGTATAAGTGAGTATAAGCTATTGAAATGGCAGCAGAGTCACACATGTGCCTGAAGTTTATGCCTGAATGTTCTGCCTATGCAAACACAACAGTCTGAGCAAATCTCTAACACACTTTGTTTCAAAATATTTTGTAAACAAAAAGGTGATATTCATCTCTTTAATGAAGTAAAAGAAAAATAGCTCCACGTTTGAAAACAGTTAACCCAGTCCCCTAGCACTACAAAGTTTTACACAATGTGTATTTTTTTCTTAAATAGACATAAATAGACAAATATATAAACAGACAAATTAAAAAACAACATTTTCAGTCATTTTCATTTAAATATTTTTAATGATACTTGTGTACTTTTTCCAAATTTTGAAGTAGTATATGTGTTAATGTAGGTGAGATTTACTTTATATTGTAAGTTTATATTAAAAACAATTTATGATATTGTACTTGGGATGTAATGTAAATATATAGAAGTAAAGTTGGTGTGACTCTAAAAACTTGCATTTTTTATAACTTGTCTGCCTCCCATACCTCATTGAAATTTCATATTTTGCCCAAAGTGAAATGCTACTACTGCTACTGTATATTTATTTATATTAGATTAGGGATTTACAGGTTTCATTTATTAATTTCAGGAGACTCAGTAAAGGACTTTGCTATAGTTTTTAATAATCCAATAATTTAGTTGTTATCTATTACTGCTAAAGTACAGTATTTGCCATACTAAATTAAGGGTGATTTAGTCTTTACACCTACATTCTTTTAAGAGAAGCTACAACGTCTAAAGCCTGTTTCAGAGAAGAGGTCTAACACTATGGTAGATGATCAGTAATATTTTTAAAGTTGAAGTTCTTTCACATTATATATTAATTTGTTATTGTGATCTACATATCCCATTGTGCTTGTTTCAGCTTCTGCATTTATTGGCAGGAATAGGATTAGCTCATTTGTATTTAAATATTGACTTGAAACATAGTAATTAAAAGGAAAGATAATTATTTTCAAATATTAACCACAATATTTTTTGGTTTCCTATGCATCTAAAAAAATATTTTTTACAACATCTGCTGAAATGGAATGCACTGTTGTGTAACAGGCAACCAAACAAGCATTATACATGTAACATTAACTATATTAACTTTATGAACATTTTTTCTTAATTTGCTATGAAATTAGTCAGACAGTAAGTCATTGTCCAACCCTCTATATCCTAACACAGGGTCACAGGGGTCTGCTGGAGCCAATCCCAGCCAACACAGGGTGTAAGGCAGGAACAAATCCCTGGGCAGGGCGCCAGGCCCCCGCAGGAAATTAGTTTTATTTTGTTTTAAGCATGTTTGCAAATAACTTTTTCTCTTACAATATTTAAAGAGATATTACTGTTTATCTATCGGCATCACATAGTCTGCTCCAGTATAAATTTGGGTATACAAGGAGAATCCTTGCAATGAATTGGTATTCTGCTCAGGACTGATGTCTATCTACCTTGTGCCAATGTAAGCAGGAGAGAATTCAGTTACCTGCAAAACTCTGAATAGAAAAAGATGATTCAGAAGGTGGAATAGTATGTTTTTTAATACAGTATACCATTTGTTTAATATCATTGAAAGGACACAATAATACAAACATTTCAGCAATGTTTGTGTTGTAAACTTTTCCTACATACTGTACACACAAAGGCATATGTCAGAGATTATATTACAGTTTATCTTTACTATTATTCTGCAGGTGTTAGGCAGTGCTGTTACCCTAGGTTCAAATCCCATGCCTGAGTGTTGTCTGCATGGGGTTTCCTCTCATATGTGCTGAGTAATTAGCAGTTCTAAACTAAAGAAGTAAAGTGTGAGTGGAGATGAACTCTCTCCTCAGCTTCCAGTATAAGCTGCAGCCCAGAATTGGATTAAGCAGGTTTTGAAAAATTTATTATTGTTACATTAAACCAGAGTCCTGAGTTTGAATGGCTTAATTTTATGCTTACTGTATAGAGTTTGAATGTTGCATGTTTCACAGTTATAGTACTTCCTCCCTTGCTGTTTTGGGGCAATAGGCTCTGATCCCCACTGCATCTGTAAATTAAATTAAGGAGATCTAAGAATACTGTTGCATGTTAAGCTACTGTTCTAGTAATAAATGCTAGCACTGAAGCAGTGGAAGTCAAAATGCAAAACAATGTATTTGTAGTAAGGTTGAAATTCCAAAAAGCTCAACAGATGCATATAACAGTCAGCATTGGCCATTACAATGAGTGGTGGACCCACCAGAAGTTTATTTTCTTTATGAAAACTCTTCAAAATGTTTGTTTTCCATTTTTTGTGGTGAACTTCAGTTGAATCTGAGTTAAGTTGGAGAAAGTTTATAGACATCTACTGGTAGTCTAGTTTGTAAGTGAATTAGCTTGACTGAAATATATAATTGAGTGTTACTGACATATTCATTTGTATGGTAATGATTACAAATTATTTGACCCAGAGGCAATATTCAAATAGAGAGCACAGATAGGACAAGATTCGCAATTACTGAAGGGAAAATTTTATAACCAAGAGTATTTAATTAGACAAATTAAAGGGGAAAAACATTTGCTGCTGTTCCCTAGGATGCTAAGTGAATGTTAAAAATCTTTCTATTAGAACAGGAAGACTAATTGCTTCCAAAGCTGCAGTGATGATTGGTGGTCTTACACAGAAACATTCTATGCAGTCACATTTTTAATAATAGATCAACTGCTGTTTTAGGAAAGGCTTTCTGTGTTGGAGGAAGAGAGTAAAACATAGCACGGAATTTTTCCAAAAGTTACTTTTTTTCATTACTGATATGTAGCACATGCAACACCCATTTTACAAGGAGCACATACTTCTGCTCTTAACATCAATACCCTGCTCCTCCAAACAGACAACCATGTGACTGCATGTTTGTTTTAATACTATGTAGACATGGTTAGAAAGCTTAGCTGTTGTCTGACCAAAAACTGGAATGGGCAAGATGTGTGAAACAAGAAATTTAGACTGAGTTATAAGTATTAGTGCCAGACATGATGGTTACAGCACCTCAGAAACAGCTTATCTGATGGGATTGTCACTACATGCAGTCTGTTGATTTTACAATGTTGCACTAAGTAAAAAATATTCTGTTGGCAACAGTTCTGTCAGGAAAAAAAAAGGAGAGAGGCCACAGGAGAATGGTCAGACTTGTTTGTGCTAGTAGAACAGCCACAAACACTCAGATAGAAGCTCTTTACAAAAGTGGTTTGTAGAAGGACATTTCTAAATGCGCAGCACATTGGACCTAGATGCTGGTGTGCTATATAACTGCAGTAGGTTATACTGGGTTTTACACCTTTCTGAATAAGAATAGGAAGATAAGGCTACAATGGGCACATGATTATTAAAAGAAGAAAATAATTGGAAAAATGATGTCTGGTTTTGAGAAATTGATTTCTGCTGCAGCTTTAAGAAGGCACAGGATTGGAATTAGGTGTAAACAGCATGAATGTATGTACACAGCCTTCATTGAGTCAGTGATATAGACTGGTAGTACTAGTGTGGTGGTAAGGGGAGATATTTTCTTGTCATATATTAGGGTTCTTAATACCACATGAGTATCATTTGACTTCCACTGCATACCCTAGTGTTGTTACTCATTGTGTGCATGGCCATATCTACCCATTTTTCAAATGGCAACTTTCACTAAGAAATGTGCCATATCACATTACAGTATCTCAAGTTGGTTTCACAAAAGCTAATATTGTGTTCTTGAAAAATCTGTCATAATGAGTGATACTGTTTAGTCGACATAGAATAAAACCTGAAAGGAATTTTTTTAGAACCTTTTTATTTTGGTATTTGGCACACTGTATTAATTGCCTTTTCTCTAGACCTTTGCATATCTACCTTTTAAGGTCTTCAGGGTGTTCTGAGGGCAAAATAGGGTCTTACCTTGTACAATAGATGTACCTAATAGGGCAGCCACTAGATGCAAGCTTATAGTCAACAATTTATAGATTTTTGGAAATTTAGTAAATAAAAGCTTTGAAATTGAAATTTAATTCTACAAAATCAAATGTATGCTTGTTTATGTAAGAAAATTAAACATACCATACAAGAACAAAGAGTACCTGACGGAGTTCCTCGGATGTCAATCCAAAAGTGGCAAAATACTCTGAAATTGTTTATTCACTAATTCACAAATAACCTGACAAACAAATTAAACCATTTCATTAAAGATATTTATTTGTAGTTATTTGGTCATTTTTCTGTACAGATAGAGAACCCTCACCTAGGTTATTGTGAGAAATAAATACCTGGAAAAAGGAGATTAAAAAAGGTTTTGGCAGTAATGAAGTCAAATAATGTGCTGGGATCAGGAACCACAAAACAAATTAATCTAATGAACATGCATTTAGCTTTTGCTGACAGACCATGTGTCCACATGTTAAACATCCTATTAACACTAGAATTCCAGAAGCGTATGAAAAAAACTCGTAATCCCGGCCCACCTTAAATCCGTTCGCACCTCTCCATCAGTGTCTTTTGTTTTGTAAATGTGTCGATCAGCACAAGCAGCAAGCAGCCTGCTGTTCCATCCTTCCCATCGCCAGAGCTCACCTCGGGCAAAAAGCTCTCCCAGCTCAAGCCAAAGCTTCTTATCTGTGTGTGAGGTTCCTGGAATTGTATAGGGTAAATAATACAGTATGTCATTATTTGGAATACATGCATTTCATGTGTGTTCCATGTCTACAAAGATCTGGGTAAGTGTAGTATGAAAGGAAATAAATGTGTACCAAGAAATGCTGAACACATATCTAAAGCAGATTTTTTTTCCATTTTATACTAATAATGACATGAAGTGTATAATGTGTGAAGACTTTAGTCAAAATATCAAATAAACACATGCACTTTTATTCAAGAATATAACCAAAGTAAAAAAAAAAAGCATTCGATTTACATGTGGCTTTCAATGAGTTAAAAACTCATGCTGAAATGTCAATTGACAGGGAGTTTACACATATTCTTGAGTGGTGTAGAGGAAAGAACCGCTGCCTTAAAACCCGAAGGTTCCAGGTTTGAGACCAGGTGCTCCGTGTTTTGAGTAGTGAGCTGCTATTATTATTATTATTTCTACAAAATAATAAAACATACTTTTGATTTGAGTCTGTAACACCCGGTGTAAATTTTGGCTACTTGTAAAAGTTAGCATTTGTTTATTTATTTTTCAGTTTTATTCTGTTAGTGACAATTCACGTGGTACAACAAACTTGCTTCTCCCTCTCTGAGTTGACGGCATTTATCTCCATTCTTTTCACAAGAACAGCGCTATTCAAAGATATGATATCCCGTGACCACTATCAGACTGGACAAAGGCAGAACTGTAACAACAGATAGCTTCTTCACAGCGCTTTCGCCGGCTAATAGACTGCTGCACTACAGCACAACTGTACTTGGCACCATAAGTAAAATGGGACTTCCACCTGTAGCTAAAGTTACTTCTGTACTACAGTACCTCTTCTGTGGGATCGGACCAGACAGGATAGCCTTCGCTTCCTACATGTATCAGTGAGCTTTGGGCACTGATGACCTTGTCACTGGTTCACTGGTTGATCTTTCTTGGATCGCTTTTGGTAGGTACTAACCATTGCATACAGGAAACACCCCACAATACCTGCACTTTTGGAGATGCTCTGATTGGAGTAAATTTGCTTCATAATCCTCTAATAGTGGTGTCTGTTGTTAAGTCAAGGGATCTTACGATATTTTTTATTAAAATTTCATTAGGAAGAAAAATAAATACAGAGGCATGTATGTTTTCTTATTAAAGTTTAGTGTAAAAATACAGACAGCATCCCCCTACCTGGAGTTTTACAAAAGAGTTTTATATTTTTCCATAAATAACAAACTATATAACAAATAGGCTGACTTACAATGATTTAAGAAGAAAAACTTAAAATATTTCCAAATGTCTACTATGTGTCATGCATCAAGATCCTGATACTAAACAAATTAAGTATAGTCACATTTGGTTAATTTTAGTAACCTTTTTTTAAGTAACATTAATTTATGATAAATTAACCTCAATAGGACGTTTAACATACGAATACACAGCCTGTCAGCAAAATCTCTTTCTTTTTGATTAACTTTAAAATGTTTTCTAAACTGTGAAGGGTCTCATGTATTTTAAAGTCTTTTTAAAATTTCTAAGGGAAATAAAACCACTGTGGGAGAATTTAGTTATTATATTCTCATACTGTGTAATTGTCTACCTGCTATTGTTAAAAATGTATCTTAAAAACTTATTTTACTGCATCAGTCTCTTGTTTGTGAGTAACTGTTAGTAAGCTTTTTCTGTTCTCTCTTCTCTTCTCATTGTCCTCCATTAAAATACAATACAATACCATTTATTTTTGTATATCCTAAAAAATCACACAAGGAGTGCCGCAATGGGCTTTAACAGGCCATGCCTTTTGACAGCCCCCCAGCCTTGACTCTCTTAGAAGGCAATGAAAAACTCCCCAAAAACCCTAGTAAGGAGAAAAATAGAAGAAACCTTGGGAAAGGCAGTTCAAAGAGAGATCCCTTTCCAGGTAGGTTGGGCATGCAGTAGGTGTCAAAAAAGCAGGGGGTAAATACAATACAATACACAGAACAGAACACAAGTAATCCTCAATACAATATAATAGTGCAATTAAAATATTACAAGTACAGAGCAGAATTCAACAGTAGATGATATTACATAATGCTCTGCATCTTTTCCTTCTTGATCAAGTTATATATTTTGACAATGAAACAGGTCCTTAGTATTGACATTAAAACTAACAACACATTAAAGGTTGGTGCATCTTTTTATTACACCACAGTTATTCCCATTTGTTTTCACTATGAACCACTTTGCAATGCTCATGAAATTATGGATGACCACTACATCAAAGGCAGATAGCATTTGTACTTAACAGAATATGCAATGGCTAAATATATTTTTCAAAATTTATTTTAAAGAACCTAACTTCAAGAAACTAATATCTGAATGGATATACAGTGAATTTCAAAAATTAACACACCCACATTAATATTTCTGCTTTACTTTATATAGAGACTGAAAAAAATATCAGGCCTTTCTTTTACTACTAATTTGTTCCTGTATCCAACAATATTTAAATGAAAAATAAACAGATCACTTTGGGAGAATGTAATAAAATACTAGTAATACCTGGATTGCCTAAGTCTACAAACATTTTAAAATTTGGCTATTGTAACTCTATTCAGATTTACGAAATCACTTTTCATGTTATGCACAAGGCTAATATGCTTTTATCTCAATTTAGGTGATTCTGATTAAAAGCATCTCTTAACAGTAAGAATTCTCTGACATTTTATTTATATAGTTCAAAGATAGGTTTAGGTTAGGTTTAGGTTTCTTTATTTAGTCATGCTTACACAAGAAAACATGAAATTTGCCTTCTCAGTTGCATCTAATAACAGGTAACAGACAGAATGAAATAAAACAGACAAATAGAAATAAGAAAGGTTAAGGTAAGGCAGTTAGATAAAACATATTTACACCAAAAAAAAAAGGTTACAGGATATATATCAAAACCTTAAACATTATCTCCGATATTTCTTATTGAAATGTCGTGTGGCACTAGGAAGAAAGGAGTTTCTGGAGCGATTTGTGTGGGTTTTCAAAGCAACTATCCTTCCTGATTTACTGAAGTTTAGTTCTACATGTAATGGATGTCTGTCATCAGTTGAGATGATTTCCAGTTTCTTTAGCATTGCCCTCTGAAACACACTAGTCAAATCATCTACATCAGCCCCAATAACTTTAGCTGCATACTTTGTAATCTGCTGGAGCTTTTTTAAGTTTTGTTTTGTCAGACTATTAAACCAGGCAATGAAACTGAAAGTGATCACAGACTGGATCATACTGCGACAGAATGACAACATGAGGTCCTTGTCTACTTTAAATAGTTTGAGTTTATGGAGGAGAAATAAGCGCTGGTTGCATTTAGAAAATAATTTTTTTGTATTTGTATTCCAGTTAAGATTGTTATCTAGGTAAGTTCCTAAGTTTTTATATTCATTCACTATTTCTACCTCCTCTCCCAGAACAACAATAGGTGAACATACAGATTTCTGTCTCTTAAAATCAAATATCATTTCTTTGGTCTTTTTTACATTCAGAGTGAGAGAGATTTTATTGCACCAGTTTACCATACAGTCCAGTTGATTTAGATAGTGGCTTTCATCCTCCCCAGATATGCATCCTATGATCATGGTGTCATCCGCATACTTAATAATAGAGCAGTGGTCATTGTTCTGTCTCAGGTCACTTGTGTACAGAGTAAACAGTAATGGTGATAAGACACACCCCTGTGGACTTCCTGTGTTTTAATGAATGGCTATTGAAAAAATGTCCTGAACTTTAACTGTCTGTGAACGATTTAAAAGAAAGTTCTGAATCCATAGTGTGATAAATGGGTTTACATTCATACTGTTTAATTTCCCAATCAGTATATGAGGCTGTATAGTATTGAACGCTGAAGAAAAATCCAAAAATAGTGCTCTGACATATGAACCAGGCTGATCAAGAAAGTTGTAGATTTGATGTAAGATAACAAGCAGAGCATCTTCCACACTTCTGTTTGCACAATAAGCAAATTGATTGTTGTCTTGAAAAGACTTTGTCTCTGTCATTAAAATGTTTTTCACCAAGCGTTCAAAGCATTTCATTGGAATAGATGTAAGTACCACTGGTCTATAGTCATTTAAACAGCTTGGCCTAGAAACTTTAGATACAGGGGTAATGATTGATTGTTTCCACAGATTAGGTACAATACCACAGGTCAGAGACCAGTTAAAAAGCAAATGAAAAACTGGGGAGAGCTGCTTAGAGCAAGACTTTAAGAGCCGACCTGATATGCCGTCTGGTCCCACTGCACTGTTTGTTTTGGCCTGCCGCAAGCCTTTTTCCACTTCAGTTAAAAAAACTGAACCCAATCACAGCAGAATACCTGGTGTTTTTATAAAGCAACTCCTTTATTTCTGTATTTTGGGTGCTGAAATCACTTGTTTCAAATCTGGCATAAAAGTTATTCAGTTCATCTGCTAAAAGCTTGTGGTCTTTGTCAGCTGGAAAATCCACATTCTTTTTAGGGCCCAGTCCTGTAATTGTTTTTAGTCCCTTCCAAACCTGCTTTGGATTGTTATCATTGAACCACCTCTTGATTTTTTCCCCGTACATCTTTTTATTTTGTTTAATTAACCTGTTAATCCTTTGCTGTAAAATTCGCTTATCTTCTAACTTATTTTCTTGATGTGAATGTTGCTTTTGCAATAGTAATGCTTTAACCTCTTTAGTGATCCATGGCTTACTGTTTGGGTACACCTTGACAGATTTTTCCTTAATGATCATAGACTCACAGAATTGAATATATTCGCTGACAGTATAGGTGGCCTCATTCAGTGACTGTGAGGATGTCAGCAGATCCCAATTTGTACTGGAGAAGCATTCCTGCAGTTCCTCTACACTTTCCTTGCACCAGTTTTGTGTTGTTCGTATGGCTGGTTTTTCTTGTTTCATCCATCCATCCATTTTCCAACCCG
Source organism: Erpetoichthys calabaricus (assembly GCF_900747795.2). Lineage (NCBI taxonomy): Eukaryota > Metazoa > Chordata > Cladistia > Polypteriformes > Polypteridae > Erpetoichthys > Erpetoichthys calabaricus. The sequence continues at coordinate 163,475,007 of NC_041394.2, read as the reverse complement.
CTGAATCCGAACACAGGGTCATGGGGGTCTGCTGGAGCCAATCCCAGCCAACACAGGGCACAAGGCAGGAAACAATCCTGGGCAGGATGCCAACCCACCGCAGGACACACACAAACACACCCACACACCAAGCACACACCAGGGCCAATTTAGAATCGCCAATCCACCTAACCTGCATGTCTTTGGACTGTGGGAGGAAACCGGAGCGCCCGGAGGAAACCCACGCAGACACGGGGAGAACATGCAAACTCCACGCAGGGAGGACCCGGGAAGCGAACCCAGGTCCCCAGATCACCCAACTGCGAGGCAGCAGCGCTACCCACTGCGCCACCGTTTTCTTGTTTCAGTTTCTGTTTGTACTTCGAGAGAAGATGCTCTGTGATGCGATATGTAGGCATTAGGAACATTTCCATAGTACTTGTCCAGAGTTTTGTGCCCTCTAGTGTTAATATTCACATATTGATGGTAATTTGGTAATAATGACTCCAGACTGCATAAATTAAAATCACCCATCACAAGTTTGAAAGAACCAGGTGATTTGGTTTCTAGTTTATGAGCAGTTTCAAGAATTGATTCAGCTGCAGCTCCCACATCAGCATGTGGCGGAATACAATACAGTTTATTTTTGTATAGCCCAAAATCACACAGGAAGTGCCGCAATGGGCTTTAACAGGCCCTGCCTCTTGACAGCCCCCCAGCCTTGACTCTCTAAGAAGACAAGGAAAAACTCCCAAAAAAAACCTTGTAGGGAAAAAATGGAAGAAACCTGGTGAAAGGCAGTTCAAAGAGAGACCCCTTTCCAGGTAGGTTGGGCGTGCAGTGGGTGTCAAAAGAAGGGGGTCAATACAATACAACGCAGTACACAGAACAGAACAATTCCTCAATATAGTAAGAAATAAAAAATATAAATTTTAGAAGTACAGAGTAGAATTTAACAGTAGATGATGTATCCCATAATAAGATTTGGATTTGTGTAGAGTCCTGGAGACCTCATCCTTCAAGCTGCCTCCCCCATTTGGCCATTCCACGGCTGAAACAGTGCTGGGCCAGCCAATCCGATGAATGTAAACGACTGTCACAAATAATTGATTAAACTCCCATGGTAGATAGTATGGGCGAAGTCTGACGGTGAGTAATTCAATATTTGGCATGCAGATGCGCTCTTTTTCAGTGATATTCCTGCACCACCTTTTGTTAATGTATAGGCAGACCCCACCACCCGTCTGCTTACCAGAAGCTGGATTTCTGTCTTGCCGTACACAAACAAATCCATCTACTTCGACTGCTGTAACTGAGTCTGTATTCTTAAACCAGGTCTCCGTAAAGCACATCAGACAGCTTTCACGGTACTCGTGGAGGTATCGCGCAGATGCTCTCAGCTCGTCCAGTTTATTTCGCAAGGACTGTGCGTTGCTCATGATGATGGTTGGCAAAGGTGTTTTAAAACTTCTCCGTCTCAGAGGTACTCGTAGTCCACCTCTTTTTCCTCGCTTTATGGGTTTCAAAGATTTTAATTCATCCGGTATATTAGTAATACATGGGGAGTAACTGGTAGCTGGTCTCATAGATAGCAATGCATCCCGGCTGTAAATGAACAGCGCCGGCCACACACCTGGGATTTCCTGCGCAGGTAGTGTGTTAGTGTCCCGTTGGATTCCAAAGGCGATAACGATCAAAAATAAGAAACTTTCGCAAATGTTGTTAAGCATTTTATAGAAATAACTACTTGTAAACTAGTAAAAAGAAAAAGAAAACAATTTTACACGATTTAAGAACAAAAAGCAGGTACAAAACACGGAGAGATGCACTGAGAGGTCTGCTACAGAGCAGCGACCGGAAATTATTGGTGAATTATTAAGATATCTGTAAGACAAAAAGACAGAAAACTGTGAGGTTCATAATTTAGAAATGGGTGAAAAATAACATTACTTGGACATTATAAAGAATGTTACTTCTAAATTGATGAGTGGGCTAAGAAGAAGCTCATCAGGAAGGCTACCAAGAGTTCTGTGGCAGTTTGAGATGATCTAATTTATATTGCTCCAAAAGCAAAAGGAGGGCAATGTCTTACAGTCTGATAAAATCAAGGTTTAATCTTTTTGCTTTATTTCCAATGCCAACACAACTCACAGATTGGAGTACCTATAGTCAAGCATGATAGCGGCAGGAGCATGTTATGTAGAGTGTTTTTTCTTTGGGAAAAGAACTGTTGGACATGATTGTTGGACAGATAAACTGTTGCATATTTCAAGGTATTATGGCACAAAATCTACTACTCTCTGCTTGTAAACTGAAATTCAAGAATGAGTTCCCCTTTCAACATAGTATTGATCTTAAGCCAGGTCAACATGTAATGTGTTAAAAAAAAGAAGATAATTGTTCTAGAATGGCCCAGTCAGTGGATCTGGACCATAATCATCTAGAAAACCTACTTACATAGTTATAGAGAAAAGCCAAGCAAAATGACACCTTTTATTGGCTAACTAAAAAGATTATAATGTGCAAGCTTTCGAGGCAACTCAGGCCCCTTCTTCAGGCAAGATGTAATACAGAAACTTAAGATCCCTGTGTTTATATACACACTCTAAGACAAGAAACAACATTGGTAAATCTTTAAATGAGAAATATTAAATGTAAAAAATGTATCGATTCATTCAGGCTAGGGTTAATTTAACAAGAGAGAGAAGAACAATGTATGGTCAAGATCTCTGGATAAGATAACTGTCCAACAAAGTCTTTTGAAGTTTGTAATGAGTTTTTCAAAACAATGTGGATCTGTAGACAGGTTGTCTGTCATTCTGAGAGATGTAAACAATCCTCATATCTGGCCATAAAACTCTTGTCTCTATTTAACACTAGAATTACCAGAGCCTACGAAAAAACTCGTAGATCCGGCCCACCTTAAATCGCTTCTTAAAACCTTTCTCACCTCTCCGCCAGCGTCTTTTGTCATCTAAATGTACTGATAAAGACAAGCTGCCAGCAGCCGGCTATTCCATCCCCCCAACGACTTAGAACGTAAACAAGCTTTTCCCAGCTAATGCCTTGATTGATTATTTGGGAGTGAAGTGGAGTTTTAGAGTAGAAATAATAAGATTGTTATTTGGAACACACGCATTTCATATGTGTTGCATTTCTACAGTAATCTGTGTAAACACATTGTTAAAACAGAAACGGTTTACAATATTCTAGTTGCAAATGACAAAATGTAGGCATAAACTATATAATGTATGAAGCCTGAAGTCCAAATATCAAAGAAACACTTTCACAAAAGGTACAAAAAAAAAGCCACCGCCAAAAAAACCCGTCTTAGTGTGAGACATTGACATGACTTAATTATCACTGCTTCCGTGGCGTAACAGTATCAGTCACTGACTGGGAATCAGAAGGTCATGAGTTTGATCCTGCACAACTCCCATTTGAGTAGTGTTTTTTTTTTCACTATTTTAGAATAAAATGATACATTTGATTTCAGTCTGTAACAGCCAGTGTAATTTATGATATTTGTAAAGGTTAGCTTTATTTTTTTAAAATTCACTTTTCATTGTCTCAGTCGCGTTCAGAATCCATCCCTACCGCCCCCCACCTGACACTGCTGTTTTTACATAAAGACGCGCTATAGTTCTGCAGTGTATCACGATACATACGACCGCGTGTTTTTTTCCCCCAGTATTGCCAGTCCCCACGTGTTGCTGTATGCTGTTTCTTTTGTACTCCAGGACATGCAGAGGAAAGCATAGTAAAGAGCAGTAAGTTCAGCGCTATATGCAATCATCAGACACTCCCCGTCTGATGCTGTTTTCACATAAAGACTCGCTAAAGCTCTGCAGTGTACTTGTGACTGCATTGTCGTACCAATGCTTGCGAACTGAAGTGTCTGCATGCACTTTTCGTGGCATTATACGTGTATATTTTGAGCATGCCCATGTAGCTCAAACACAGGAACATATGTTGATGTAAAAGTATAACAAAACAAGTGCACTTTTATTCAAGACTATAACCGAAGAAAAAAGAAAGCAAGTTACAGTAGGTGGAATGCTAAGAACTGCTGATTTCCATTCTGTGCTATATAACTGTTAACATTTGAATCTGATGATTGCATATAGCGCTGTCTGATTTAGTGTGCGCAAGAACATGCAGGTGGCCAGTTGCTGAGTGCTACAACGCACATTTTAAAAAAAGAAAGAGACAAATATATGTGACGTTTTGAAGAAACCCTTTTATGACGCGAATAGTACCAATCAGAAAACATCGTCGAAGTAATGCAATATTATTTGAAAACGAACAGCGTCAGGTTGGGTGTGAAGTTATACTGGCTCTGTTTGAGTCAGATCAGAAGCTGAATAAGCTGAAAAAGCTCCTGTTCTGACTCTAAGTAAAAAAGCATGAATTAATCAACAGAAATAACCGCGATTGACATTTTAAAGTTAACGATTTACAGTGCATACCAATTTATAAATTCAATGTCCGTTTGAGGAAAAAAAAAAACACTTTCTTCAATGCTGGGAATCGAACTCGCGTCTCTGTGGCACAGTAAGGCAGTGGTGCTCCAAGTCAGCAAACCGTCCTTATAACTTATTTTTTCAAGATCCATAACACACAGACAGACAGAGCACTGCGCAATACAGAGACAGACAGGCAGAGATATACAAATAAACAGGGAAGGCACATGTACTGAAAGAAAAAAAAAATCAACATGTGCATGGTTTCTGCAGCACTGAATAAGCTCATGTGCTCTAACATCACCCCTCCCCTGATCTGACTCTCTAAGTAACAGTGCAAGTACAGACACAAATCAAGTGCATGTGTGTACTGTATAATATTAATAAAAAGAGCAGCTTACTACTGAAAACGGCAAATATAGGAGTGAGTGGGGATCGAACCAGGACTCTTGATTACACTTGGTTTGCGTCTGTACTTGCGCTGTTACTTAGAGAGCCAGATTGGGGGAGGGGTGATGTTAGAGCGGGTGAGCTTATTCAGTGCTACAGAAACAACGCGCATGTTGATTTTTTTTTCTTTCAGTACATGTGCCTTCCCTGTTTCTTTGTATATCTCTGCCTGTCTGTCTCTGTATTACACAGTGCTCTGTCTGTCTGTGTGTTATGGATCTTGAAAAAAATAAGTTATAAGGACAGTTGTTCATGTTAATTGCAGTCTCAATTGTTAAAAAAATATTTTAAAAGGAGCATCCCACATGAAAATATAACGATCTCATTAACTGACAGTGCATACCAATTTACAAATTTTATGTCCGTTTGAGGTTAAAAAGAAAAAAAAGAAGTAAGACTTTATCCCCAGTGGGGAATTGAAGTCATGTCTGAGAGGCAAATCTTAGCGCGCTACGCCACGGAAGCCCTTATATGGGGTGTGAAGCTTTTGTGGAAGTGTTTATTTGATCTTAGGAACTCGGGCTTTGCACATTCTATAGTTTATGCCTACATTTTGTAACATTTATTACTAAAATATGAAAAAGTTTCTGTTTTAGCAATGTGTTTACACAGATTACTGTAGAAACGGAACACGCATGAAATGCATGTATTCCAAATAGCGATCTATTATTTCTATTCTAAAACTCCAGCAGTTCAGTCACTCCCAGGTAATCAAACAAGGCATGAGCTGGGAAAACTTAGTGAACGTTCTGCGACGGTGGGGGATGGAATAGCCAGCTGCTCGCTGCTCCTCTTAATCGGCACATTTAGAAGACAAAAGAGAGGTGAGAACGGTTTTAAGGTGGGCCGGATCTACGAGTTTTTTCGTAGACTGGTAATTCTAGTGTTAAACCATGTTGTAATGTATTAAATTTTAGCATAAGTTTAACTTCCCATTCTTTTCTCTCTTGCTGTGTTTTGAAGTTGCCCATAAGCACTGTGACTTTAAAGTCCCTCTCACAGTGTCCATGGCTGTTGAAGTGGGCCGCTACAGGAACATCTGTGTTGCCATGTTTAATGTGGAACCTGTGTAAATTCATTCTCTGGCGGAGTGTTTGTCCAGTTTCTCCCACATAGAGTGCAGTGTCAGGACATTTCATGCAGAGAATTAGGTAGACTACATTAGATGATCTGCAGGAAAATGATCCCTTTATGTGATGTTTAAGTCGGCAGTGTGGAACCTTACTGGCCACAATGGATGTTGAGGCACTTTACACAAACATCCCCCATGATGATGGCATATTTGCATGTGAAATGTACCTCAAACAACATAATTTACCCACAAAGTCAGTAACAGAAATGATAAAATTCACTCTGACACATAATCTATTCTCTTTTGGACAAGATTTCTACTTACAACAAATGGGGACTGCAATGGGCTGTCGGTTTGCACCTCACTATGCAAACCTATTTATGGCAAAATTGGAGGAAAATTTCATGTCAATGTGCATCGTAAAACCAATGTTGCATCTCCGTTACATAGATGACATCTTCATAATCTGGACTGCCAGTGAGAAGGACCTCCTCCATTTTCATAATGAATATAATTCTTTTCACCCCAACATAAAGCTGAAGCTAAATTACTCAAAAACAGAAGTCAGCTTCCCTGACACCACCGTTCAACTGAAAGACAACACCCTTGTAACTTCTGTTTTTCACAAATCGACAGACAGACGGATCTACCTGAAAAGTGATAGCTTCCACCCCAAGCATATAAGGCGCTCCATTATTTTCAGCCAAGCAATACGGTACAATCGTATTTGCTCAGACCCGACAGACCAGGATAAACAACTGCAGGAGCTCAGACAAGATTTCATCAGACAAGGTTACACCCCTAAAACAACAGACACTCAAATAAGAAGAGCTACTGCCATACCAAGAAACAACCTTCTGGAATATAAAAACAAAGACAACAAGAACCGCATCCCCCTTGTTGTCACCTACAACCCACATCTTGAAACACTTCCAAAAATTATAAAAGAACTTCAGCCAATGCTAAACAATGACCAAACACTGAAAAATGTATTTCCTGAACCTCCCCTCCTGGCATACAGACAACCACCAAACCTTCAGCAACTAATTGTCCGAAGCTCCCTAAGTGAACAAACAGAAAATGGCACATCTCCATGCCTACAGAAAAGATGCAAAACATGTGCCCACATTTATGATACAGACCGTATAGTTATACCACACTGCCGACTTGAACATCACATAAAGGGATTATTTTCCTGCAGATCATCTAATGTAGTCTACCTAATTCTCTGCATGAAATGTCCTGACACTGCACTCTATGTGGGAGAAACTGGACAAACACTCCGCCAGAGAATGAATTTACACAGGTTCCACATTAAACATGGCAACACAGATGTTCCAGTAGCGGCCCACTTCAACAGCCATGGACACTGTGAGAGGGACTTTAAAGTCACAGTGCTTATGGGCAACTTCAAAACACAGCAAGAGAGAAAAGAATGGGAAGTTAAACTTATGCTAAAATTTAATACATTACAACATGGTTTAAATAAAGACAAGAGTTTTATGGCCAGATATGAGGATTGGTTGCATATATCTTGCCTGAAGAAGGGGCCTGAGTTGCCTTGAAAGCTTGCATATTGTAATCTTTTTAGTTAGCCAATAAAAGGTGTCATTTTGCTTGGCTTTTCCCATCTCTCAGAATGACAGACAACCTGTCTACAGATCCACATTGTTTTGAAAAACTCATTACAAACTTCAAAAGACTTAGTTGGACAGTTATCTTATCCAAAGATCTTGACCATACATTGTTCTTCTCTCTCTTGTTAAATTAACCCTAGCCTGAATGAATCTATTAATTTTTTACATTTAAAATTTTTCATTTAAAGATTTACCAATGTTGTTTCTTGTCCTAGAGTGTGTATATAAACACAGGGAACTTCAGTTTCTGTATTACATCTTGCCTGAAGAAGGGGCCTGAGTTGCCTCGAAAGCTTGCATATTGTAATTTTTTTAGTTAGCCAATAAAAGGTGTCATTTTGCTTGGCTTTTCTCTACATTCATAATGGCTAACATGGTACAACACCCTAGTACTACTGACATAGTTATAGAAAGGTAGCAATCCCTTGCAACTTGTCTGAATTTGAATAATTTTGCAGTTTATTAAATTGATAAGCATTTATTGAGACAAACATAGTTCTGTCAGAGAAGCATTGTCACTCTTGTTAGTCTTAATGTATGACTTGCTCTTTGCTGCTCTTGTTTCTTTTCACCTTTAATGTTGCTCTGTTTCCTTTATTGCTTTTGTTATCTAATATTTGTTAATCTAGTGCTTAAATGACTTGTCCTATATTTTCTTAGATGATTTCTGATTTGACCTGGCTAACTTGCCTTCTCTATAATTTATTGCCTTCATTTTTTCCCCAATTTATAAAACCTTTAATGTTTTGTGAATACCATTTTGCAAAATTTCACTTTGAGACTCTTATACTTACATCTGTTTAGGGATTTGTCAGGTGATTTTTAATGTACATAGATAATGATTGTTTCTTATTAATACAGCATATGTTGTTTGCTTTTCCCTCATGGTGTACAAAATGTCAGTTGAGTGCTCCATTGTACCTTTTTTACTTTACTGTTTTATTTTTTAATATTTACTAAATTTAGGATTTTTGTCAAATCTTTAATCTGAGTCATAAACAAAGGTGATCCAGTATACCTCCCAACTGGTTATTAATATGGCTTGGTAGTATGTTATAGATTCCTAACTGGAGTGGGGCGCTTTACTACTTCTAACTTCTGTCTTTGTCTCTTTAAAGTAGATATTCTGATTTCGGAGCTATGTGAAGTTAAATGGCTTTTAAATGAATAATACTCTATATGAAGACAATATCACATGTAGAACACAAATTATGAGTTGTCCCTACTGAAGAGCTGAAACAGAAGAATGTATATTTGAAAAAATGCACTTAAATGAAAGAAAATCATTGACCTGAACAGAACATCACTTAAAGTGTATACAATAAATTACATTATCAATTACCATTTTGTAAAAGTATTAGTAATGAATTTATATTCTGGGGAATGAGTCTCAGCTGGATACATTGCCTTAGCAAATGTGTGGGCCTCTCTGGCAGCATCTTAAATTGGTTTCAGTCTTACTTAACAGGCAGAAAATTCTTTGTTATTTGTGGTGATTGTACTTCAGAGACTCGTGATATTGTATATGGTGTACCACAAATACCTATTCTGGGTCCACTGCTCTGTTCAATCTACATGCTTCCATTAGGTCAGATTATCTCAAAGCACATGGTGAGCTACCACAGATATTCAGATGACACTCAGCTTTATTTATCAATACCACCGGATGACCCTGGTGCTCCTGGCTCTCTGATTCAATGTCTTATCAGTATTTCTGATTGGATAAGTAGAAACATTCTCAAACTAAATAAGGAAAAAAACAGAAATATTAGTGATTGGTAAACATGGAAATAGTGAGGATATTAAAAATAAACTTGATTCCTTAGGTTTAAAAATTAATGAGGAGGTAAAGAATTTAGGCATAATCATTGACTTTGACCTAAACTTTAAACTGCATATTAACCAGATTACTAGGACTGCATATTTTTACGTAAGGAGTATATCAAATGTTAGACATCTTATAACTTTACAAGACACTTAAAAATGAATTCACACTTTTATTTTTAGTCGACTAGATTAATGTAATGCAGTCCTAACAGGACTACCTGAGAAAGACATAAATTGGTTCCAATTAGTGCAAAATGCAGCAGCCAGAGTCTTAACTAGAAAAAGAAAACCTGAGCACATCACACCAGTCTTAGCATCATTGAATTGGTTACCCATGTCATTTAGAAATTACTTTAAAATACTACTAATGGTTTATAAACCCTGCCTCAATCTTGCTCCGTCCTATATTTTGAAATGCCTGTCCCCGTACAGTCCAAGTCATAACCTTAGATCTTCTAATAATGGTCTGCTTATAATTCCAAGAGTCAAACTTAAAAGAAGTGGTGAGATGGCATTTTGCTCTTATGCACCTTATTTCTGGAATACTATACCAATAGAAGTTTGCCAGGCTAATTCTGTAGACCATTTTAAAAAACTGCTAAAAAACATTTTAATTTGGCATTTTTGTAGCTACGATTTAGTTATATTCCTAACAGTTTATATGGGCATAGAATTATCATATTCTTCAGGGATCCACAATCTTTACTAATTCCTACTATTCTCTGCTGTTTTTTCCGGTTCTTCCGCCACCACCACTTGATCATGGCACCATGCAGTCACCTGTGATGATGGAATGAAGGCAGGTGTCTCAGTTGTCCATGAAACCAACTTTATCAAATCCTGTCATGTGAAGCCTGAAAATAAAGAGAATGGTAGAATGCCTAGTGGGGACTGGGTGATCTTTTGGTCTTGGAACCCCTGTGGATTTTGTTTTTTCTGCAGCCTAACTGGAGTTTTTGGTTTTTTTTTGGTTTTTCTGTCCTCCAGCCATCTGACCTTACCTTTTTTTGTTACTTATTCTTTAATATTATTATCTAATCTTAATTGTTTTTTTTTCTTGTAACTTTCACTTTGGTGTCTTGTAAGGTGCTTTGAGTTACATTGTTTGTATGAAAATGTGCTATATAAATAAATTTTGTTGTTGTAGATGCTTAAACAGTGGCTACAGTTCTGAAAAATAAACTTGCTGTGCTTATAATGAAACTTTCCAGACTGAATCTTTTTATGAGCAGGAGAGCAGGCATCATCACAGTAAGTCACAAGGGGCCTAATAATTACAAACTGATGTTCAAGGATACAGGGATATCCAGGGCTTTCAGAACATTAAAGCTCCTGGACTTTCAGAAGACTGTACTCAACACTGGAAGTAATTTTGGGATTGTCTCTGAAGGAATTCCACAATGGGATTTAAATGGCCACACTCAGTTAGTGACTCACTAAGGCTGGAGTTGGAGCAAAGGAAGTGATAGAGATGTTTTTTTGTTTTTTTATCGAGTTAGAGAACTAGACATACTCAGTTTGACCCAGTGGGTAAGATAGTTTCTTTTGTGTTTAATTTGTTTTTATTTGTCATCTCCCTCTGAAAATGCTTTTTTAATGTAGACTTGGGTTTTGATCTCTTTACCTTGAATTGGGGTATCACACAGAGGTTTTCACACCACAATATATATCCATACAATCATACAGATTGTTTATTTACATTGCATCTGAAGACGTAGCTGCCCTGTAATTTTGTTATAGATGGTATAATGACAATAAAGGCTTCTAATCTAAGCTAAAGTGTTTCTCATAACTACTCACCACTGAAACATGTTAATACGTTTACAGTTAAGTAGCATTTATTGAAAATGAACTGATGACATTTACTTTTTAAATGGTACATTTGTATCTGAATTATTTACTTCTCCATCTAAATTATACCACTAGTATTCATTCATTTTCCAGATATTATTTTGTAAAAAAAACTCCCCTTACCCCAAGGTACAAATCTGCTAATTTATACTCATTGTTTCAACTCCATTTCCAAAAAAGTTGTGCAAAATGTAAATAAAAGCAGAATCTGATGATTTTTGCAAAACATGTAAACCTTATATTTAATTGAAAATAGTATAAAGATAACATAACAAATGTTTGAAAGTGAGACATTTTTTGTTTTTTTGAAAAAAATATTTGCTCATTTTGAACTTGATGCCAGCAACACATTTAAAAAAAGATGGGACAGGGCATGTTTACCACTGTGTTCATCACCTCTTCTTTTAACACCACTCTGTTAACATTTGGGACCAGAGGAGACCATCTGCTGTAGTTTTCAAAGTATTTTTCATTTCATTATGCACATGTTTTCAATGTATGACAGATCTGGAATGCAGGCAAGACATTTTGGCACCCGGAAACTTTTACTAAGGAACCATGCTGTTATAATACATGCAAAATGTGGTTTAGCATTGTATGAGTTTTCCACTTCCACTTAGTCTGTCTTAAATGAGCTTGGGCCCAGAGAAGGAAGCAATGTTTCTGGATCATATTTACATATGGTTTCTTCTTAACATGGTTGAGCTTTAATTTGCATTTATGGATGCAATGACAAACTGTGTTCACAAAGAATGGTATTCAGAAGTGTTCCTGTGCGCATGATTTCCACTACAGAATCGTGTCTATTTTTAATGCAGAGCTGCCGGAGGGCCCAAAGATCATAGGCATGCAATATTGGCTTTCAGCCTTGTCCCTTACTTGAGGATTGAGGAATAGCATACTTAAATTGTTGCATTATTTGTCTTTCACAGAGTGGTGAATCCCTGCCCATCTTTACTTCTGAGAGTCTCCGTTTCTCTGGGATGCTTTTTCTATATCCATTCACGTTACTGACCTGTTGCCAGTTAACCTAATTAGTTGTGAGATGTTCCAGCAGGAGTTTTTTTAGCAATACACATCTTTTCCAGTCTTTTATTCCCCCAGTCCCAACTTTTTTGAAAAGTGTTGTGGCATCAAATTCAAAATGAAGATATGTATTTTTTATAAAACAATAAAATTTCTCAGTATCAACGTTTTTGATATGTTGTGTTTATTCTATTTTCAATTAAATATGGGTTTAAATGATAAATTTTTATTTTTAAAATTTATTTCATCTTACTTCACAGACATATATTCACAATACTGACAAAATTCATGGTATAATTATTTTTTTTGTTTTTTTACATTTTTTCCTGTCCTACTTAATCCAGGTTGCTGTAATATATCACATCTAAATTGGTCACAAGATATGGGTGACATGTTAGTCTATCACAAGACACACGTAATCACTAATCAAACTTTTGTGCATGTTATTAGAATTCAAAATATCACATGAACAAGTACAGACGTAGCCAAAAATATTTGTACTCCTCCACTTTTTGAAAAAAAAAATTACAATTTTCTCAGGACTATGTTAAAACTGACTGAAGTATTTTGGTATCTGTCATTCTTTATTTTACATTTAACAGAACTTAAAGTATAATTTTGATTTATGACCTAATGTATTATTTTAATAACAACAACAAACATTTATTTCTATAGCACATTATTATACAGACAATGTAGCTCAAAGTGCTTTACAAGATATCAAAGAAGTAGATACTTGCAAAGAGAAATACATTCAAATTAGATAAGAATAATAATGCATAAATAGTATGCAGACAATAAATAATATACACTTAACATGTTAGATATATAATTTACAGAAATAAAGTCCTTAAATATATAATTGTTTTTTTGTCTGCAAATGACGGTCCAATGATAAGGTCAGTTGGCCAGGACAGTCAGGAAAAAAAAAAAGCTGGAGTATAAAAAAAAATCTATAGTGGTTATAGTTGAAAAGACCGCCCAGCCCCACTGGGCATTCTGCCTAACATAAATATTCTTATGTAGGTCATTATTATTTTTTTAAGGCTCTGTCATCGATGATTTGATACAGTCCCTATTTAAACAGAGATCATATCTTTTATCTATTTATTTGTTTGTTTCTTGCATGGAATAAAAGCTAATGTGATAAAACTGGCATTTCCAGTGTTAGTGAAATCTGCTGGTTATTTTCCATATATTATGAATGTTCTAGTGTTGTTGCAGCCCATGTGAAGTATAAAAAACATTTTTTGAGCACTATTAAAGTGTTGTTTGGATGTAATAGTAATGTATTTGTATTTCCTGAATCTCTATAGTTCACCATGTTTACTGTAACCTGAACACCTCCATTTTATGGTCTTTGATTATGTCCATTTCATTCATTTCCTGTGCTCCATTACTTTGAACAAAGCCTCAATGTGCTTTTAGCCACAGTTTTGTCATGGAACCTGCTCTTGGTTTCACTTCTCATTTTGTACTGTCTCGTTAGTTTTATTGTGAAATAGTCACTTGATGCATGATTTAAGAGTATCTAAACAAGCTCACTACTTTGATCCAGTGCCCTGTCCTAGAAGTCCTTCATCCTTCCTGAATGCCATGTATCTGTTTCATGTTTAGTTCAGTCCTCTTTTTTGTTTATTGCTCTTCCACTTAACAGTCTAAAGTATAGTTTACGTTTATAAGTACGTCAAAATACTTACATACTTACTTACGTTTATAAGTATGCCAAAGGCAGCGTAATATAGAGATCATCTACAACAACGCACAGAAAGTAATGCTGAATACAAAACACCACAAAATACAGTTTGTACATTATATATAAAAATTAAGTATATCCAGAGATATTTTAAAATCTAGTTCTTAAAGTGTGTAAGTATTAATAAACCAATTTTCAGGTTGTCTGCACTTGTTTTGTTTTTGTTTTTTTTAACTCCACTTTGCATTCCCCATACTTACCTGTCTCAAAACTGTTTTTTGATTTTCATTTCTGTGTACTTTCTTTTGACTATGTCTTATTACATGCCAGCAGTATGAGTTACAAGATGGATCAGCCTTTAAACGTTCTTGTTTACTTGTTTGCTGTACAACTCTACAAGGACCACTATTTTCACCATCCTCTAAATAAACCATTTTGTGAAACAAATGCTAGATGTAAAGAATACAGGAGGTGAAACATTGTTGCAGACATTTGTTTGTCTGTGTAATTTTTAGAAGCCATTCAGGACAATGTAAACTCTGCGTTTCTGTTTTAAGTTTCTACATAATTATTTTATCAGAACTGCTTCCTTCTGCTTCTAAAATCAGGATTCCGTCAAATGTAACCTATGTGATTAATAATTTGAAACTACAGTTAAGTGCCATCTGAGTGCAATTGATTCTTTGTGTGTAAACTTTTTTGACTCGTGAGTAGGCATTGAATTACTGTTCTTAGTGTGATACACAATATACTTTTCTTTTCGCCAGATCTTATAGTAGTTGTCTCAACAACTAAAACTCCAGTTTGTTTTAATGCTGTAATTTTTCTAGATGGAATGATGTCTGGGGTCATTTAGAGTCCCTAAATTATAGATTGTGTCAGTAATAAAGGACAAATATTTTTTCATCTGACTAATAATTTAATCATATTTTGTTTCTGCCAATCATTGTACAGATTATGTTTCTCTTTCTTGTTCCCTTTTATAGGAGTATAATTATCAAAATATTCTTGTTAATAGTAATTCTGCACTTGTCTTTTGTTTGGTAGGGACATTTTTATTGAATAATGTAAGTTATGCTTTCTTTTTCTTTGGTATTGTTATTACAGGCTGTTACAGTACTGATTTAATTTTCACAAAAACAGTCAGCAGTAGGTGTTCCTGCAAACCAATCCTCAGGAAAGATGTGTTGTTTCACAGTGACCTCGGTCCCTCAAGTCTTGCTGCCAATCATCATGCACTTACAGTGTGTAGTGACTTTAATCATATCCTTGATATGCTGTTATGGTTTAGCAGTGGCTGATTGTGTAACCATTCCTTTGTACTGTTGAGGCAGAAGGTCCGCCAGAGGTTCTCACCTGGAAAGAAGGCTCTATGAGTTGAAGGATAGGCAAACAGAATAATTAGCTTTATTGCAATAAAACAATAACGCAGACTCAACCCAATTAGGCCAAACCGAGTTGAGCCCAGAACAGGCCAAAAATCACAGTTTATATAATCATTTCTTATCGTCTTGACCTCATTTGAAACAATGCCTTTGCTATCTATTCTGACTCACTACTCCAGCTTGCTTCTCATGGCCACCAATATTTTCCGCATTTCGTCATTAGTATCATTCCTTGCTTCCTGGCCTTCAAACAACAGGTGTTCTCCTTGTTCCCCATTCTTTGTCCTCAGGTAGTTTCTGTACGTCATTCTTTTCCTGCTCTATCTTTCCGAGTTACCCAATATTGGTAATTTTGCTTTGAGCTTAACTAGCTTAACTAAAAATGAAATATGACTAATGCCTTTATTTAACTGTTTGCTTGACATATCTAATTTACACTAAGTTTAATCCTTATAGAAGCTGTTAATTACTTTTATGTCTATTTATGCTTATACATAAATTTTTTTTCATAAATTCCCCCTTTGAGGCTTATTCAAGCCTCACCACCTAACCTGAAATTCCAAAAGAAAGGTAGGGGATGTCAGTTCAAATCTTCTTCGGAGCCTAATACAGACCCCTTACAGTTCTTTTCAATCTTCAACACCCGAACCTCTCTTCTGGTGGCACAGGAGCCAAACATCTCCCCCCATCAATCAACAGAAAGGAGTAAAAGACTCCTCGCCCTATTCTAACAGTGAAAAATATGCGTAATCAATCATGAGTACATATAGAATTGAATAACATAGTACATAAAGCTTATAGGGTAAGAGTACTGTATATACATGAAGCTTAGAAAAGAATAATAAAGAAATAGTCCATAATGTGTCTTCTTCCACTCAGAGAAAATATTATTTAGCAACAACAATTTTTCTTCAACCCAGGTACTTTGCGCATCGTAGAGGGTCACATCCCTGGGGAGCGATTACCAGCACATCACCCAGGAAGCCACTTGTTTTAGGCTTCATTTTGCAAAATTTATCCAAATAAAGGCAACATCTAGTGGAGGTGTGGGCTGAGGTTCATAAATCTGTATGTTCAATTGCTTAACAGCAATCCTGGTGATGAAAGATCTGATCACGGGCAAAGCACAGCAAAGCAATACTGGGACGGCCAATAAAATGAATCCTGCCTTAATAAGTAAGGACTTCCAAAATCCCAACCCATAGTTAAATATGTCCCAAAAATTTTTATTTCTTCCAGCATTTTCGTAAACTTCTTGTCTAAGTGCCTTAAGCTTAGTCATCGCCTGTGTAAAGAATCCCTCAGGGGCTGTGTTGTTTGGAATGAATCTGCAGCATTCATCTCTGAACATCTGACATACTCCTCCTTTTTCTGCTAACAGCCAATCTAAGGCTTGCCTGTTCTGCCAGGTCATTCGGCTAGTGGCATCTACTTGCTCACCTAAGGCGGTTAATACGCTGTCAGTATAGTTAATGAACCTTTGCTGGTTATAATACAACCAGTTAATCCATTCTAGATTTTTATTTTGTGTTATCCAAATAAATATTGATTCAAACCCTGCTTTGATCTCATTCCGTGCCTTATTTTCTTCAGGGATCCCTCTTGGTTGTCCTATCGCATCTATATATACTCTTGGATAGGGAGTATATGCTCTTTTTACCCTCCTATCTTCTTGCAGATACCCTATAGTAACTTCTTGTACTGCCATCACTGTGGTGCATTTTCCTGACCAATTTTCTGGTAAAGTATCAAGGTGTCCAAATCTTGTGCCACATAGCCACCATCTATCTGCTAAAGGCCTGTCCTGAATATTTACTGCTCTTGTTACAATTGAGGGTTTCTCTAATTGCCATGCCTTCGTACAGTTACCTTCAAACCTTCCAACTGACACTGTTCCTTTTCTTACATAGCATTCATACTCTGAAGATTTTGCCTTGGTATATTGAGGTGGTTTCTGTTTTGTGGTAGGCCAAATCCCTGAATGCTTACAGTTTAACCACTTGAGTCCCTCATTTGTAAACTGTGTTGAGCCCTGCAGCAAAATGCACCAATAAGGACAATATTCACAACTATTCTTAACATGCTGCCTACATGTTTGTGAGGAATATGGAAATGGAACTACAATTATTGCTGGCTTTGCTTTAGCACAAAAATAACATTCTTTTTTCGCTAGTTCTTTAGCTGTGTACGCTCCCCATTGGTACCAGTCATTATTCCGGGCTTCCTCCCATAACTCCAGATATTCACCATTATTTTTAGTGTCCCATTCAATCACAATGCTCCTTTTAGTTCTTTGAGGATAGTCATCACCTGTCCAAAATACCTGTGCCCCCTTCTTCAGATATGAGTTAGTGTCATTGAGGGGTCCAGGCAATATCTGAAAATTCGATTGTGGGGGAGGAGGTCAGATGGACCTTCTCCTGGGCTTGTTTGGTCTTCAATATACCTACTAGCATCAGTATACCCAAGCCCAGCAACACCAGGGGCCTCATGTATAAATGGTGCGTACGCAGAGAAATGTTGCGTACTCCCATTTCCACTCTCAGATCGCGATGTATAAAACCTAAACTTCGCGTAAAGCCACGCACATTTCCACGGTAACTCATACCTTGGCATACGCAATTTCTCCGCTCGGTTTTGCAGACTGGCGGCACCCAGTGTCAAAGTAGTGCTACTGTTACTATGTGGTCACCCTTTCTTTCTTAGCTCCACATTCCTGACGCGGCTTTATAAATACACTGAAATTAACTGCATATTGTTTATTAGTGTAATGCATCTGATTGTAATTAACCTGTAGCAATATAATGGTCCAGGGAATAGCCATAGTATTCCAAATACCATAACTGCTTTAGCGTTGTTACGCTCACTGCATCTTGTTCTTCTTTTTGCTGCTCCCGTTAAGGGTTGCCACTGCGGATCATCTTTTTCCATATTACTCTCACTGCACCACTTGGAGTATTTATATCACTGTATCTGAGTGTGAATCACAGCAGCAGCTGATCGGAAACAGAATTATCGGTATACAGTTTCAAGTACACACTACCTCAACCACGGCAAAAAGCGTCAAAGCCTTTCCTGTACGGACCTCGCGTTTCAGAAACAGTTTCATCCCAAGAACTATAAACGCACTCAATCAGTCCATCAAGTGCTCCTTGTAGAACTGTTTGTACTTATAAGTACAATCACCTCACTGTAAACTTACACTACAGTTATAATATTGCACAACCTGCGCTACTTTATAAAGCGTGTATGATGGCAATATCATTTTTAAGATGAAATGCAGCAAAATATGTTGCTTATAGTATACAGATAAAACTTTAACTTCATTTAAATAATCTGTATTGTTAATAATTAAACATATGAGGACACGGTGCCGCAGCGTATAGCTAGTTCACAGATAGCTCCTGCCTTGCGCTGTATTCTTGCTGGTGCTGACGCGACACTGGAAGGATAGATGAACAGAATAATTAAACATGTACTACAAAGATATTTCAATGTTCCTTAAAAGAATCGGCGTTCTAAGCTTACAAATGGCTTAACGTCTATTACAGAGCTGATTGTGTGGCAATTGGGTTTTTGGAGAAAGAAAAGTAAGGACAGGAATTGGAGGTTAGTACGTTTGAAAGAGACAGTACTTGTGTAATAAATTATTTCATCGAAGGTCGCACATGGCGCAGCAAACCTCTTGCGTGAGATATGAACAATCACTGCGCCACCGTGTTCCCATGTTTAATAACATGCTTTCATTCCTATCATCATGAAAATGATATCACGTATACATCCCAGTATTTTAATTATTCAGAGAGCTGTAATATCTCAAATGTAATGGATTTTGTGTCCTGTCGGAGAAAGAGAAAGAACAGAAGCACGTAGTGATTCACACACATAGAGCACATAGAAGATCAAACACAGAACAAAGCATTTAACGTGCTACTTGAGAAACTAGTAAAATAAACGATTTTAAGATGAAGTTTATGATGTTCTACTTTAATGGCAAAATACACTACGTGATTAAAGTGGAAATTTCGAGATTAAAGTTGACATTTCATGCTTTTTTCCCACTGTGTGTTTATTTTTTTGTCTGTACCCTAATAAGCTTTCATATGACAGTCAGACGGTGGGCTACGACTTGCCTTTTCACGGCGACTTTGATATGTGATTTCTTTTTTATTTCGGGCACTGTGCGACTTTGTGAACTCGATCTTTCGAGTTTCTCCTACACTCTGTCACTCGATCAACTTTCTTTTGTTGATTATACCACTGTTTAAACCAACAAATAGTACGTTTTTCCTTTGCCTCCACTTGGTATTCGCTGAAATTCTTGTATTTTCCCCTGTGCTTTTCCCATTGTCTTTTCTCAGAAGGCTATTTATATCGATTTGCATATTCAAAGAGGCG
Organism: Erpetoichthys calabaricus; assembly: GCF_900747795.2. Taxonomy (NCBI): domain Eukaryota; kingdom Metazoa; phylum Chordata; class Cladistia; order Polypteriformes; family Polypteridae; genus Erpetoichthys; species Erpetoichthys calabaricus. The sequence goes on along the minus strand of NC_041394.2, from coordinate 163,455,223 downwards.
TAATTCTGGGAGGAGTTGGGGCGGGACAGAAGGTGCGTGCACGTGCGTTACTTTTCACGCTGATCGGGATTTATGTAGTGGAAGAACGTGAAAGTTTGCGTGCGCACAGATTCCTGCATCTGGATTTTTCTGTGCGTACGCACAATCCCGCTTTTGTGCTTACGCCATGTTATAGAGTGAGTTCTACGCACGCCGTTATACATGAGGCCCCTGAAGTGTCAACAGCAAGCGGATCTTCACACGTCCAGTTGATGTCATCTGGATCAGAGAGCTCATCAGCCGGTTTTCCATCATCGTTCTCTGTATCTCCTGTGGAATCGGACCGACTGACAGGACTGTGTGATGATGCGGGTTTGCTGTATACTCCCATCTGCTGTCCGGGAGCCCTTAACCCGACTCCCGCTGAATTCCGCGGCCTTATGCAGAGAGTCATCCGCCCTTCATCACTGGTCACTCCCGCTACATGATCACTCAGCGGGAGCGACCACTACTACTACTCCCGGGTGTCAGCTCAACACCCAGGCATCCTGCACAGCTGCATGCGAGCCTGCACTCGCTCGCTCCCTCTCTCGCACCAGCTTTGTCTCTCTCCACTTCCTGCTTTCTCCTGCAACGTTTCTCACCTTTTTCTCCTCCAACGTTTCAATTTGTTTCTCTCCTTTCTTTTTTTCCCCTGAGCCGGCTCGCGCTTCTATATATCAAGAGGGCATGGCAGCTGTGGCAAATTAGCAGCCACAGAAACAATCACGGATATAGATGATTTCTCACCTGTGCACTTAGGTGAGAAACACCCACACCGCAAATCGCCCTGAGAACCGCTTCAGCCACACTACCACCACACCCCCTCACCAAGCCGCGAGCGCTGTGATTATTTATTTTAAAAACTGGCCATAGAACGGGAGCTGTGGACCTGCAACACCACAGACTGACACTTCTTTGGTTGGACATACCCCAAAGACTGACATCCTGATTGCCTGGCTGGTCTCCTGGGCTCCGTCCTCCACTTTCGGCATCACCTGGGGTAGCCTCTGGTGAGACATCGGAGGTGTCTTCTGATGTGGCTTCTCCTCCTCCATCAAAAGCAGAGTTGTCATCTCTTTGTGGTCCATGAGGTGCCTTTGGGACTCGAGTGCAGTGATTTAGGTGATACGAAGTTGTGCTTCCTTTCACTTCGGCTGCTGTGGCTGTAGCTTGCGTTACCTCAAACGGACCTTCTCATCTGGCTTAGTCCCACCTTCTTCGGAAAACCCTCTAGCTGCTCTAAAGGGGGACCCTTATGGGGTTCCCTCCAAACAGGTGTAGGCATTGGCCGGCCAGTAAGCATTTCATGCGGTGTTAGATGCGTCACTTTGTTAGTCTGTGAACGATAAAACATTAAAGCAATTGGCAAAGCATTTACCCAATTAAGACCAGAGTCTGCGCAGATCTTAGCTATTTTATTCTTTAGGATCCCATTTGCTCTTTCCACCATTCCCTGTGATTGGGGGTGGTACACACAGCCAAGTCCATCCATCCATCCATTTTCCAACCCGCTGAATCCGAACACAGGGTCACGGGGTTCTGCTGGAGCCAATCCCAGCCAACACAGGGCACAAGGCAGGAAACAATCCTGGGCAGGGTGCCAACCCACCGCAGACACAGCCAAGTCTCTGTTTTATTCTCAATGTTTGCATTACCTTCTTTATTGTTTTTTCAATGAAGGCTGACCCATTGTCTGAGCTGATTATTGACAGGATAACAAACCTCGGTATGACTTCCCTTGTCAAGAACTGGATTACTGTTTTAGCACTTTGATTAGGTGAGGGAATCGCTTCAATCCATCTGCTGAATCTGTCTATTATTGCCAGCAGGTACCTTTTTCCAGAAATTGTAACTTTCATGTTTGAGTAGTCCATCAAAAGATGTTTAAATGGACCTTCAGGTACTGGAATGTGCCCTATGGTGGCAGTGATTCCCTTTCTGGCATTGTTTTTTGCACAAATTACACGATCTGATAGGTATTTGTCCACTGCTGCTTGTAAATAAGGTGAACAAAAACCATAACTTTTAATCTTATTCAGCACTTCCCCCCTTGCGCAATGGTCAGAACTCTTTGCATCTCTAATGAACATTTGTAAAAGTGATGCAGGGGCCACAAGCAAACCATCTGGGGTTCGCCATATTCCTTGAACTGACCTTTGTGCCCCTTGGCAGTCCCAGAGCATTTTTTCTGCCATTCCGACTCTGTTTTGCATAGCAATTATGTCTTTCTCTGTGGTATTTGTCTCAATAATGACTAGTGGTGCTAGCATGGCCTCTGCAGAATTGGCAGCCTGACGGGCCACAGAATCCACAAGGCCATTACCTTTTGTCACATAGTCATTTCCCTTCTTGTGGGCTTGGCACTTAACAATAGCAAGTTTTTTGGGCATTAACATTGCTGCTATTAATTGCATAATCTGATCACAGTGTTGAATGGGTGACCCATCAGTCTTTTAGAACCCACTTTGTTTTCATATAGCTCCAAAGAAATGGAAGATACCATATGCATATGCTGAGTCAGTGAAAACAGTGACACTTTTTTGTTCCCCTAACCTGCATGCTTCAGTGAGGACTTTAAGCTCAGCCAATTGTGCTGAGCATGGCTAATCACATTTTTGAGAAATTAGTGTTTTGAACTGTCTTCCAACATACTCCACAACCCCAAATCCCGTATGAAGGCCTAAATGGTCTTTGAAACAAGAGCCACCAACAAAAAACAAATGATCTGGATTATGGAGCGGAACAGAGTCCAAATCAGGTCACAGTTTTGTGAAAATCGGGATCCTTCTCTGTCTCCAACCTCCACTTTTTCAACTGTCTATCCACAAAAGTAACAGGATTTTCCGAGTCACCAATGGGGTCTAATTTAGTTGGGTACTCTTCCTGTAGGACCCTCCACAATGCTGACCTATGAGGGTCAAAAAGATTTGCATCATATACAGTGGTGCCCAGCACATCTGATAAATTGGCTCGCTCGACAAATTTGACATTGTACTGCTGCCCCAATTCTTGCTAGTAATGCTTTAATGTCCCCAACAGCCAGAAATTTCCCTGTCGTTCTTTCCTCAAATGCTGTGATCCGTTTGCCCTCTCCTTCGTATATGCTGGGAAGTGCTGCCACCAGGCTCTCCAAATCCTGCGTTATCCATGGCGTATACTGCACTCTGTCTCCCTTAATCAACACAGGGTATTGTCCTCCTCTTAGTCTAGCAGGTGGTTTCAGTGTTTTCCTGTTTCTCAATTTATTTGTGTATTCTTCCTGCCCAATACTAAGCACTTGATCTAACCTTTCCAGGTTCAAATCAATAACTTACCTCTCTAGGCTCCTTACTTCGCCGTTTAGCTCTTTTTCTCTTGGGGTTTCCCTCAGTGATGTGGTCCCCACTGAGGCCTGTTCTCTTCCCCATGCTCCCTTTGTAATTCGCCCTTTTTCGTTCCTTACAGTTTTATCTGATAGTTTTATCATCCCAATCCTCATTGTCTTCAGATTCATCTCCTGACTTGCATTTGTTTCAAATATCCATGATTTTTACTTTCAGCCTCACCCCTTGTAGCTGTCATATCGCTGGCATGATCTTTCAATGGAACATCCTCTACTAGTAGGAGTGCGTGTGTCAGTTCCTGAACCTCAAGGTATGGAAAAACTGACTCTTGATAGTTTTTTCCAATATCTCTTTCTGTCTGTCCCATTCCTCTGCAAGTCCCAATCCTGGATTCTCAAGTTCCCTCATTATGGTCCTATAATAAGTCTGTCCACAGTCTCTCAGTATTTTACCTGTGTTCTGATATTCTCGCAAGACCTTCCTCAAGGCGCTATAACCTGCGCTCTTTTATTCTCAGCTTGCTGCTTCTTCTGAGAAGCTGCATTTGTTTCTTCCCACCACATAAGACTCTCATTTATATTATTACTTCATGCCTGGTGCCGTTCCTGAGCCGATCTGCGCTCTTGCCGTTCTAGCTCGTTCTGTCTTGACTCCTCCCTTTCTTGTCCTTCTGATTCTTCCCTGGGTTTCTTCTAACCCTGAGGGCACGGCCTGGGATGCCATCTGGTCCCAGAGCTTTGCGAGGATTGACCTTTTTGAAGGACCTTCTCACATCAGACGTTTCAAGGATCAGAGTGACAGACTCACTGCCCCCTTGAGGATATAGCACCTGTTCTTTGTTGGCTGCATCAAAATGAGCATAGAAAGTGTTGAGCTCGTCTGCAAGATATGCAGTGGGCTGCTTTGTATGCATCAGAGTCCCCTGAGCCAAAGGCAGAGGTCCGCGCCTTGAGCTTAGCCCGAATCTCCCCATTTACTCAGGGTTTCTGGTTAGGATATATGCAAATGGAGGTTTTAGTGACAACATCGTCAATGCACCTGCTGATATATCCTGTGACAGAGTCTGCGAATTCATTGATGTTGCCATCAGCTGCATCCTCAAACATCTGCCAATCAGTTGTTTCAAAGCAGTCCTGTAAGACCCCCTCAGCTTCACTATCCCATTTGTAGATGTCCCTGTAAACCGGTTTTTCCTGTTTAAGTCTTTGTTTATATGCGGGCAGCAGCAATATAGAGCACTGACTTATTTTCTCTAGTGTTGTGCTTCTTTTCACTGCTTCGCCCACAAACATCTACATTACGTTCAGTTCTGCCTTTCTTTTGCTTTCTCTATTGTCACTAACATCTTTTGTCTTATAATTCTTTATGTGCTTTATCATTTCCTTGCACAGTCCCAGATTAAACAAGCCTTTTTTGGGCCAGCGGGTCTTAAGACCTTTTGTTCTCTTATGCCATTTTTGAGACAATATTTCTATAAGTTCCTTATGGAGGAGAACTTTATGCCCCAATATGTTCACAGGAAACTCTTTTCCATCCATCTCAACTCCTTGCAGTCTTGGGCTTCCTACCGCCAACCTTAAATTGGGATCTCTATTTAAATTAGGTTTGATCTTGCACAGGACTTTTCTCACTGTGACAGCGGGCAGCATGTATCTCCCTGCATTGTTTCTTGGACACCAGTTTACACTTCTCGCTATTATACTGAGTTCAACACCAGGATCTGTCAGCACCTTTCCTGTTACTCCTTGCCCTCTTTCAAAGCCACAATTTATTCCCTCCTGCAAATATGGCTCCAAATGTCCTTGAAAAAGAATCATAATAAATTGAAGTCTGTTAGACTCCACCAACTCCTCTAATGTGGCTCCCAACTTTCTCACCGACCAATTTCTCCCAATTATAGTTTCCCAGTCTATAAATGGCCACTCTTCCTGAACTTTTCCTGAACAAATTCGATATTTCTGTAATAGCTCTTAGTAAAAAGTCTTTAGCGCCCTCCATTAGTTTGCACGGCTGTCCTGCTGTGTTTATGTAAAAATCCTCTTTCCAATAGTGTGTATGCACACCATGAGTTATTTGTAGGATCATCTTAGTGATGTGCTGTTGTGCCATAAATATTCCGGCTTTACTCTCCCACAATTTATGTCCACAGTAATAAATCTGCACTATATTTCTTTCCTGTGTCTCAACCTTACAGTATTCACACAGGACTTTTTCCTGTATGCTAATCTGTAGCTCCTGCTACCTTTTCTCGTTTTTCTTCAACAATCTGCAGTTTTCTTATTTCTATTCCAGTCTCATGCAAATATCTATTCACTTCCAGCACTGTCCTTTTTATGCCTTCTCTTGCTCTTCCTGACATGCAAGCTCCAAATCGTGCCACTCAATGTGTATATATGGGTGATTAGACGAAAGCCTGCATCCCACCAACCACATTTCCACTATTTTTATTCTCCTTCGGATACACACCGTAAAAACGTTTAAACCTATCCTGTTTTTTCTGCCCCACAGCCGATATCCCCCGTAACAATATTTTTTCCACACGCATCTCCAGATGGTGTACAGGACCAAAATTATGGATCTAAACAATAGCCCTTTTTTATATGAGCCTACTGAAAACTTTTGCACTATTATTCCTCTCACAGGGTTAAATTTATACACTTTAACTTTTACACACATATGTTTCCGTTCTTGTCACTTTGTATCAATATAGCCCTTTATTTTTATATACAGAAGTTACTGTATATATATATATATTTCTTCTATATACACTTTATATATTGTTATATCTCAAAACCCTTAATCCACATTCGTATTCACTCACACTTTTTGCACCTTTGTGCATGCCCTATTTTTGCACCTTTTGTGCCACACACGTTCTGCACTCTGCACCTCTGTGCTTCACTCACTGCGTCGCTGATTACGCTCCACACACTCTTTGCACTTACGTGCCTTCCCTAACTTGTAATAAATAAATTCTTTTATTCTCTTATCTGTCCCTAACACTAGCACACTCACACCACCTGTCCCCGTGCAGCCCTTCCTTCTTGCTCTCCCTATGACAAGCCTGGAAGCGGTATCTGGATAGGCTTTTTCGCCTATACCTTGTAGCCCCCTGTCTCTAATCCGGGGCGGTAACTATAGGTCTTCACTCACACCTGAAGTCAATTCTTTCACTGAGGCACAGTTAGAAGGGGCTGTCAGTGCAATTAGTGCTGCAGCGCCTCCCTGTTAATCTGTTCTCTCTGAAGAGCAGCTTATGGGTGGCCAGCAATTTGTTGCCTTTTTTATGCCATCCTGCTCACGCTACACTAGGAGAACAATCTCAGCCATAGTAGGAAGCGATACTTCAGGAATTCCACGCCTACCTGTACAAGGCTTTTCTGATGTTACGGTAACCTTAGTATATGTAGATCTTACAACTGACCCGTGCAGCCCTCCGTTTCTCCTGGAACTGAGTGGTATCCGTCAGACTACTGAACAATTTGAGTTTCCAGTATTTTTGTGCAAGTACTTTCTCACAATAACACTCACTCTAGCTTTACAGCCTTCACACTTTTTACTTGAGTCTGTGTGCCTATCCCTTCATCCTACCTTGTTCTTTTAGAGAGGCTTTTCTGCCACTGCCTCCATCAGAAGGGCAGACGCTCTGTGAAACTTCACACAAACAATTTTAGAGAAATATTGCTTACCTTTCTAGGTGGCCACCATCTGTGTCCGTTTCGCAGAGCACCATCCCGCCTTTAGATCCTGCAGCCGCCTTTTCCCTCCTCACGTCGGGGTCGCCAGAATTTGTCGAGGCAGAAGGTCCACCAGAGGTTCTCACCTGGAAAGAAGGCTCTAGGAGTCGAAGGATAGGCAAACAGAATAATTAGCTTTATTGCAATAAAACAATAATGCAGACTCAACCCAATTAGGCCAAACCGAGTTGAGCCCCAAACAGGCCAAAAATCACAGTTAATATAATCATTTCGCCCAAACAACACCACCTGTAAACTAGACTTGCTCTAATCCACTGTGCCAGTAATGTAGATCACATAACGGTCATTCAGTTTGGCGCCCGCCCCAGAGTCCACAGTCAAACGCAGCGGCTTCCCAGAGTCAGTAGGTGGCGCCTAAATAACACAACGTAATGCGCCATGGCACCCGCCCCAGAGTCAAACGCAGCGGCTTCCCAAAACGCAGCGGCTTCCCAGAGTCGGTAGGTGGCGCCCAAACAACACAACCTGTGAGCCACTGTGCCAGTAATATAAATCACATAACTGTCACAGACTCTAACTCAGCGGCTTCCCAGACTCAGTGGCTGGCACACAAACACCACAACCTGTAAACTAATCATGCTGTGCTCCACTCTGCCAGCAGTCGGTGTCAGCAGAGGCAACGGAATCACGTCTCCACAAAACGAAACCGCTTTAGTACAGATATGCTTATGTAATTAAATGACATTTCCCCAGACGCACCCACCCTCCATGATATGTCATCCATCCAGATATCGGACGGAACAGAAACTGATTGCCATTCTTGGATTTCCGATTCGCTAGAGAATCGCGGGCTTACTTGTTGTAAAACTATTACTGAGTAGGAGTATGGCACGTACCGGACACTGAAGGGAGGGGAAAACATCACCTGGTCTCATAAATCTTGGTTCCTCCTGATTCATGTTAATGGAATGTTAACAAAGATACACAGCAAATAATTCAATTAATCCATAGGGTTTTAACAGTACAGGCATATGGTGTCAGTGTTATGGTCTGGAATGTGTTTTTATTGGCCCATTTTGAGACGCTTCTAAGAGATGGACAGTGTGTTAATGGCATTATTTATCTGTATCTGTTGCAAAAAAGTGCCTTCCTTTATGGTAGCAGGCTGTATGTCACAAAAGTAAATTAAATGTTCCAGAAACATGATATTAGATTCAGCTTCATACAACAAACTCTACATTTGCTAGATCTCAACCCAGTTGACCATCTGTTGAATGACATTGATTAGTCTATATATGGTTGAGAGACACAGAGTAGTTAAGTTGTTATAGGTATGATATGGAACGAAATGGATTTAAAATTGGCTAACACTCCCAGGATCACTCTGTTCAATAACTTTGTTTAGTAAATATCCTTAAAAGTTTGGGCTGTACTGAGAGCTTGCATTGTACATATTCTTCATAAAACTACTCTTGTATAGGCTATATCTTTTCCAGTCTGTAAAGGCAATACATGCTGTACCTTTGTGCTCTTGTGTTTCATGAGCCAGTGCATTCTTCCCGTGTTCAGGAAACCTTTAAAAGTCAAATGATTTGGGTTGTTTTCTTCGAAAATTATGTACCTGTTCAAAATATTAGTGAAACTTGTAATGAACAATTTTATATAGCAATTCAAAAAGTCGCTAAATTTGAAAACAAAAACATCTATTCATGTATAGTCTTAAAAGTAAATGTTCATATTTAGTCTCCCTAAACATTATTATGTGCCAGAGTTTACCATATACTTTATCTGTAAACAAAATGTTGATGAAAAATGTATCCAGTAAAACAATCAATTTATGCAGAGCATTTCTGATTACTATAGTGATTGTGCAGGAGAGTGGCAGATGCTAGAAAGTTCTTCATTCAGCTTGCAGCCTTTGGTGAAGTGGAAGGGGAAATAAATAAATAAATAAATAGGTGGTTGAATCATCATTAAACAATGTCACCACATCAAAAATTAATTGGCCCAATGACTACATACTCGATAGAAGAACATTCTGTGCTCCAAGGCAGTATTAGGACTGTCTCATCTGTTTGCATCTATGTATTCAACTATTCCATCTTTTTTATCAGAAGCACCTTGCCTTGAGTGTTTTATGAGAGAATGTCAAAGGAAACAAATAGTTTGGTTTTATTATTTATGCAGGTGATAATCATAATTAGAAGAAGGGAAAGTTTCCAGTTTTTAACCTGGTAATTTTCTTATCAACTTTTTTGCAAATTTGCTTAAGTACCTTATTTTTCCAGATGTTTTAGTAAGCATAACAACATTTAAAGGATTACAATAAAAAATATTTTATCCCTATTAACTAAACTTTACACTCTTCTTTATATGTCAGAGTAGCAGGTAAATTTTACAGCCTTGGTGGGGTTGTTCAGTATGAAATACACTTTGGCTCAATGCTCACAGAGGAATCTACCAGGAATTCTAATTTTCTAAAAGGCACAAAGTACAAGTCTGCAGATTGATGGCCATCACATCTAAGTATTAATAAATGCATGGCCATGTTTCTGTAATCCCTGTAATGGCTGACATCACAGGAACTGGTTTCTTGTCTATACTTACTGACACGTGACTTTAATGTATCTAGCAGTTATTCCACAAAACAGCAAAATCTGGACTGGGCTCCCATGCTGGTACCCAATATCAAACCATTGGCCTGCTGCCAACACATAGAGTTACAGAGGTAGGTGAACATTGGCTAGGCCTATTTACCACCAAAACTGCATTACAGCAGCAATAGGTGCTGTTGGCCTATTAATTCACTTTGGCAACTAGGCAGTTGAAAACAAACAAAAAGTGCTTGTAATTCTGGCTTACATAAAAGCCATGACCAGTGTTAAAACATATAAAAAGCTGATAGTGACAACAAACAATGCAATGTTGACTGGACAAGCTACTTTTGCTTTATTTTAATGGACCATATGAATAATAATCCCAATTGTTTGCTGAGCTCTCAGACTGTAGCTATCTACATGATGCCCAATGTAAACTATCTCTTTAAAAAAGACAGTCTTTTACAAGTACCTTTCAAAATCAATGAGTCACAAAAAAGATCATAAGCTTCATTACAACAAATGATTATTTGATACCATCATCTGTAAAGCTACCTGCACAGATGTCTACTTGTTTCATGTACTATAGCAATAAATAACAAACATATTCGAGCCAGAATAAAAAATTAAGAACTTGGTGGTGGAGCTGTTAAGTCCTAGTATTGGTCAGTAGTGCAGAGAGCTAAGTGAAAGTTTTGGTGAAGGGCCGATTGTGCTCTTCTTGTGACCCGCTGGGCTGGCTACTTTGAGCAGTTGTTCACAGATTAAATATCAATTTAAATTTTTAACAATTGTCCTTTTCAGGCACAAGTGCTTTGTTTGTTCCCCATACATGGGCACATGCCTGACAAAATCATTTTCAAACAACTGACAAGGTTCTTCAAAAAATTGGCTTGGGCATGGTCAAAATCATGTCAGTTATCATTGATGGAGACCTGTCAGGGGGCAATGCCAAGTGTATAGTATACAGTCTTGGTGTTATTAGCCCAGTGTTAGAAATATAACTGCATCATTCACAAATCAGTTACATGCTGGATTGTGTGGGAAAATTAAAAACACCATGAATACAGTGAAGAAGCATGTAAACTTCATTTGCGAGAGTTTCAGTCTGCAACTTTACCTCTTTAGAACCCTGCTGTAGGAAATGTCAGCTACATATCACAAACTGTTGCTGCTTTTTGGTGTGTTCTGGATTAGCAACCTCTAAATACTGAAGAGAGTGTGCAATCCATACAATTAATTTTTGTTCCGTTTTATGCCCACATCTTTGTGAATTTTGAGAATGACAGCAAAGAAATGCCATGTTGTGAAGATACATAAGGCTTTCTGCTTAAATTTAGCTCAGTTTAATGAAATCCAAAGAGAAGAAAGTGGCACTTTCCACGGCTACAGCAACAGTGCAAGATAAACAAAAATGTGAGAGGATTTCCTGATACATGTGTTCATGGCAGGGCTGATAGAGAATTTTAAAGAGTGGTTTCAGAGGTTTATTTGCTGAAATCAATTCCTTCTCTTTCTGTGAGAGCAGTTTTCAATTTCTGAAGATGGATAGTCAGCTACTGAGGCCAAAATATGACTGGGTGAAACAACTTTTTAACTTGTGATCTTAGAAATATCAAAATCAAAGAGCAACACATGGATGACATTTGGATAAATACGGTTCCCCAATTCAAATGGACAAGAGAGACTACAGTGGTGCTCATCACAATATTTCCTTTCACCTATATCTATGAATCATTGTTTTCTTCAAGGGACATTAACAGGGACAGGAGAGTAAAACTCTCTCCAATGCATACTGGATCAGCAGAATACCTCCCCACCTTAAGGTGAGTTCTCTTAATGAACTGTGAGCAAAGTCAAATTGCTACAGTAAATCCTACCTAATTAAGTACACTTAATGGTAAGAATGATGATGATAAATTAAAAATAAGACAGATAAAAAAAAACTGCTGTACAAAAGATACTAAATCAATTTATGGATAGCACCCTTTACAGGTCAAGAAACCATGGATAGATAATTAATTACTTTAATTTTTATGAATCTTGATATTGTCCTAGGTATGGCGTTAAACTGCATCTGGCCCTGCAAACGGTCCTCCAACTTGCAGGGAAATCATGGGAGTTGGTGGCAGGATTGGCACTCCAGCCACTGAAAAAAAAGTTCACAAAGCTCCGAGACGACAGAAAGGACTCCTTTTTGCTCTCTGCAGGAGTAGCTCTGCTGCAGCTGCCCATAGGAATGCTGCTTGCATCATGAAGGGGATGGGTGAAAGCCCTTGGCAGCCCCATCCCCGGTGGAGTCAAAGCCATTGGAGAGCAAATGGGGTCAGAACTGTTGGGAGACGGAACTGGTGTGGTGCTGAGGTGTCGCCTGCTGCACGGCAGCACTTGGGTCCCAATTTGAGGCGGCCCATATGGGTGACCGCATGGAATGTCTTGTCTCCGGCAAGATAATCATCTTCCTCTGCTGTCAGAGGAGCTGTGTAAACTCTGCATTTCAGTGGCAGCACTCTCTGAGGTGCGCAGACCGGGGACTGGCCAGATCTCTATAGGTGGATAAACCTTTTATTGGTCTGGTCGGTCTGATGGCTGTTATACTCGGGGAGTAGCTGTTGCTGTAGCGGATTGGCTTCTTCCAATGGTGTCCGATATCACTCCTTTCAACCAGCGTATTATGAGACTCAGATTAAGGCACTCCCTGGGTGCCTTGTCTGTTGTCTCATTGTATGCTCCAACCATGGTGAGTGATGTCTTGGCAAGGGAGACATTTTATTTGCAGCTTTGCTCAGTGGTTGACGGGTGACCACGAGGTGACACTCTTTTGGTCATGGGTGACTTCAATGCAGCCACTGGCACTGACAGGGCTGGCTAAGAGGATTGCCTCGGTCCCCAAGGGTCTGGTGACCATGGTAAAAGTGGCTCCATGTTCCTTGACTTTGCAAAAGGTATGGGGCTGCGAATCGCTGGATCCTGGTTCCAGTGCCCAGAACTGCATCGTTGGACTTGGTACTCCAATACTGGTGGTGCAGTGAAGGAGATCGATTACATCCTCATGGGCAGATGCTGGAGGCTCTTACAAAACTGCAGGGTCTACAGAAGTGCCCAGTTTGTGAATTCTGACCATAGACTTGTTGTTGCTACTCTTAAGATTAAACTTAGGTCCAGTAGGTTATCACCTACTATGAAAATGAGCCTGGACTTGGCCAGACTCCAAGACCAGACTGTTTCTAATGAGTCTGTATGCAGTTTGTGTGAGAAACTTGCAGATCTGGGTATGACTGCCGATCCTAATGTGATGTGGGAGACCTTCTGTGACAAGACCCTGAAGTTTGCAGAGGGCTGTGTTGGTGTTACCGGTGTTCCCAGAAGGAGGTGTTTCATCTTGCAGGGCACCCCGGATATTATCGAGAGGAGTCGCAGCGCACGGCTCGATGGCAACTCTGGTCTGTACCAGGAACTGAGAGGGACAGCTGCGAGGGCTCTGAGGGCAGATAAAGAGGTGTTTGTTAGAGGAATCTATGAACAAGTGACACACCATCTGTGGTCTAGCGACCCACGTCCTGCTCACAGAGGAATCGAAGCATTACGCACATCTAAATCTGCTCCTCGGAGAGTCGCAGTCAGGGCAGCTGATGGAACGGTCCTTACTGATTACACTGCAGTTGTGACCCGCTGGGCTGGCTACTTTGAGCAATTGCTCAAAGCTGATCCTCCAGCTAGGATGTTGGATATCTCTGGGTTCACGGTTCTTGAGGCTGATCCTCCAATTATCTGTGAACCACCCAATCTCACTGAGATTGCACAGGTGGTGAACCAGCTGAGGGGGGGGGAAAGGCTGCAGGGATCTGTGGTATCCAGGGTGAACTTCTCCAGGCTGGTAAGGCTGTCCTTCTGGCATTACAAGCAATCTTTGCTTCCATATGGGAGACTGGCATCATCCCAACTGACTGGAAAATGGGACTTGTTGTCCCTATCTTGAAAAGGGAAGGGTGATTGCCTAGATTGCAGCAACTACAGGGGGATAACACTGCTCTCTGTGCTGGGTAAGGTTCTTTCTAGGGTCGTCCTCAATAGGATCCGTGATCACTTGCTCACCTACCAGCAACCAGAACAGTCTAGTTTTACGCCTAAGAAGTCTACCATGGATCACATCCTGGCACTGAGGGTTCTCAAGGAGTGCAAACGCGAATATCGGCAGAGTTTTTCTGCAGCCTTTGTCGATTTTCATAAAGCGTTTGACTCAGTTGATCGAGCTGCCTTGTGGGACATCTCTCGCTTACCCTACTCAGACCTTGCAGCACGGCACAGACATCCTTCAGAACTGGCCCATGTCCCCGCCGCCCAAACCACAGCATTCCACGGGGAGCCACCGGACCCTGTTTCTGCTACAAAATGCTGCCAATCCAGGCTCCACCCAGGAAAAACACACTGTCCTCCCACCGCTGCCAGTCACAGGCTCCACCTAGCGAGAGGATCCTCCCAAGCTTAATGGGCTCTCTCCATGGGCACGCGATGACGTGGACACGTCTATGAAGAGTGGTGTCTCTCGCTCCGCACAATTTACTATAAAAGTATAAGGTAGTCCAGATCTAATTATGCAATTTTCATTACGCTATAACTTATTAAGTTTATTACATAGAAAATCACCCGAAAAATCCTGGCCCATCGAGAAGTGTGCAAATTGACGACATGAAGAATCTTCTTTGCGCCAAACTGGAATCGTCCCTGTATAAGTCAAAGTCATCCAGACGATCTGGATCTCTATAATTAGATCTGGACCACCCTGTACGAGCAGCCGGCACACGCACACATAAATCTTTACAAACTTACTTTAAATATATATATATATATATACCGTGCATCTGGAAAGTATTCACAGCGCATCACTTTTTCCACATTTTGTTATGTTACAGCCTTATTCCAAAATGGATTAAATTCATTTTTTTCCTCAGAATTCTACACACAACACCCCATAATGACAACGTGAAAAAAGTTTATTTGAGGTTTTTGCAAATTTATTAAAAATAAAAAAACTGAGAAATCACATGTACATAAGTATTCACAGCCTTTGCTCAATACTTTGTCGATGCACCTTTGGCAGCAATTACAGCCTCAAGTCTTATTGAATATGATGCCACAAGCTTGGCACACCTATCCTTGGCCAGGTTCGCCCATTCCTCTTTGCAGCACCTCTCAAGCTCCATCAGGTTGGATGGGAAGCATCAGTGCACAGCCATTTTAAGATCTCTCCAGAGATGTTGAATCGGATTCAAGTCTGGGCTCTGCCTGGGCCACTTAAGGACATTCACAGAGTTGTCCTGAAGCCACTCCTTTGATATCTTGGCTGTGTGCTTAGGGTCGTTGTCCTGCTGAAAGTGAACCGTCGCCCCAGTCTGAAGTCAAGAGCGCTCTGGATCAGGTTTTCATCCAGGATGTCTCTGTACATTGCTGCAGTCATCTTTCCCTTTATCCTGACTAGTCTCCCAGTCTCTGCCGCTGAAAAACATCCCCACAGCATGATGCTGCCACCACCATGCTTCACTGTAGGGATGGTATTGACCTGGTGATGAGCGGTGCCTGGTTTCCTCCAAACGTAACACCTGGCATTCACAGCAAAGAGTTCAATCTTTGTCTCATCAGACCAGAGAATTTTCTTTCTCATGGTCTGAGAGTCCTTCAGGTGCCTTTTGGCAAACTCCAGGCGGGCTGCCATGTACCTTTTACTAAGGAGTGGCTTCCATCTGGCCACTCTACCATACAGGCCTGATGGTTGATTGCTGCAGAGATGGTTGTCCTTCTGGAAGGTTCTCCTCTCTCCACAGAGGACCTCTGGAGTTCTGACAGAGTGACCATTGGGTTCTTGGTCACCTCCCTGACTAAGGCCCTTCTCCCCCGATCGCTCAGTTTAGATGGCTGGCCACCTTCCTGGTGATTTCAAACTTCTTCCACTTACGGATGATGGAGGCCACTGTGCTCATTGGGACCTTCAAAGCAGCAGAAATTTTTCTGTAACCTTCCCCAGATTTGTGCCTCGAGACAATCCTGTCTCGGAGGTCTACAGACAATTCCTTTCACTTCATGCTTGGTTTGTGCTCTGACATGAACTGTCAACTGTGGGACCTTATATAGACAGGTGTGTGCCATTCCAAATCATGTCCAATCAACTGAATTTACCACAGGTGGACTCCAATTAAGCTGCAGAAACATCTCAAGGATGATCAGGGGAAACAGGATGCACCTGAGCTCAATTTTGAGCTTCATGGCAAAGGCCGTGAATACTTATGTACATGTGCTTTCTCAATTTTTTTATTTTTAATAAATTTGCAAAAATCTCAAGTAAACTTTTTTCATGTTGTCATTATGGGGTGTTGTGTGTAGAATTCTGAAGAAAAAATTGAATTTAATCCATTTTGGAATAAGGCTGTAACATAACAAAATGTGGAAAAAGTGATGCGCTGTGAATGCTTTCCGGATGCACTGTATATATATATATATATATATATATATATATATATATATATATATATATATATATATATATATATATATAATGAATAGAAAAGTAGACTGCTTATATGTAATATCACATTCTAAGTCTGTATAGATGGGTGTGATTAAATATGGTCAAGAAAAAAAAAACTCCAGCTTTACTGCAGGGACTTCAAGGCCAAAAGACCACCAGCCCCTCTGGTCATTCTATATAATATAAATTTTCCTAAGCCATTCTTCATTGTTTTCAGGCTCTGTCCCAGGGGATTCAACATAGTAGGTCTCGCGGGCTGTTAGGGCACCTGCATTCATTCCTGTATCACAGGTGGCTGCACAGCGCCACTATCAGGTGGCATTTTAGAAACAAGACGACAAAGTAGAGAGAGCCAGAGATAATGATATTTCTATGCATGTACAACTAAACTGTAGCTATGAAAAAGCCAAATTAAAAATGTAGGTTTTGAGGATTTTTAAAACATTTTTCATAGTATTAGCCTGGGATATTTGTACCAGATTTTTGGTGCATAACAGCAAAAGGTTTCCTCACCACTTTTTTATGCTTTGAGAGAGAGTTTGGGAGCATGCACTGATACAGAGAGTTGCTGCACCCACCGCATGACAAACCGCCTCAGGATCCCAAATTAGGACCCAAGCACATCCATGCAATGGGTGACACCTTAGCACCACACTTGTTTGAAAGGATTGGAACAGTGTGAGGTTTTTTTTTTTTTTTTTTACAGTGGCTAGAATGCCAATCCTGCCAACAACCCCAAAGTTTTCCCTGCAAGTTGGAGGGTCTTCTGGCAGGGCTGGATGCAGGTTAACATCGTCCCCAGGATGGAGCAATTGCAGGTTAAGGGCCTTATTCAAGGGCCCAACAGAGTAGAATCAATTCTTGCACTTATGGGATTCAAACTGGCAACCTTCCGATTTCCGGCACTGATCTGTAGTCTCAGAGCTACAACTCCATTCCTCTTGGGATAATAAGCAGATTACTATTAGATATGACTTGATATTTAGGGGGGCAAGTGCTCCAAAATATATGAAAAACACAATTTTTTAAAGCTTTATATACCATTAGTACTATTTTAAAATCAATTCTAAAGGGCACAGGTAAAAATCTCGAAAAATGGAAAGATGAACTCTTTTTTTTCTGGTTAAGATTCTTGATTCAGCATTCTGCACTAATTGCAACTAATTGATGTATTTCTTAGGTAATCCTGTCAGGACTGCATTACAGTAATCTACTCAATTAATTACAAAAACATGAATTAATTTCTTAGCATCTTGCAGTATTATAAGAGTTTTAACTTTTGCAGTTTCCTTAAGTTAAATAAAAGGAATCCTAGCAATATAGTTAATGTTTGTTTTAAAGTTCATGTTAGAGGCTATGATTATGCCTAAGATCTTAATTTCCGCCTTGACTTTTAATGCTAAGGAATCAAGGATTTTTGTAATGCATACATTATTTCCATTTCGCCAACTACTTAGATTTCAGTTTTTTGCCTTATTTAGTTTGACAAAGTTACTACTCATGAGTGAGGCCAGAGCATCAGGGTTATCAGGTACTATACATAAGTAAAGCTGCAATGTCATCTGCGTAGTTGTGATATGCTAACCTTGCGCTTCAGTATAATCTGGCCCAATGGAAGCATGTACAGTAGTTTGAAAAAAGCACTGAGCCCAATACAGATCACTGTGGTAAAAGTGTACAATATCACAAACCTCCAAACTACAATCACCACAGCTAACAAAGAATTTCCTACCTGATAAATAAGACTATAACCAGCTTAAGGCACTACCAGTGAGTAGTGCCTAAGGCAATTTATAAGAATACTGTAATCTGTGGTGTAAAATACACTACTGTCAAATATGCTTAAATATACTACTGACTACTATTGTAAAACAGATAAAAGGTAACAGCCTTTCTCATAGAAATTATTTCTAGCATGGCTGTGATAGCAAAGGAATAGACAGCAGTAGTGTCATCACAGGGTCATGAAGTTACATATTGACTGTGCACTTCTAACTTATGCAAATACTCTCCTTTCATACATACTATACACCAGCAATGCAGAAAAATTAAAAGAGGTGGCATACAAAATATAAGTGGAGGCAACACTGTGACTTGGAATATACAATATTATTATGATGAGCTGTCAAATAATTAATCAAAATCATCAAGGTGGAGCATCCTCATTATTGTGTGGCATCCTCAAATTAAATGATCATCCAGTGACACTGCTCACAGCTAAAAGGTTGCTACTTTATAGGAAATAAAACAAAGACATTCAGAGACTGTGATTGTTTGTGTGAATGTGTAATTTATTATTCTTAGAAATTAATCACCGGGAGAGAATTGTTCAAAATGCATGCATTTATTTTTTTAATCTGCTTTGCGCAGTGCAGTCTTAGTAGAGTGACGTTTGGAGTTGGAGCTAATCATGTTTAACGAACCAAACCACTTTGATACAGATACTACACAATGAATGCTGCAGTTGTTCAGTTTCTTGTTGCTTCATACCAAACACATCTGTTTTGCAGAAATGCTGCAATCCTCATACTAGTAGCACAATCTTAGGAATGATTTCCTGTTAAAAAGAACTATAGAACACAGACATTTCATTCAGAGTATTAGCTGATATGGCCTGATAATAGTAAATTTTGATTTGTTTCTTTGATTGTATGACAATAATTGAATAGCATGAAAGCTTACTGTTTATTCAGCACTTTGAATTAAAATAAATGTTTATTTGTTTTAAAATGCTTTATCTTTAAAAAACTGAGGTAGGGTAAAAATACTTTTTACCTGCTTATATTAGGTATGCTGCTATATTTTAGTCTAAAAAGTGGCTTTTTTAATAACCCTTAAGGAGTAAAGTCTAAAAAAACTACAAATAAATCTTTTATAATTGTATGTGGAAAGACAGTTAACAGAGGGAGCAAACTTAATGAACATTTAAAAAAATCACAAAGACTTAGCTGCCCTGTTCAGGCAGTTACTGAAATACTATAGGCCCTTATCTGTCTTTGAGAAAGGATAGATAAGGACCCAAGATGTCATTTATACCCTTAAAACTCCATGTTCACTGGAGTAATTTGAGGTGTACACTTTATACACATGAATGGGGGCTTCTTGGGGTAATCCAACAGGATGAGGTGCTCTGAAGGACGCCACAGTCTCTTACCTCCATATAATACTTCCTTGAATTGTTCTTGCAGCTTGCTAGATTACATATGAGCCCTAACAGGATTTCTATTGGCTATTTACAGTGAAGGTTATTTAAAAGAGTGGTGCTCAGTAACATCTGAAGGCTCTATGTCTACTGTAAACATACTCCTGAGACTGATTATGCAGCAGGACTCATATAGCCCTCTAATAACTGACAATCCATTATACCTTTACTCTCATACACTTAGGTTCACTTACTGCTGTCTTATAACATTCTATGGCTCATATTTGCTTACAGATCAGACACTCATAGAATTAAAAACAGTAATTGAAAGTAATTATACCAGTTTTACATCTTAAAGCTATCCTTTTTACTTGAATACCATTGGGCAGAGTATTGGGAACCTTTCATGGTTTCTATTAAAAGAGAAGTGGTATTTATCACCTTCTGAAGCAAAAACATACCTCTTAACTTTCTTGGAAGTAAGTTATGACACATTTTTCAGTATGCCATGGGACTCTTGAGCAATAATTTTTTGACATTAATAATTCTAAAAATTCAAAAATGATATTTATAGTAGCTTGCAATGAAACTTTTCAATTAAAACTAGTGGACAGACTGGAACAAGATGACTTTTATTTAAGCTGGGTTTAAAATGTATGTTAAGATAAATGGCTAGTTTCGCTACAGCTGGTTATTTTCTGAACAGATCTCATTAATAATTATTCACAAACCAGTCTTAAGACTGCAAACACTCCATTACTCGTCACACTCAAACACATCCATTCTCGTTTATCCCAAGCCTACCTGAAGAGGCCAGAATCATGACTATCTTTGGGCTGCGAGAGGAAACTAAAACATCTTAAGAAAGACTGCAGAAACATTTGTGAAACATACACATTCTATATGTTAGGGCTGGAAATTATACCTAGGTCAATATAGTTGTGATGCTTTTTATGCTAAAGTTTGAAACTGAAACAAAGGAAGATTTGCGGGCATGTTAAATAAAAAATTGGCATCATTTTGAAAAAGAGAATTACAGTACTTCTGTCCAATATGTTGCTGTTTGCATTGACGCCAATTTCGCATGCCACCCTGACCAAAATAATAGATGTGAGAATGTAAGTTAAAAGCTGAAGTAACTTTTTTTGTCATCTTGAATGAAAGCCAAGGATCTGCTCTAAATTCTGAATGAAAATATTTTAATTGTCCAGGCTTACGATGTCTACTTGATAGAAGCACATTTTGAAAGTCAGAATGTGTCTCATTTAAGCTATTGATGTGAATGTTTTATTTTAAAGCTTAACATAAATATACATGTTGGAGCTTCTTTATGGATGTGACACTGTAGTGAATATGCTGGTCTGAAGGCTGGCACTCAAAAAATGAATAGAGCTTTAAATAAATAAGGTTATACTGCAGGTCATCTTTGGGATGTGGAAGGAAAAAACAAAGAGGTACAAAATGCCAAAAGAATGTGTAAATTCCAAACAGGCTGTGCTTAGTTTGAGAGGTGTGAGGCAATAACCATATTTACTGCTAAACATATTAAGTTTAATCACTTCAGGCTTCTATTAAAATAACTGGTGTAACCACAAGTGGGCACCACTGTACCCCAAACCACAGACACAGTAATACCCACTCCAGGTTCAAATAAATAATTTTATTTGTCATAAACACCTTGGGCCTCATGTATTAGGCCGTCCGTAGAATTCACACTATAACGTGGCATATGGACAAAAGCGGAAATGTTCGTACGCACAAAAAAATCCAGATGATTAATTTGTGCGTTCGCAAACTTCCACGTTCTTCCTCTACATAAATCCCGGTCAGCGTGAAAAGTAACGCACATGCACGCGCCTGCTGTCCCGCCCCAACTCCTCCCAGAATTATGCCTCTGTGAATATGCAAATCAATATAAATAGCCCTTAAGCGCAGCCTTCTGTGAAAAAACAATGGCAAAAGCACGGGGAAAATAGAAGAATTTCAGCAAATACCAAGTGGAGGTAAGGAAAAACATACTATTTGTTGGTTTAAACAGTGGTATAAACAACAAAAGGAAGTTGATCGAGTGACATAGTGTGTCGGACAAACTCGAAGGCTCAAGTTCACAAAGTCGCACAGTGCCCAAAATAAAAAAGAAGTTGTCACATATCAAAGTCACTGTGGAAAGGAGAGTCGTACCTCACCATCTGAGTGTCATATGAAAGCATATTATGGAACAGAGAAAAAAAATAGGCACACAGTGGGAAAAAAGCACAAAATGTCAACTTTAATCTCAAAATTTCCACTTTAATCACGTAGTTTATTTTGTCATTAAAGTAGAACAAAATGAACTTATTAAAATCCCTTAATTTACTAGTTTCTCAAATCCCACCGTAACTAAAGTAGCACATTAAATGCTTTGTTTTGTATTTGATCTTCTATGTGTTCTATGTGTGTGAATCACTACATGCTTCAGGGCTTTCTCTTCCTCCCACAGGACACAGAATCCATTACATTCGTAATATTACAGCTCTCTGAATAATTAAAATACTAAGATGTACTGTATACGTGATATCATTTTCATGATGATAGGAGTTAAAGCATGTTATTAAACATGGGAACACAGTGGCACAGTGGTTGTTAATGTTTTATGCAAGATGCTTGCTGCGCCTTGCGCGACCTTCGATGAAAAACTTTATTGTAGCAGTACTGTCTCTTTCAAACATACTAACCCCCAATTCCTGTCCTTACTTTTCTTTCTCCAAATACCCAATCGCCACACAATCAGTTATGCAATAGACGTTAAGCCATCTGTAAGCTTAGAACGGCAATTCTTCAAAACTTTTAAGGAACATTGAAATATCTTCGTAGTACATGTTTAATTATTCTATCCATCTATCCTTTCAGTGTCGCACCAGCCCCAACAAGAATACAGTGTGAGGCAGGAACAATCCGTGAACGGAGCGGCAGATCCTTGCTAGCGCAGCGACACCGTGTCCTCACATGTTTAATTATTAACAATATAGATTATTTAAATGAAGTTAAAATTTTATCTGTATAATATAATAAACATATTTTGTTGCATTTCATCTTAAAAATGATATCATCATCATATGTAAATACTAGCTTTATAAAGCGGCTCAGGTTGTGCAATATTATAACTGTAGTGTAAGTTTACAGTGAGGTGATTGTACTTATAAGTACTAACAGTTCTTCAAGGATTACTTGATGGACTGATTGAGTGCATTTAAAGTTGCTGGGATGAAACTGTTTCTGAACCGCGAGGTCCGTACAGGAAAGGCTTTGAAGTGTGTGCCGTGTGAGAGCAGTTCAATAGACAGCATGGCTGAGGCAGCGTTTGCTTGTTCCTGTATACCGATAATTCTCTTTCCGATCAGCTGCTGTAGATCTGTGATTCCCCACTCAGATACAGTGATATAAATACTCCGAGTGGTGCAGTGAGAGTAATATGGAAAAAGATGATCCGCTGTGGCAACCCCTAATGGGAGCTGCTGACAGAAGAAGAACAGGGTGCAGTGAGAGTAACAACGCTAAAGCAGCTATAGTATTTGGAATACTTTGGTCTTTCTCTGGACCATTATATTGTTACAGGTTAATTACAATCAGATACCTTAAACTAATAAACAATATGCAGTTAGTTTCAGTGTATATGATAAAGCCGCGTCAGGGATGTGGATCTAAAAAATAAAGGGTAACCACACAGGAACAGTAGCACTGGTTTGACGCTGGGTGCCGCCAGTTTGCAAAACCGAGTGGAGAACTTGCGTACACCAGGGTTGGAGCTAGCGTGAAAATGTGCGTGGCTTTACGCCAAGTTTAGGTTTTATACATCGCGATTTGAGCGTGGCAACGTTTGTACGCAACATTTTTGTGCCTACGCACCATTTATACATGAGCCCCCTTGTTTTCCAGAACATTGACAAAATACATCAACACACAATTCTCCTTCCTTCTCCAAGAACCCACTGCCTCACGACATTGACTCATTTAAGTGAGGCGGCAGGCTCATTTTTAAAGTCAACTCAAGAACTGCTTCCGGTTTCCTGTCCAAGTTGTCCAGATCATTTCCAGGTCATGCAGAAACCAGAGGTCTCATGTTTAAACTGTGCAAACTGGCAGCACCCAACATCAAAGCAGTGCTGCTGTTCCTGTGTGGTTTCCCTTTATTTTTTAGATTCACATCCCTGCTACGACTTTATCAAATACACTGAAAATAACCACCTATCATTTATAAATTTAAGGCATCTGATTGTAATCATCCTGTAACAATATAATGTTCCACAGAATGGCAAAACTATTCCAAATACCACAGCTGCTTTAGCGTTGTTAATTTCAGTGCACCACTCGCTGCCTCAGCCATGCGCACAGTCTGTTTGAACTTCCGCCAAACGCTCCAGAATCTTTCCTGCACAAACCTCGAGGTTCAGAAACAGATTCCTCCCATTCATTTTTTATCATATTTTTATTATTATTTTTATTTTATCATTTAATAGGAAAATAAGTTTATGGAGGATTTGCATATTGAATATCACTGTACCACACAATAATAATAATGGAATTCAATTCAATTGAAGTGAGAGAGTATTTACAGATGATGACGACTAGCTTCTAAGTCGATTTAGACTTACAAGAGCCATCTTCTTGGAGCTCTTGATATGAAATGTATTAAAGTATGTATATTACATTATACAGATAAATTTATAACTTCATTTATTAATGTATACTGTTAGTAATTAAATGTGTGGGCACAGTGGCACAGCGGTAGCTAGTTCAGGGATTGTTCCTGCCTCACGCTGTATGCTTTCTGGGACTGGCGCAACCTTGGATGGACAGATGGATGGAATAATTAAACATGTACTACAAAGATATTTCATTGTTCCTTAAAAATTTTGAAGAATCGGCGTTCTAAGCTTACAGATGGCTTGACATTTATTACTGAACTTATTATGTAGTGATTGGTTACCTGGAGAAAGAAAACGAAGGACAGGAATTTGGGGTTAGTACATTTGAACAAGACATAACTGCTGCAATAAATTATTTCATTGACGGTCATGCATGTCCCAGGAAGCATCTTGCGGGAGCCAGGAACAATCTCTGGGCAGGGAACTACAGTGCATCCGGAAAGTATTCACAGCGCATCACTTTTTCCACATTTTTTATGTTACAGCCTTTTTCCAAAATGGATTAAATTCATTTTTTTTCCTCAGAATTCTGCACACAACACCCCATAATGACAACATGAAAAAAGTTTACTTGAGGTTTTTGCAAATTTATTAAAAATAAAAAACCTGAGAAATCACATGTACATAAGTATTCACAGCCTTTGCTCAATACTTTGTCGATGCACCTTTGGCAGCAATTACAGCCTCAAGTCTTGTTGAATATGATGCCACAAGCTTGGCACACCTATCCTTGGCCAGTTTCACCCATTCCTCTTTGCAGCACCTCTCAAGCTCCATGAGGTTGGATGGAAAGCGTCAGTGCACAGCCATTTTAAGATCTCTCCAGAGATGTTCAATCGGATTCAAGTCTGGGCTCTGGCTGGGCCACTCAAGTACATTCACACAGTTGTCCTGAAGCCACTCCTTTGATATCTTGGCTGTGTGCTTAGGGTCGTTGTCCTGCTGAAAGATGAACCGTCGCCCCAGTCTGAGGTGAAGAGCACTCTGGAGCAGGTTTTCATCCAGGATGTCTCTGTATATTGCTGCAGTCATCTTTCCCTTTATCCTGACTAGTCTCCCAGTTCCTGCTGCTGAAAAACATCCCCACAGCATGATGCTGCCACCACCATGCTTCACTGTAGGGATGGTGCCAGGTCTCCCCCAAATGTGACACCTGGCATTCACACCAAAGAGTTCAATCTTTGTCTCATCAGACCAGAGAATTTTCTTTCTCATGGTCTGAGAGTCCTTCAGGTGCCTTTTGGCAAACTCCAGGCAGGCTGCCATGTGCCTTTTACTAAGGAGTGGCTTCCATCTGGCCACTCTACCATACAGGCCTGATTGGTGGATTGCTGCAGAGATGGTTGTCCTTCTGGAAGGTTCTCCTCTCTCCACAGAGGACCTCTGGAGCTCTGACAGAGTGACCATCGGGTTCTTGGTCACCTCCCTGACTAAGGCCCTTCTCCCCCAATCGCTCAGTTTAGATGGCCGGCCAGCTCTAAGAAGAGTCCTGGTGGTTTCAAACTTCTTCCACTTACAGATGATGGAGGCCACTGTGCTCATTGGGACCTTCAAAACAGCAGAAATTTTTCTGTAATCTTCCCCAGATTTGTGCCTCGAGACAATCCTGTCTCGGAGGTCTACAGACAATTCCTTTGACTTCATGCTTGGTTTGTGCTCTGACATGAACTGTCAACTGTGAGACCTTATATAGACAGGTGTGTGCCTTTCCAAATCATGTCCAACCAACTGAATTTACCACAGGTGGACTCCAATTAAGCTGCAGAAACATCTCAAGTATGATCAGGGAAAACAGGATGCACCTGAGCTCAATTTCGAGCTTCATGGCAAAGGCTGTGAATACTTGTGTACATGTGCTTTCTCAATTTTTTTATTTTTAATAAATTTGCAAAAGTCTTAAGTAAACTTTTTTCACGTTGTCATTATGGGGTGTTGTGTGTTGAATTCTGAGGAAAAAAATGAATTTAATCCATTTTGGAATAAGGCTGTAACATAACAAAATGTGGAAAAAGTGATGCGCTGTGAATACTTTCCGGATGCACTGTAGCTCATTGCTACCACTGCACCACCGTGTCCCCTTGTTTAATACATACTTTAATTCATTTCACATGAGTATAATATCAAGTATACATCTTAGTATTTAAATTGTTCAGAGAGCTGTAATATCATGAATGTAACGTATTCTGTGTCCTGTTGGAGTAAGAGAAAGCCCATTTAAGAAGCATGTACTGATTCACATACATAGAGCACATAGAAGAACACATTCAGCATGAAGCCTTTAATGTGCTACTTTAGTTACAATAGGATCTGGGAAACTTTAATAAATTAAACATTGATTTTAAGATTTAGTTTACGATGTTCTACTTTAATGACAAAATAAAATACGAGATTGAAGTGGACATTTTGACCTGTTTTCACTCTGACCCTATTTTTTACTTTTTTCTGTACCCTAATACTCTTCAGTATGATACTCAGACAGTGGGCAATGACTCACCATTTTACTGCAACTTTGATATCTTACCACTTCTTTTTTATTTCGGGCACTGTGCGACTTTCTGAACTTGAACTTTTCAGTTTCTCTGTACTCTGTATCACTCGATCGACTTCCTTTTGTTGTTTATACAACTGCTTAACCCAACAAATAGTAAGTTTTTCCTTGCCTCAACTTTGCATTCGATGAAATTCTTTTTTTTCATGTGCCTTTTCCATTGTCTTTTAACTGAATGGAAAGGGCTATTTATATTGATCTGCATATTGAAATATGCTAAATTCTGGGAGGGTTCAGGGTGTGGTGGCAGGAGCGTGCACGAGCATTATTTTTCATGATGACCACGATTTATGTAGCAGAAGTGTGTAGAAGTTGGCTTACACACGGTTTTGTGCATCTGAATTTTTTTGTGCATATGCACATTTTTAGTGTGGACTCTAGTACGCACAGCATTATGCATGAGGCCCCAGATCAGTTCTCCCTGTCTAGCAGTCCCCAAAGACCCTGACAGGGCTGTGTTACCAGACTGCAACTCCTATCCCACACTATAGGTGTCCTGTTTGGGTTCAGCCCTGAAGAACACTGCCACCTGTCATGTGGGGGAATGACCTGCTCTTGCTAAGCCTGTTTGTCTGGTCCTTCCATTATAGTCTCTTGGCCAAGAATTAATGCTTCCTTTATCCTGGCCAGGATGCCAGTCCTTCCATCTTAACACCTACACTGGTCAGGCATAAATCCTCGCAACATTTTCACACCAGGTTTGAATTTGGACAGAAAGACCCATGTTTATGTATTTAAGGATTCCTAATGTATACACAAGTTCTTCAAAAATTTATAGTGTGCTATTAGAGATTTTGCTGTTATGAACACTGTGATGGTCTTTGGTGTTCATTAAATTATTTATCTTGAGATTAAGATTAAAAAAACAGGAGATAAAGTAGCCTAGACAGTGAGATTAGCCAACTAGTGAAAGTAAGGACCGAAAAGATCATTTTAATTGTGCACCTAAACCAAAATGCTATCTAAAAGGTGAAATCAAAAAGAACACTGCAAAAGTATTATTCTAACTTGTTTTATTTACTGCAATTAGCTCTAGAAAGTGTTGCTGTTCTTATTTGTTTGAGGAGGTTTAACACTTGCTAAAGCATGTGCAGGCGGCACAGTGGTGCAGTGGTAGTGCTGCTGCCTCGCAGTTAGGAGACCTGGGTTCGCTTCCCAGGTCCTCCCTGCGTGGAGTTTGCATGTTCTCCCCGTGTCTGCGTGGGTTTCCTCCGGGTGCTCCGGTTTCCTCCCACAGTCCAAAGACATGCAGGTTAGGTGGATTGGCGATTCTAAATTGGCCCTAGTGTGTGCTTGGTGTGTGGGTGTGTTTGTGTGTGTCCTGCGGTGGGTTGGCACCCTGCCCGAGATTGGTTCCTGCCCTGTGTTGGCTGGGATTGGCTCCAGCAGACCCCCGTAACCCTGTGTTTGGATTCAGTGGGTTGGAAAATGGATGGATGGATAAAGCATGTGCAAGTAGAACATTGATGCATATGTCACATGACAGGCAAAGGGGCTTAACAACCATAAGCAACATGGACAATACAAAAGACAGAAATGGAAAATATTCTCAGCAGAATAACAAAAAATAAGCTATGTACAGTAATCCCTCACCTATTGCGGGGGTTACGTTCCAGAGCCCCCCGCGATAGGTGAAAATCCGCGAAGTAGCGACCTATATTTATTTTATTATTTTTACATATTTTAAGGCTTTATAAACCCTTCCCACACTCTTATAAACCTTTCTCACTCTCTTGTTAACCTTTCCCACACTCTTATAAACACTTCCTATGCTCTTAAACACTTTCTACATTCTTAAACACCGCAGACCAACACTGCACACTGCACACAGCGATCAGACGTCTGCACTCGCTTTGTGAAGGGGGGCAGCTGAACTCACGCTGAGCAGAAATGGACTTTGTGCTGCTTCTGCCAAAATGCCTGCTTGTTGCTCTGCGCGTTCGGAAGGAGGAGGAGGAGTGGGGGTGTGTGAGGGCTGAACGCACGTTAGCTCAAACCCCCCTCCCCGGAGGCGCAGTACACTCCTGCCACTTCGCATTGTCAAGGGGGTGGGGAGCTGAATGAACGCTAAGGAGAAGTGGACTTTGTGCTGGCTTTGTGCTGCTTGTCGCTCTGCGTGTCAATAATTTAAAAGCCTGTACATCACCAATTTTCCTGTCTCACTGTCTTGTCTTGCGTGAAATTAAAATGTTTTATAATAGTGAGATGTTACTCACATCCTTAGCCCGACATCCACATATCATATGTGTTAACAAAGTGTGTTTTATAAGTTTACACGTGTTTAAAGCATGTGGGATGGGTATTTTAAGGCTTAAACTATAAAAATGTTTATTTATATGGTCTTTTTATATCGCGGATTTTCTCCTGTTGCTGATGGGTCTGGAACATAACTTCCACGATAGGGGGGCAATCACTTGTATTTAAAAACCCGCGAAGTCGTGAATCCGCGAAAAGTGAACCGCGAAGTAGCGAGGGATTACTGTATACAACAAATGAAGGCTCCAAAAATGTATTAATCACAACTTTACTGTTAAGACAGCATATGGCAATGTTTGTTGTTTTACATAGACTGGCACTCCTTACCCTCTATCATTTTGAAAGACTAACTCCTGGGGCCCCATTTATAAAAATGTACATCATAAATTTGAATTTACGATAATTTCTTAAAAGTTTCTATAAATGATTTATAAAGGGCACTTATGCTCAAATGAATGTTCCTAAATCCTTCCAGCTCATGGCCTGTTATTAATTCAAAATATCATCTTAAATTTCTGCACATATGAATGTATGTTGTTTTCACATATGCAGCACCCTCAAATATCTTTATATGGTAGCTTATAATGCCATATAGCCACCAATTCCTAATAACAATAACAATTCTTTATATTTATATAGTGGTTTTCTCACTATTCACAGCAATTACATAGTGAGTGGGAAGCCACTTCAGCCACAAGTAATGTACAGCATTTACCTGGACGATGCGATGACAGCCATTTTGCACCAGTACATTCACCGCACATTAGCTATTAGCCAGTTGTCTTTATGAAGAAAATCAAGAAATCACTTGCAATTAATTCAGAAATAATAGCGGGTTAGCAGAAGACAATCTGAAAGTTGATTGAATACTGATATTTCCAGTTTAGATTAAGTGTGTTGATTCACTGAAGGTGCTCCTATTGTAACAGGGGGCAATCTGTTGCACTGGCCTCATTTGGGTATATCATCTTTTGCACAAGACACCTCTTAATCAGTCCTTGTGCAATTTTATTATGGTTGAGTTGATGAACTATGGGGATATATGAATAACAGCCTTCACAACAGCAAGCAAGCCTGAGCTGAGAGCAGGCCTAGATACTCCCAGCCTGTATGCAAGTTCTCTTTTAAAGATCCCTGTTGTAAGGAACCCAAGCACAGAGACAATTTGGAACCTACACTGGAATAGTGTGATTGTGCTTTATAGAGCTCTCAATGGTAGGACTTGTCTAAAGGATGCCATAAGGATGAATTAAGTAGCTAATACTGTCTCATAAGTCAATCACCATCATGAGCAAAAACATCTATCTCTGATGGTGTAGTTCTCTGCTAGAGCCAAAGAAGCCATAGCTCAATACTCTTTAAATATTTCTGCATTCATATAGTAAAAACACTACTCCAATTTGTGACTAATGACTCTAGACCAGTGACGTAAAAAGTCATATTTTAATTAAATGATATTTAAAATAATGGGACAAAATCCGTGAGAGTTTCAATATAGTCCACAGCATAACACATTTTAGCATTGAATATGGTTTTTATTTAAATGGAATTAAGCAGCTCTTTTTTTGTTTATTCTCAGTAGTCTTTCTGTGTTGCCCTAACCTATGCTAACTTTAACCTGTGTCACCAAGTTAATATAATTCTTACTTTGGTTGTCCTAGATTGTTTTTTTTTTTTTACTTTCCCTTAAGGTTTTAAGGTTTTCATACAACCCAATTTGTTTTTTTTTTTTTTTTTTTTTGCTATTGCTGTGATATAAATCTCATTTTTGCAGAGCAGAGGCCTAACAGTGCCCATGCACAAAGACATTTTTTCTATGTTGAGCTTGTACAAGAATGTTTTAACATCAGGTTCAGGTTTTATAAATCCTAGCTTGTATGTTGCATTGCATGTACAATCATGCCCAAGGAATTTAAGATCACATTTTTTCCTATGATTGTTTTGCCCCAGTTTCTAAAAACTTTGAACTGTGCAAGCAGCTCAGAAATTATATGGATGATAGCCATATTTACTGTGCCTTTACTTTAAGTAGTAATCTAGTTTCAATTTCTGACACATATACTATACTCTCTCTCTCTCTCTATATATATATATATATATATATATATACTAGCAAAATACCCGCGCTTCGCGGCGGAGAAGTAGTGTGTTAAAGAGGTTATGTAAACATATATATACATATACATATATACATATATACATATCTACATATACACATATCTACATATACATATATATATATACTGTACATATACACATCCACATATATATATATATACACATATCAACAAATATATACACATACATATACACACATACATAAACACACACATATACATATATGCATATATACATACATACATAGTGCGTTGTAACACGGGCTGTGATTGTTACATGGGAGGGAGACGACAAATCACAGCTTCCCGCTTCCTAATCGGGCCTGTGATTGGTGCTTTGACGGATGCCCAGATCCCACAGTATGTCCCCTTAGGAGAGGCGTTAGGCAAGTGTAATTGAATAGCGGTGCTGCAAGTTTAGCTTTACACCTGTTTTTAAGGCTTATTGACTGAAAGGGGCTTTCATGAAAAAACTTAGGGCTTTGCTACAGGATACACCCTCCACAAGTTAAGGAAGTAAAAATAAAGGTATATATTTCTGTTTTATTTAAACCTTTTAAGTTTGTATGCGGGCGGTATGGTGGTGCAGTGAAAGGTGCCAGTTAGGAGACCCGGGTTCGCTTCTCTGCGTGGAGTTTGAATGTTCTCCCTGTGTCTGTCTGGGTTTCCTCCGGGTACTCCGGTTTCCTCCCACAGTCCAAAGACATGCAGGTTAGGTGCATTGGCGATTCTAAATTGTCCCTGGTGTGTGGGTGTGTGTGGATGTGTGCGCCCTGCGGTGGGCTGGCACCTTGCCCGGGGTTTGTTTCCTGCCTTGTGCCCTGTGTTGGCAGGGATTGGCTCCTGTATTTAGGATATAGCGGGTTGGATAATGGATGGATGGACATTTATATGCATAGCCCCATTTGCCCGTTTTCGTTTTTTTTCATTCTCCAGTAATATTTCAGCAAACCCGGAGCTTGTCAGTTCAAATCCTGGTACTGACACCACTGTGTGACCCTGAGGAAGTCACTTCACCTGCCTGTGCTGCAAAAAACAAAAGTAATGTAACAAATTGTACCTCACATGTTGCAAGTTGCTGGAATAAAGGCATAAGTCAAATAGATAAATATGTATTATACACATAGGAAGTATTCATTTATTTTCAGTTAAGTCATCTGCAGCAAACCTTTATTATTGAGGGTTTCTCCTTTTTAGATAGTGCAAACTGTTTCTTCTTCATTGAGGTTTTCTCTTGGAGAGCTTTTTTCATTTCATTGAAAATTAAAGCAGCAGCTGCCAAAATATGTAGCTTTCTTATTAATTTTTCAACATTGTGTAAAATAACTTTATAAAGTAACATAAAAGGTTTAAATACTGGTTATCCTTTTACACTAAAATATTACTAAAGAGATACAAAAAAAGTAAAATGCATATGTTGTTTTTCTTGAAAAATAATATATACAGTATACATATATATATATATATATATATATATATATATATATATATATATATATATATATATATATACACACATATTACGATTGTTATAGTTCTCTTTGTATACCACGTTGTCAGTTCAGCACTCCGGTTGTAATATGACCAAGCCGTGCAAGCACACGCTTGAGAATGCAACGTATAGTTGTACAGGAGAACAGCAATCTTGCCTCAAATCAATGGCAACCTTCTGTATGTCTATGAACTTAATTTAAACTTTAGGTTTACACGGTGCTTTGTTTCCGACGTGCTGCGTTCACACAAGAGAGTGGCTCACGTGAACTGACTGATGTTGCGATGTCCACGGCTTTATTTAATGTTAGCTAAGACCCGGCACTTAAAAGTTTCTCACTACAGCAATTTTTAATCCGTTACAAAGTCATCCAAAGTGTCGTTTATACCTTGTGTCTTCTCATTAAACTTGTATCTCGCGAATATGGTATTGCAAATGGCAGCGGGAGCGTTTCTATAAACTTAATTTTACGATTGTTATAGTTCTGTTTGTATACCACGTTGTCAGTTCAGCACTCCGGTTGTAATAAGACCAAGCTGTGCAAGCACACTCTTGAGAATGCAACGTATAATTGTAAAGGAGAAAAGCAATCTTGCCTCAAATCAATGGCAACCTTTTGTAGGTCTATGAACTTAATTTAAACTTTAGGTTTACACGGTGCTTTGTTTCCGACGTGCTGCATTCACACAAGAGAGCGGCTCACGTGAACTGACTGATGTTGCGATGTCCACGGCTTTATTTAATGTTAGCTAAGACCCGGCACTTAAAAGTTTCTTGCTACAGCAATTTTTAATACGTTACAAAGTCATCCAAAGTCTCGTTTATACCTCGTGTCTTCTCATTAAACTTGTATCTCGCGAATACGGTATTGCAAACGGCAGCGGGAGCGTTTCTCATTAAACTTGTATCTCGCGAATATGGTATTGCAAACGGCAGCGGTAGCGTTTCTATAAACTTAATTTAAACTTACGTTTTACACCGTGCTTTGTTTCCGCAGTATCAAAGTGATCACTCTCTTGTGCCTTCTCAATTGTGTAATGAATGTTTTCTTCAGCGCTCTTTGGGGCTCTTCCTTGTTTTCAGTTCACGTGATTACGTAGGAGGTGTGATGACGCGATACGCGATTCCGCCTCCTCCATTACAGTATATGGACAAAAAAGAGGTTCCAGTTATGACCATTACGCGTAGAATTTCAAAATGAAACCTGCCTAACTTTTGTAAGTAAGCTGTAAGGAATGAGCCTGCCAAATTTCAGCCTTCCACCCACACGGGAAGTTGGAGAATTAGTGATGAGTGAGTGAGTCAGTGAGGGCTTTGCCTTTTATTAGTATAGATATATATTTATATATATACATATATATATATATATATATATATATATATATATATATGTATATATATATATAATAAAAAAAAATCTCGGGAAGGAAAACCAGGGACACGAGACGTGATCTTCTCAGAAGACACTTAGAAGACCCGTGAGACAAAAGAGATTGGCCACGAAGCGTCTCGCGGGGACCATAAACATGAGACTTGATGTCAAGAGATTGTCTCGCGGGGTCATGGAACATGACATTCTTGCAAGACACGTCCTACTTACAACCAATATCAAATAAGACCACGGGCAGCAAAACACTCAGTTGTATAAAGGCATGTAGCAGACACAGATCCTGTGCTCTCAGCTCATATAAAGCGTATAAGGGCAATACTTTCTAAATGAAATGTCAACGACTAAGCGAAGAAGAAAGAGCAGATAACAGATTATGAAAGCAGTGGAATTCGAAAGGCTCAAACAAAACAATGGCGCGATACACATGCAGAGAAAGGTAAAGAATATGAAAGCAGTAAAATTCAACAGTATTGTAGCATCCCAGCCAGGTTGAAGCCTTTTTTTTTTGAGTGACTGTTAGGTCCGATTAAGGGAGGGTGGAGTACAGCACAGAAAACTGACAGCGGGGTATTGATTGATGCGTGTGGCACGCGGCTGGGGATCGTACCCGGCCAGGATGCCGAGGAAGACCGGAGGAGGGCTTGTGCCTCCTCCAGAACATGAGGGGGCGACCGCCCTGGTTGCTTTGGGGGCCAAGGGTACAGAGCTCTGAAGCTCAACCCTGTAGGGGCCCGTGGTCACCGCCAGGGGGCGGCCCGATGCCTTGGGAGCCCTGGACCTCTGCACTTCCGCCACACCCGGAAGTGCTGGGGGGAAGAGAATTGGGGACACCCGGAGTCCTTCCGGGTGCACAGCCAGCACTTCCATCACACTGGGGCATGTCGGCGGAGGAGTGTCGGGAAGCACCTGGAGCCCATCCGGGTGTGCATAAAAGGGGCCGCCTCCCTCCACTTAATGGCTGGAGTCGGGTGGAAGAGGACTGAGCTCGGAGGAGAGGAGTGGAGGCGGACCAGAGACAGTGAAAGGCTTTGAGAAAGGCCAGGACTGAAGGAGTGATTGGTGGTGCGACATTGGGTTTGTGCACTTTATAATTATTGTAAATAAACTTGTGTGGTGAAAAAATCATTTCTACCTGTCTGTGTCCGGGCTGTCTCCCACATGCGGTAAGGGCGGGGGACCCAGGACGAGAGGAAGGGTTGGAGAGGGTGCTGGAAGTTTGTGTTTGGGGTTACGAAGTCGGCGTTCTTTTTCTTGATTGTTCAAGTAAAATTTTTGTGAGACTTTACTACGTCTGTCTGTTTTTTTTAAGCTGGACGTGAAGGTCGCTACAGTATCAAAAAAAGATAGTAAAGACTCAAAAAAAAAAAAAACGGCGTGATACACATGCAGAGAACGTTAAAGAATATGAAAGCAGTAAAATTTGAAAGTATGGAAAAAAAGATTGCATTAGCGCAAACAAAAGGAAATTATTACTCGAAAAAAGGGAAAATAATCATCACGGACCAGGTGTAATTGAAAAAATAGCAGGACAAAGCGAAGTCAAAGAGGAGAAAAGAAAGTAAAACGTCATAAAGAGGTTCAAAAATGAGGGGGTGAAACATATGCAGAGCAGGTTATAGATAATGAAAACAGTGGAATTCAAAACACACAATAAAACATAGGCGCGATATACATGCAGAGGAAGTTACAGAATATAAAAGCAGAAAATTTTGAAAGTATCAAAAAAAAGATAAAGATCACATTAAAAAAAGTTTCCCGTGAGAATAGCTTTTGCTATGACAATTAACAAATCACAGGGACAAACATTAGAAAAAGTTGGATTATTTATTAGGGAAAAAGATATTTTCACTCACGGGCAGTTATACGTTGTGTTGTCACAATGTATGTCCAAAAACGGAATCAAAATTCAATGCGATCTTGAAGAAAAGGTAATTCCAAATATTGTTTTTACTGAAGCTTTAAAGTAAAAGTGCAAATAATGAAATTGAAACAATTCCAAAGAAAAAAAAAGCTTTTAAAATTGTATATCCGATTAACCAAACATGGGGGTTGGCGAGCAGGGGGCAGAGCCCCCTAGTATATGTATAAATTTATTTATATACATACATTTTTTGTTAATTACAATGAAACACTCCTTTACTTTCATCAGATATGGCATTTGGCTCCTTGTCATTTTTGTAATGGAAAAAGCAGGATCAGAAGGTAGATGAATGGATGCATGGGTGAATGGATTAATGTTTTTAGAAAATCCTTGATTTAATAGGATCTTTACTATAAATACTCTACATGAAACACATGAGCAAACTGATAAACTAAGGAAGACTCACTTATCTCACCTTTCCTCTGCGGCTAAAATGTAGGAAATCATGAATCACTATACCCTACACACTCATCTCGTAGCTGGCATCTTAACCCCCTGTCATAAGCTGATGAGAACTGTACAGAGTTTATATCTAAGAAAATCGATTATTTTCTTGAGTCAAATGCATTTACTTCATTACTAGCATGTAGACTTATTTTGCTCAACTGGAAAAGTCCCAACCCACTTTTTTTAAGTCAGTGGGTAACTAATGTTCTATATTATTTGAAATTGGAAAAAAATCAAGTTCTAACTTAGAGGATCTGTCCAGAACTTTTTAAAAATATAGCAGGATCTAATTAATAACATTTTAGAAAAATCTATTTCAGGGGAAAGGATATTCTTCATTTCTTGCTGCTTTTAAAGATTAGCTCTGGTTATTGTCTCTCCTCTCTTTCTCTTGGGTGGGGTTTGAAATTCGGTTTGTTTGTTTGTTTAGTTTGATTTGAGTGTATGGAATGTTATTTCCTTCTAATTAAAATCAATTAATAAATAAATAAAGATTAGGAAATCATTTCTTGAACGATCAGGCATATCTCAATTTTCAGTGATTTTAGACAATTCTTGTAACTGCTGACCGAATTAAAATATTTGTCACATCTATATATATAAATAAAAATGTAAATGTTCATTTGTTCAAAATCTTAAATCTCCGAAAGTTCTTCACCAATTGCTTTGAAATTTTGACACAACGTTGCATTTGAATACGCCTGTGTTTTTATATACCTATATTATATAGATGTCACACCTGTGACAGGTAAAAACATGCTTTTTTTGAAAAACAGCGCCATCTGTTGGACGTAAAAGCAACGCACACTATACTAAATATTTTACGATTCCATTTCAATGTTTCCAATTTACGATCCATTTACGATTTTAACTCCGTTAAATCGATCAAATACATTTGTAAGTACGTGAATAAAGGCAGCGACATGGCAGTTTTTGGTGTGCAACCAGAAACAAGTGATGGGAATGTGGTCATACATATCGATGAAATCGCACAGTATCAGGCTGGAAGATACATAAGCAGCAATGAAGCTGTATGGCGAATTCTTTCATTTCCCATACATGAACGAAGTCCAGCTGTTGTTCACTTAGCAGTACATCTAGAAAATGGACAACGTGTTTATTTCACAGCTGCAAATGTGCAACAAATAGCCCTGAATCCACCGGCTACAATGTTAACTGCTTTCTTCACGTTATGTCAAAATGACGCATTTGCGAAAACACTGCTGTATTCAGAAGTGCCTACGTATTACACATGGAATGCGAGTAGAAAATCATTTGAACGACGCAAACAAGGAGAGCGAGTTGACGGACAACCTGGAATATTCAAAGAAACTACGATAGGCAGACTGTACACCGTGCATCCCAATCAAGATGAATGCTTCTTTCTTCGCATGCTGTTGGTAAATGTGCCCGGTCCAACATCTTTCCAGCAATTGAGAATTGTCAATGGCGTTACACATGCCACTTTCCACAGTGCATGTCAAGCTCTGAATTTATTGAAGAACGACCGACACTGCGATGTATGCATTAATGATGCGTGCAACACGTCACATCCATATCAAATTCATGCATTGTTTGCAATCATATTGACCGCCTGCTCTCCTTCATCTCCAACAGAGTTATGGGAGAAATATAAATCGCACATTGCTGAAGATATTTTCTGTCGAATATGCAAGGAAAATTCAAATATGAACATGGATTTCACAGCAGAAATCTACAACAAAGCGTTGATAATGATTGAAGATTTCTGCTTAGAAATCTCGAACAAAGTTCTCAATCAATTGGGAATGCCATCACCGAATCGCGTCGTTAGCAAAATTACAACACGGGTGATCTTTTGTCGTATGTGCAATCAAATATTCCTAAGCTAACGCTTGAGCAAAAAGGCATTTACGATCAAATAATGCAAACTGTCAATAACGGGGTTGGAGAAATCTTCTTCTTAGATGCGCCAGAAGGAACTGGTAAAACATTCCTAATTAGATTGACTCTGGCAGCAATTCGATCCCAAAATGACATAGCCTTAGCTCTTGCGTCGTCCGGAATAGCTGCGACATTGCTACCAGGTGGAAGAACTGCTCATTCTGCTTTGAAATTGCCATTGAACTTGCAATTCATTGAAACTCCCACGTGCAACATTTCCAAAGCATCCGGCATGGGAAAAGTAAAAAAAATAATGAGCAACATCGTACAAGCAACAATCTTGACTGGACCTTTCAAAGGTGAAGATCTCCTCATTCCTCGCATTCCCATGATTCCAACGGATATGCCATTTCAATTTAAGAGATTGCAATTCCCAATTCGATTGGCGTTTGCAATCACCATCAACAAAGCTCAGAGCCAATCTTTACAATTGTGCAGTTTAGATCTAGACACTGATTGCTTCTCACATGGACAATTATATGTTCCGTATTCTAGAGTCGGCAAACCAGACAATCTCTATATCTGCACAGACAATGGAACAGCAAAAAATACTGTATACCCACAAGCATTGCGAAATTAAACATATTATAAACGTGCGCTTTCTCTTTTCTTTCTTTTCCATTTAACCAGACTGAGCCACAGCAACACGTGGCCGGGTACAGCTAGTATTAAATAAAAATGAACATTATTACATTGGATAGAAAATGCTTTAAAAGTTTGTTCTTATTTGGTTAAACATTTCTTACTACTGGATGGTCTTGTAAAAATTTCTTTATTATAAGGCCCCCTTTTAAACCACTTGTACAATATTGCAGGATTAGTTACACATTCTGACCAAAGCATCTTAACCCATGTAGCGTGTGGCTGGGGCCCTTGGCCGACCGGGACGCCTCCACGCTGAGAGGACCAGGGGACCAAGCGTGGCCAGTACGTTACCTCCCCCAGGACGCTAGATGGCAACCCCCCTGGGTTACAGTGTTGCCTCGGACTCCCGCAGGGCTTCATGAAAGTTGGAGTTTGGTGCAGCCCTGTTGGGATCCGCAGGCGCCGCCAAGGAGTGCTGCAGGTGGAGTTGCTGAGCCCTTATGGGCAGTCCTTCCGCCTCTCGTGTCTGTCTGTTTCAGATTGGTGATCATATAGCGCCTTTCAGTCACACCCAGAAAGTTGAACATATACTAGAGTACTCCTGAATGAAATGAGTTCCATTTAATACAAGGTATTCTTCTTGGAAACACACATATTATCACTATACAATTTTATTAGGAATTGTGATTTTTCATTGTTTTAACCTAATATTAATGTATTTCTCCCATCTTCTCTCTCAACTTTTTGCTGTGTAAGAACAGTATTTAACCAAAGACTATACTTAATATTTATTCCAGTAAAAGGCTCATTTACTGTACATCTAGGTTAATAATTTTTCCTCCTTGCAATAGACGTTCCTTAAATACTGGATCACAACAGATCTATGATCAAATTTGTGTAAACCATCATTTCTTTCTTTCAGTTTCATATGCTTTGATACCTTTGTTTTTCCCAAGTACTTGTTTGGTTGAATTCACTCACATATTGGCTTTAGAAGAGGGGTCATCGAAGTCCATTCCTGGAGGGCTGTAGTGGCTGCAGGAATTTGTTCCAATCCAATTTCTTAAAGATCAATCATTGCAGTTTATTGTTCAAGCAACATTTTAACAGCTTTATTTTAGTTGTTTCGAATGTTAAGAGTGACCACCCTTAATTCCTTGTTATAGTTTTAAACATCTGCATTTATTGCTTTTAATTGCTCCTTTTTAACAATACAATGCAAAAACAATTAAACCAGCAGTTCTCCATCTAACTTTTTTTTTTTTACACACCTTTACACCATTCATCGTGAGCTATCTGGTCTAATAAAATATTTGGAAGGAAGCTGAGGAGAAGCTTCAGGCTACAAATTATTTGGATTATATCCTTGAAAGGGAAAATATCTGCAATATAAGAAAGACCTGAATTGGCACAATGTAAATGCCAACAAGCCATATGATTAAATAAGATCTGTTATTGGTGAAGATTGGTTTCTAATTAAGCAACTGGGTTAGGACAAAAACCAACAGCCACTATGGCCCTCCAGAACTTTGCAGACACTGGAGTTAGAATAATGCTTAGCAAAGGGGAAGATGTTTTCAAGGCAGAGAAGAGGAAAATTAATAGAATAGAATAGAATGCCTTTTATTGTCACTATACACATATACAATGAGATTAAAAGCAGCTCCTTCAGTGCAGACATATACTGTATGTAGAACACAACAAGTAAATAAACAAATAAACAAATGGTGCAAAAAGTTGCAAAAAAAGTTCTACGACGCTATATACAAATGGAAAGAATAATAACTAAATCGAGTTATTGCACATTATTTAAATACTGGAAAGAATAAATAACTATTACACTATTGGGTTATTGCACATAATTTAAATATTGCACAATAATGATGATCATGTGCAGTGAGTAGTGGATGTTGGACCCTGAGAGTAATGATATTGTACAGTATACAGATATTACACAGTTATTATTCAGTACCATTTAGATATTGGATATTGCACAGTTGAATGATAGAAGGAAGTCGAGGGGTTGGGGGGTTAGACTGTGTAGTCAGTGCATATGTGAGTTTAGAATGGTTATGGTTTTTGGGAAAAAACTGTTCTTGAATCTGTTTGTCCTTGATGTGATGCACCTGTAGCTCCTCCCTGAAGGCAGCAGGTCAAACAGATCAGAGCCAGGGTGGGAGCTGTCCTTGATGATGTTTTTTGCTCTGCTGAGGCAGCGGGAGGTGTAAATGTCCATCAAGGAGGGGAGAGGGCAGCCGATGATCCTCTGTGCTGCCTTTACTACTCGCTGAAGCCTCTCCCTATCTGCCATGGTGCAGCTGCCATACAATACTGTGATACAATAGATAGATAGATAGATAGATAGATAGATAGATAGATAGATAGATAGATAGATAGATAGATAGATAGATAGATAGATAGATAGATAGATAGATAGATAGATAGATAGATAGATAGATAGATAGATAGATAGATAGATAGATAGATAGATACTTTATTAATCCCAATGGGAAATTCACATTATCCAGCAGCAGCATACTGATACAATAAATAATATTAAATTGATTATAATATTAAAGAATGATAATAATGCAGGTTAAAAACAGACAATAACTTTGTATAATGTTAAATGTTAACGTTTACCCCAATCCCCCGGGTGGAATTGAAGAGTCGCATAGTTTGGGGGAGGAACGATCTCCTCAATCTGTCGGTGGAGCAGGACAGTGACAGCAGTCTGTCGCTGAAGCTGCTCCTCTGTCTGGAGATGATACTATTTAGTGGATGCAGTGGATTCTCCATAATTGATAGGAGCCTGCTGAGCGCCCTTCGCTCTGCCACAGATGTTAAACTGTCCAGCTCCATGCCAACAATAGAGCCTGCCTTCCTCACCAGTTTGTCCAGGCGTGAGGCGTCTTTCCTTTTAATGCTGCCTCCCCAGCACACCACCGCTTAGAAGAGGGCGCTCGCCACAACTGTCTGATAGAACATCTGCAGCATCTTATTGCAGATATTGAAGGACGCCAGCCTTCTAAGGAAGTATAGTCGGCTCTGTCCTTTCTTGTACAGCGCATCAGTATTGGCAGTCCAGTCTAATTTATCATCCAGCTGCACTCCCAGATATTTTTGCACCATCTGCACACAGTCACCTTTGATGATCACGGGGGTCTATGAGGGGTCTGGGCCTCCTAAAATCCACCACCAGCTCCTTGGTTTTGCTGGTGTTCAGTTGTAGGTGGTTTGAGTCGCACCATTTAACAATGTCATCGATTAGGTCCCTATACTCCTCCTCCAGCCCATTCCTGATGTAGCCCATGATAGCAGTGTCAGCAGGCTCTCGATGGACGAGTGGTAGAAGGTCAGTAGCAGGTTGGAGTCCAGGTTGTGCTTTCTGAGGACCCTCAGGAAGTGTAACCATTGCTGAGCCTTCTTGATGACTGTTGTGATGTTGTCTGTCCAGGAGATGTCAGCGGAGATAAGGAAGCCAAGAAACCGGAAGGTATGGACCCTCTCCACACACTCGCCATTGATGTAAAGGGGGGCTAAGTCGGTGCTGTGCCTCCTGAAGTCGACAATGATCTCCTTGGTTTTCCTGGTGTTCAGAGCCAGATTGTTCTTTGAACACCAGGCTGCCAACTTCAGGACCTCCTCTCTGTAAGCTGCCTCATCTCCCTTTGAGATGAGTCCGACCACTGTGGTGTCATCAGCAAACTTGACGATGAGGTTGTTGTTGTGGGCCGGACTGTAGTCGTGGTTGTAGAGACAGTACAGAAGGGGGCTCAGCACACAGCCTTGTGGAGTACTGGTGTTCAGTGTGTGAATGGAGGAGTGGTGGGGTCCGAGTCTCACAGTCTGGAGCAGGTTGGTAAGAAAGTCTTTTATCCAGACACATGTGAGAGGGGGGAGGCCAAGAGTGACCAGTTTGGTGATGAGAATGTCAGGAATGATTGTTTTAAAAGCTGAGCTGTAATCCACAAACAGCATCTGGACGTAGTTCTGCTGCTGCTCCAGATGGCTCAGCACAGAATGGAGAGCTACAGCAATGGCGTCTTCTGTGGATCTGTTCATGCGATATGCGAATTGGTAGGGATCGAAGTCTTGGGGGAGATAGTCCTTGATGTGCTGGAGAACCAGTCTCTCGAAGCACTTAATGATTACTGGAGTGAGGGCCACAGGGCGATAATCATTTAGGCTGGTGATGAGAGACTTCTTCAGCACTGGAATGATTGTGGCTGATTTTAGGCAGGATGGAATGACTGCCTGGGCTAGGGAGAGGTTGAAGATTTTGGTAAAGATAAAGGTGAGCTGGTGGGCACACGCTCTGAGCACCCTACCAGGAACTCCATCTGGGCCGGCAGTCTTCTTGGGGTTCACTGCCAGGAGCACCCGTCTGACATTGTGCCCCTCTACAGTGAGTGGAGTAGTTCAGGAACCCGGTGAGGGTGGGAGCAGGGCTGGAGCAGGTGAGTGCTGCTGTTGTGATGATTCAAAGCAAGCAAAGAAGCAGTTTAGCTCCTCTGCTAGCAGCGCACTCAGATCTCCAGTTACTGCATCACAGCCTCTGTAGTTTGTGATGTTTTGTATTCCCTGACACACCTCCCGTGTATTGTGGCTAGACAGGTGGGACTCTATGCTCCTTTTATGGTCTGTCTTGGTTTTTTTAATTCCACTTTTCAGAGCGGCTCGGGCAGCCCTGTACAGAGCTCTGTCACCTGACCTGAAGGCAGCGTTGCGGTCTCTGAGGAGTGTATGGACCTGGTTGGTCATCCAGGGTTTCTGGTTTGTGAAAACCCGAATGTTTTTATCCATGGTCACATTCCCGATGCAGAACCTGATATAGTTCAGTACCGTTCCTCATTGACACCAGCAACACAAAGTGCTTCATGATATATAATGTAACTTAACATCATCAAACTTGTTTAACCCAATTAAAGGTCATGGGAAAGAGAAACCAGTGCTGGCAATAGGGCTGCAGCTAACTGTTTTGCTAACTGAGTAGGTTTGTTATATTTCAAATTATCAGTTAATTGGACTTTCAAAAATGGAATGTTTGTGTAAAAAATCTGTAGTTTTTTTAACCATGAAGCAATGCTTACTTTCTTAACAGTAGTAGAAGTATATTCTAAAATTACATAATGTGCATAGCAACAAGTATTTTTACTAACTGTGAGGACTAGCTTAACACTTTAAGGGTTATAATCAAAAACAAACTGCAGTATTAAATGTCAACAAAAGTTGCCTAGAGTATATTTTTTGATTTTATCCTATAAATGGCAGCAAAGACTGCAAGATGATTTTCTTTACAGCAGTATAGCTTCAAATACCAGATGCCATTATCAAAATAAATAATAAAATAAACGTTTTGCATTGGGTTTACATAAATTCTGCACTGTCAGATAAGGATTTTGAGGTGGCAGAAGAAATTGGCATTGAAAGTTCTGCTGATTATCACCAAGTGTGAATGAGAGAGGGTCCACAATTACTTTGGTGTGCCTTCATTTCTGGTGTCCATTGAGTTTATTTTCATGCACCTCGCAAGACACTAAATTCTTACTGAATGTGAAACTAAAATGGCTACACTATTATGAATTTTTTGGTCTTCAACCTCCACCATTTTTACATCCTCAATTTTAAAATGTGACTTTCATTACTCTTGATCAATGAAGAACGTAATACATAACAAGAAAACAATCAATAACAATGATTCTCATCATCAGATATTACCAATAATATTGATTAGTTGTTGC
Source organism: Erpetoichthys calabaricus (assembly GCF_900747795.2). Taxonomy (NCBI): domain Eukaryota; kingdom Metazoa; phylum Chordata; class Cladistia; order Polypteriformes; family Polypteridae; genus Erpetoichthys; species Erpetoichthys calabaricus. Next base: position 163,410,811 of record NC_041394.2, on the reverse strand, counting down.
AACCCTACCTGGAAGCACTGGACACAAGGTGGGAAACAACCCTTGAGAGAGGACCACTGCTTTGCAGGAATCACTTACACACACATCTGTAAGGCCACCTTGTAATCACTAGTATAACCTAATACATGTTTGTCAAGTATAACCTAATACGTCTTTGGCGGTAATGTAGAAGGAAAACCCCTGCACACAATGTGTAAACCCCATATAGACAACCAGGCACAGGTTTAGAACTGTTTAGGAGCTGAACTATACCACCATTATACCTAATATGTAATGCATGTCTCTTAATGATGATTTTCTAATGTTATATGATATAAGCAAATATTTTATATTGTGATTAATATGAATAGATGGCAATGCAGTTCAATGATTAGTGCTCCTCAGCATTTTATGCGACATTTGAGTATTTAAAGCAGTTTCGGTGGACCGCAGCACTGATGCTCTCTGTCTGCCTTTTAATTTCCAGCTGCCCTCTTTGAATAGAAGGATGACAAACTGAGAAAGAGTGAATGCTTTATTTTATTAGCAACAAACCAGGAGATGTCCGTTGTTTTCAAGATAGAAATTAAAATAAACAAGAAAATTGCAGATTGCTATCAAAAAAGAGAGAGTTTAACCATTACTGTAGTGTAACAAGAAATGTCAGGGGTCATTAATAAGAGCACAATAAATCAATCAGACCTAAGACCTTAAGACAGAATTAAATACAGACATGGAAAACTATTACCAGAAAGTCAAAACTTAAAGCACTACACAAACACTAGTTCATATTTCAAATCTGTAATCTCAGACAAGGGGCTAATAGTGTTGCATTAGAAATTGTAAGCAAATCTTTGTGACACAAATTGTTTTGCCTCTTGGCAGGTGGTTCCCTTGCAACCATGCAGTGCTTCCTAGTGATCCATTAACTACCTGTTAAAACTATTAACTGAAGAATAAACAATGCACTGATGCAATTTTAGCTTTTGAAATATTAAAGTCTCATGAACACAAAAAAATAATCAAATACGAAAAAAAAAATTAACAATGAGAACACAGCTGTTTTCCAATTCCTAACACAGCTTCCTTAGTTGGAATCCTGTGTATGTGTAACCTGAAATGGACCATTGTCTGTGATGTTTGTTGGGATGTGGGATGTTTGTTTCTCGGATAAACTTCAGTTTTCTGTGACAATGAATTGGATTAAATTAGATTGAGAATGTACAGTTTGCATGTATTATATATTGATACATACAGTACTGTATCATAACATTACATGCAGTATTAAAATATTGTGGGTGACCAGCTGCTTCAGTTTATAAGATTTTTGTAGCCAAAAAAAGGTGCAGTGGTTTATGATTGTAGCACAAAAAGCAAACGGTGCAAATGGAAAGTGGGCACATCCCTTCAGTATATTATTGGCAAAAAAGATGTGTTAACACAGCCTGACAACTTTATTTTACAGCAGGCAACTCATATGGAATTCATTTGAAAATATTGTGTATGTTAGATGATCATAATCAAGTTTTACTTTGGAGAAGCTTAATCTCCTAAACTTCACTTCAAAAGAAAAATATTTATAGTACTATTCAATTTACTGTTTAAAACATAATTCTAAATAAAATGTTTCTTTTCCCATAGTCTAGGTGGATATTAATTACAATAATTATGTAATAATAATAATAACAACAAAAACCCTTCTAAAGTCTACCACCTTGTCGTGGTAGAGGGGCGTCCAAATCTTTATGATCCTTAGAGCAATACCATTAGGAGCTTTATACTCCTGATAGGGCCATCTAGGCTGGTAAGATTAAGGGGATGCAGCTAGACTAAAGGCAGACCACTACCCGCTTCAACTGAGATATTAAATATTAAATGCAAAATGGTTATAACAAGAAATGAAATTCATACTGGTTCATTTGTCACTCAGGATAAAACAGACCACATTCGTAAGTTAGGTAGAGGCCCATATCGAAAAGTGAGCTACAGTCTATCTTGGCTACAGGTGGTGAAAGCAGCCAATGGCCACTCCATGGGGTGGTGGGGCCGACTACCAGACCCAAACTACTAAGGCTATTTCGGGGATACCAAAACTGGTAAGATCTGCTAGTGCTTGAAATGAATAAAAGATATTAAAGAGTTATGCATGTGTATCATACAATTACAGAATATGAGACAGACACAACAAACACGTTACAGAAACAAAATTGCGCATAGCCTTTACACAAAAATACCCAAACATACAAATGGCAGAACAAAGAATCATAGATTAGCAACAAACTCTTCTTGCACATAAGTTCATCCCATAAACAAGACTTGAACAAATAAAAGAGGAAGCTGCTGATAAATTACAGAAACAAACAGGAATTACCAAAAAACAAATTGGTCTCATGTGAAACACAGAACTATAACACATTCAGCAACACCCTAGAACAGTGGATACTATAATAACAGGGACTGTTACCAACAAACCCACCAGGATACTATGCATCAAGGATTATATATTACTACACAAACTGACAGAGGACATTAAGGGAAAACTCATGCACAAGAACAGATCACACTCAGTGTCCCTTTTTACAAAAACAATTGAACACAAATAAACTGTCACTAACAACAAAACTCCTTAACAAAAATATACTTTATGATGTGAGGCAATGCCTCCCCTGGGACACTAGAAGGCAGACCTCCTCGGTGGCTGTGCCAGGTGCTGGAATTTGGTGCAGCACTGTTGTGTTCTGTGGGGGACGCCAGGGGGAACTGCAGAGCCCTCTAAAATCACTCCAGCACACCTGGGAGTGATTCCAGGTAATACTGATGAGCCATCTGAAACACTCCCGGAACCTGAATAAGAGGAGCCGCCTCACTCCATTCAATGGCCAGATTGGGGAGGAAGAAGACAAAGCCTGAGGAGGAAGTGGAGGCGGATGGACTTGGAGCAGAGATGGGTCTGTGTGGTGTTGGTGTACTGTGCACAAAACTGTGAATAAACCGGGTGTTGTGTGCTGAACCTGTGTTCTGCCTGTCCATGTTGGGGGTCAGGCTGGCTGTACGTTCCCGGGCTTCACAACTTCTACAATACATACAGTAAATACTCTTAATACACTACCAGATCTGCGTATCTTATATATAAATGTCTACATGTGGAAGTGTGTGTGTCTGTCTGTCCGGCCCGGAAGTCAGAGGTGGAGACGGGGTAAAGGCTCCACCTCCGAGAATACATAAGTGAGTCCACTCACTTAGCCACTAATACAGAAGTGTGGCGAGCACATCGGCAAAATGATATCTCTTTTACTTTTCCTCCCGCCGCTAATACACAAGCGAGGTGAACACATCGGCAAAATGAAACCTCTGAAGAAAGACAAAGTCGCTTAGCTTCTAATACACAAGTGATGTGAGCACGTCGGCAAAATGAAACCTCCTAGAAGAGAGATGCCCAGAGTAGTTCCTTTCAATTGCCAGTTAACAGAGTACAAGAAGAACAACACATCAGGAAAACTGCAAAGAAATCTTTGTCAGATATTTAAGAAAATGAAAAAAAAAAACGCATGAAACATGAAAAACACAATGAACATATAGACACATACATAATGTAGGTACATTTAAAAAACAAGCTTATAGTTTAAACAAAGAAGCTAAAATGGTTCATATTATGCATAGTACACAAACAACACTGCTCACAATTTCAAAACAATGAGAAACTATTGCATAGATGGATAATGATTAGCACATCAATAGAGACCAATGACAAACCAACACAGGAAAACCTAACACAGTGTTGGTGTTCCTTCTGGTCTGATGTGGTTCACTGTAATAGAACATAAGCTTGGATCAAGGTGGAGCAACAAGACACAGACAATATAATGCCAATGCATTTAAAGCAAATCACCTTAACAGATCTCACAGGAAGGATAAAGAAAATATGCAAATGGAAGGCACCATTCTTTAATGGAGTTCACAATTTCTGGTATGAGAGGTTTACCATTCTGCTCTCAGAACCTGGAGACAAACTGAAATACATGCATTAATTATACACACCCCACAAGAGACAACTTGGTTTTTAACAGAGGGCATCACTCACATTAAATTTAAGTCAAAAGACACCACATATCTTAAAAACTAAAGACCCTGTCTACCTACACTCACCAAAATATCCACTGCATGCATAACAAACAAAATATATACTGTATATACATATCAGTGATAATTATACTTAATGAATAACAAAAAGGGTGCTGAAGGCATCACATACATGGCAAGAAAAAGCTCTTATTTAACTCTGTGAAATTCCAGTAGGCATACAAAATATAGATACCCACATATAGGATTCATTGATTTCAAAAAACATTCGACCCATTTTTAAAAGAACATCACATAGTGAAGAAATTCCTTAACACAAACACAATCTCCTAAAACACATATGCGTATACTCACCGCGTAAAACTGCCTTATGTCTTGGCCAAGGCTCTTTTAAAGCATCTCAATTTAACTCTGTACCCATTTGTATTTGTTGCATAGTACATAGCCTATTTAGGTGCAGTTGCAGAATTACCAATGCAGCATTCTAGTATAGCAGCTTCAGAGCAAGAAATGTCCAGATGATGCCCTGTATTTCTGTTCAAGCATGGGGAAACTTTGGAAGCATACTTTACAGTTTATCCTTCAAGACAAAGCTTAAATGCTGGCACTATTTCTACTATGTTTTTTCAGTACATTTCTTTTGTTTATTGTTTGTGGTACAGGCAATCAGGATTCGATTCACTACACATTAACTACAATATGGTCATTAAATGTCATACTTTACTGAAGTAGAGATCTGCACTGGACTGATTTGTCAGTCCTACTACAAAATGTTATCCATAATATACCCCTGCTTCTCCAATGGCTTGTTTTTGCAGAAATTCAAACCCACACCTGCCAGCTATCAAGCAGTATGATGCTGTAATAGCATGTATAATCTAAGATTGGCATGGTGCATATGATGGCACTTCCCCCACAGATACCAGCAATGCTGGCTTAACCAGGGATAATGATATTTTCTTGTTTAGCTGAGTAACAAGTAACAAATAAACTATGATAATATTTGCATATAAATTGTTTTGTTAATTAATTGCTGAAAATGTTAAATCACCTTAATGGTTACTAGTAGTAAATAGGAAACATACTTACAACAAACTTAAAAATGAAATGGACACAAATAAATTGGTTACTTAATTAAAGCTGTCATATACTGTATGCTTTCTAGGTTACTCAACACCAGACAGTTAAAAAGTGTGTAAGTCCATCTCTACTCCAAGACAATTCTTGTTTTATGGAACAAAACACATAAATTAATTCAGTAGTCTATTCAACCATTGAACAACACAAATTAAAAAGGAAAGCACTGAAATGCATGTCTTATTTCTGTTTAAATGCATGAGTGTCAAAATTCATCTGACCAACCATTTTCTGTATCAACTTATCAAATTCATGGATGTCAGGGCTAAATCTCAGGAACATTACTTAGTAGGCAAGAACAAGCTCCAATGTTTAAAATAACTCTTGAAAGGGTAGTAATTGATTGTCATAAACAGCCATGTATCCAAATGTATTCATATGGAACCAATTTAATGTCATCCACCAACCAAACATGATTTTTAGGAAGGAATGAGAGGAAACCAAAGTGCCCAAAAAATCCCACACACACACTGAGAAGAGCTGTATATTGCTCAAAAACTGCTGGCTATCAAACCCAGATCTCAGCAATTGTAAGGGAAATCTGTGGAAACATATTCTATCATATACAGACAGTTTCATATTCATATTTACAAAATCTGAATTCACTTCTGAATTTAAACATTTATTCAGCTGTTGATAGTAAATGACATTTCATTATACTATATACCTATACCACTACAGCTTTTATTAAAATAAAATCATGTTCTGCAATCACCATATGTAATAACACAACTTTAACTTCTCTTATCACTACAATGACAATGAAAAAAAGTAAGTAAACAAATGCATATACACATTCAGAACATACAAAAATAAAAGTCTGGCCCTGACATCATTATCAGCAAAATGTTGGACAGGAAGAAATTTTTTCTTTGGTATTTTAGGTAGAATTAAAATTGCAAATTTACAGCCAACTAAGTGCAACCTTAGAGAATTCTTTAGGCTGCTGAATGTTTATATATATATATACAGTGCATCCGGAAAGTATTCACAGCGCATCACTTTTTCCACATTTTGTTATGTTACAGCCTTATTCCAAAATTTGGATGATAAATTAGACTGGACTGCCAATACTGATGCGCTGTGCAAGAAAGGACAAAGCCGGTTATACTTCCTTAGAAGGCTGGCTTCCTTCAACATCTGCAATAAGATGCTGCAGATGTTCTAGCAAACAGTTGTGGCGAGCGCCCTCTTCTACGCAGTGGTGTGCTGGGGAGGCAGCATTAAGAGGAAAGACGCCTCACGCCTTGACAAACTGGTGAGGAAGGCAGGCTCTATTGTTGGCATGGAGCTGGACAGTTTAACATCTGTGGCAGAGCGAAGGGCGCTCAGCAGGCTCCTATCAATTATGGAGAATCCACTGCATCCACTAAATAATGTCATCTCCAGACAGAAGAGCAGCTTCAGCGACAGACTGCTGTCACTGTCCTGCTCCACCGACAGATTGAGGAGATCGTTCCTCCCCCAAACTATTCGACTCTTTAATTCCACCAGGGGGGGTAAACGTTAATATTTAACATTATACGTAGTTATTGTCTGTTTTTTTTCACCTGTATTATTATCAGCTTTAATTTAATATTATTTATTGTATCAGTATGCTGCTGCTGAAGAATGTGAATTTCCCATTGGGATTAATAAAGTATCTATCTATCTATCTATCTATCTATCTATCTATCTATCTATCTATCTATCTATCTATCTATCTATCTATCTATCTATCTATCTAAAATGGATTAAATTCATTTTTTTCCTCAGAATTCTACACACAACACCCCATAATGACAACGTGAAAAAAGTTTACTTGAGGTTTTTGCAAATTTATTAAAAATAAAAAAATGAGAAATCACATGTACATAAGTATTCACAGCCTTTGATCAATACTTTGTCGATGCACCTTTGGCAGTAATTAAAGCCTCAGGTCTTTTTGAATATGATGCCACAAGCTTGGCACACCTATCCTTGGCCAGTTTCGCCCACTCGCCTTTTATTAAAAAGGTGAATGCAAACTGTTTTCATTCTGAAGGGCACAAACCACGTTAGATTTCATACTCAAGAGTAAGCTCAGCACACAGCTTGGTCATATTACAACCGGAAGGGCGAACTGACAACGTGGTATACAAAGAGATCCTTAAGAAATAATTATTGATTCATTTTCCCTCAGTTTAAAAAGGTTTACTTTTCTTCTTAATAAAAATTTTAAAGCAGTACTTCGCCGCTGCGAAGCGCAGGTATTTTGATATATATCAAAATATATCGCGTCATCACGCCTCCCATGTAAGCACGTGAACTGACCCGCTGCCGTTTGCAATGCCATATTCACGAGATATAAGTTTAATGAGAAGACACGAGGTATAAACGACAGTTTGGATCTCTTTGTGACAGAGTTAAAATTGCTGTAGCGAGAAACTTTTAACTGCCGGGTCTTAGCTAACATTAAATAAACCCGTGGACATCGCAACATCACACAAGAGAGCGGCTCATGTGAAGTGACTGAACGCAGAAGGAGTGATCACTTCAATGAATCAAACCTGTTCAAAAAACACATTACACAATTGATAAGGTACGAAAACAATATGAAACCGATTGTGGATTTCCGTATAGCCACTGAAACTTTGTGACGGCACGAGACTTCAGGTCACGTGTCTGCAAAAGAACCTCATTCAGGCAACTATTTTTACTGGCGGTGGCTCAGGGGAGAGAGTTTTTATTCCTCGCATCCCCGTTATTCCCTCTGATCTCCCATTTCAATTCAAACGCCTCCAATTTCCACTAAGGCTCTGCTTCGCAATGACAATTAATAAGTCTCAGGGACAGACCCTACAAAAGGTTGACATTGATTTGATATATATATATATATATATATACATACATATATATGTCAATGTATGTATGTATATATGTATGTCTAGATATATGTAGATATGTATATATGTATATATATGTGTATATATGTGTAGATATGTATATATATATGTGTATATATATATGTAGATATGTAAATATATATACATATGTGTGTGTGTATGTATGTATGTATGTGTGTATATATATATGTATGTGTATGTATGTATGTGTATATGTATATATGTATATGTGTGTATATGTATGTGTATATATATGTGTGATATGTGTATATATATATGTATATATATGTAGTTGTGTATATGTATATATATATATATATATATATATATATATATATATATATATATATATATATATGTATATATATATATATATATATGTATATATGTGTATATGTACATATGTATATATATGTATATATGTACAGTAATCCCTCCTCCATCGCGGGGGTTGCGTTCCAGAGCCACCCGCGAAATAAGAAAATCCGCAAAGTAGAAATCATATGTTTGTATGGTTATTTTTATATTGTCATGCTTGGGTCACAGATTTGTGCAGAAACACAGGAGGTTGTAGAGAGACAGGAACGTTATTCAAACACTGCAAACAAACATTTGTCTCTTTTTCAAAAGTTTAAACTGTGCTCCATGACAAGACAGAGATGACAGTTCCGTCTCACAATTAAAAGAATGCAAACATATCTTCCTCTTCAAAGGAGTGAAGCAAACAAATCAATAGGGCTGTTTGGCTTTTAAGTATCTCGAAGCACCGCGGCACAAAGCTGTTAAAGGCGGCAGCTCACACCCCCTCCGTCAGGAGCAGGGAGAGAGAGAGAGAGAGAGAGAGACAGAGAAAAATCAATACGTGCCCTTTGAGCTTTTAAGTATGCGAAGCACCTTGCAGCATGTCGCTTCATGAAGCAGCTGCACACAGAAGGTAGCAACGTGAAGATAATCTTTCAGCATTTTTAGACGAGCGTCCGTATAGTCTAGGTGTGCGAACAGCCCCCCTGCTCACACCCCCTACGTCAGGATCAGAGAGAGTCAGCGCGAGAGAGAGAGAGAAAAGTAAGTTGGGTAGCTTCTCAGCCATCTGCCAATAGCATCCCTTGTATGAAATCAACTGGGCAAACCAACTGAGGAAGCATGTACCAGAAATTAAAAGACCCATTGTCCGCAGAAATCCGCGAACCAGCAAAAAATCCGCGATATATATTTAAATATGCTTACATATAAAATCCGCGATGGAGTGAAGCCGCGAAAGGCGAAGCGCGATATAGCGAGGGATTACTGTATATGCATATATATGTTTATGTGTGTGTGTATATTATATATATATATGACAGCAACACTCATAACAGTGACAACACAATTACATATATATATGTAGATATGTATATATATATGTGTGTCAATGTATTTTTATATGTATGTCTAGATATATATATATATATGTAGATATGTATATATATGTGTATATATATGTAGATGTGTATATATGTAGATATGTAAATATATATGTATATATATGTGTCTGTGTGTATATATATATATATATATATATATATGTATGTGTGTGTATGTGTATGTATGTATGTGTATATGTATATATGTATATGTGTGTGTGTATGTATGTGTGTATATATATATGTTGATATATATATATATATATATATATATATATATGTGGATGTGTATATGTATATATATATGTAGATATGTATATATGTATATATATGTTTATGTGTGTGTGTGTGTGTGTATAGCAACACTCATAACAATGACAACACAATTACATTGACAATCATGTTACGTTATTTTTAAAATGTTTCCTTTTCTTTTTCATAACCTCTTTAACACACTACTTCTCCGCTGCGAAGCGCGGGTATTTTGCTAGTATATATATATATATATATATCTTCTTCTTCTTTCGGCTGCCCCCATTAGAGGTTTCCTCAGCGGATCATCTTCTTCCATACCTTTCTGTCCTCTGCATCTTGTTCTGTTACACACATCACCTGCATGTCCTCTCTCACCACATCCATAAACCTTCTCTTAGGCCTTCCTATTTTTCTCTTGCCTGGCAGCTCTATCTTTAGCATCCTTCTCCCAATATACTCAGCATCTCTCCTCTGCACATGTCCAAACCAATGCAATCTCGCCTCTCTAACTTTGTCTCCCAACTGTCCAACTTGAGCTGACCCTCTAATGTACTCATTTCTAATCCTATCCATCCTCATCACACCCAATGCAAATCTTTAACTCTGCCACCCCCAGCTCTGTCTCCAGCTTTCTGGTCAGTGCCACCAACATAGCTGGTCTCACTACCGTCCTGTAGACCTTCCTTTTCACTCTTGCTGATATCCGTCTGTCACAAATTACTTCTGACACTCTTCTCCACCCATTTCACCCTGCCTGCACTCTCTTTTTCACCTCTCTTCAACAATCCACATTACTCTGTATCGTTGATCCCAAGTATTTAAACTCATCCACCATCGCCAACTCTACTCCTTGCATCCTTACCATTCCACTGACCTCCCTCTCATTTACACAGATGTATTCTGTCTTGTTCCTACTGACCTTCATTCCTCTCCTCTCTAGAGCATATCTCCACCTCTCCAGGGTCTCCTCAACCTGCTCCCCACTATCACTACAGATCACAATGTCATCAGCAGACATCATAGTCCACGGGGAATCCTGTCTAATCTCGTCTGTCAACATGTCCATCACCATTGCAAATAAGAAAGGGATCAGAGCCGATCCCAGATGTAATCCCACCTCCACCTTGAAAGCATCTGTCACTCCTACCGCAGTCCTTACCACTGTCACACTTCCCTCGTACATATCCTGTACAACTCTTACATACTTCTATGCCACTCCCGACTTCCTCATACAGTACCACAACTCCTCTCGAGGCACCCTGTCGTATGCTTTCTCCAGGTCCACAAAGACGCAATGCAACTCCTTCTCTATACTTCTCCATCAACACCCTCAGAGCAAACATTGCATCTGTGGTGCTCTTTCTTGGCATGAAACCATACTGCTGCTCACTAATCATCACCTCACTTCTTAACCTAGCTTCCACTACTCTTTCCCATAACTTCATGCTGTGGCTCATTAATTTTATCCCCCTGTAGTTACTACAGTCCTGCACATCCCCCTTATTCTTAAATATCGGCATCAGTACACTTCTTCTCCACTCCTCAGGCATCCTCTCACTTTCCAAGATTCCATTAAACAATCTGGTTAAAAACTCCACTGCCATCTCTCCTAAACACCTCCATGCTTCCACAGGTATGTCATCTGGACCAACGGCTTTTCCATTCTTTGTCCTCTTCATAGCTGTCCTTACTTCCTCCTCGCTAATCTGTTGCACTTCCTGATTCACTATCTCCACATCATTCAACATTTTCTCTCTCTCGTTCTCTTCATTCATAAGCCTCTCAAAGTACTCTTTCCATCTGCTCAACACACTCTCCTCGATTGTGAGCACATTTCCATCTTTATCCTTTATTACCCTAACCTGCTGCACATCTTTCCCAGCTCGCTCCCTCTGTCTAGCCAATCGGTACAGGTTCTTTTCTCCCTCCTTAGTGTCCAACCTCTCATACAACTCATCATAGGCTTTTTCTTTAGCCTTCGCCACCTCTCTGTTCACCTTGTGCCTTATCTCCTTGTACTCTTGTCTACTTTCTGCATCTCTCTGACTACTTCTTCTTTACCATCCTCTTCCTCTGTATACTCTCCTGTATTTCCCCATTCCACCACCAGGTTTCCTTTCCTCCTTCCTCTTTCCAGATGTCACACCAAGCACCCTTCTTGCTGTCACCCTTACTACATCTGCTGTAGTTTCCCAACTGTCTGGTAATTCTTCACTACCACCCAGTGCCTGTCTCACCTACTTCCTAAACTCAACCTTGCAGTCTTCTTTTTTCAACTTCCACCATTTGATCCTTGGCTCTGCCCTCACTCTCTTCCTCTTCTTGATCTCCAGCGTCATCCTACAGCCCACCATCCTATGCTGCTTAACTACACTTTCCCCTGCCACTACTTTGCAGTCTTCAATCTCCTTCAGATTAATTCTTCTGCATAGGATGTAATCTACCTGTGTGCATCTTCCTCCACTCATGTATGTCACCCTATATTCCTCCCTCTTCTTAAAATATGTATTCACCACAGCCATGTCCATCATTTTGGCAAAATCCACTATCCTCTGATCTTCTTCATTCCTGTCCTTGACACCATACCTATCCATCACTTCCTCGTCTCCTCTGTTCCCTTCACCAGCATGTCCATTGAAATCCGCTCCAATCACCACTTTCTGACCCTTGGGTACACTGTTCATCACTTCATCCAACTCACTCCAAAAATCTTCTTTCTCATCCATTGCACACCCAACTTGTGGGGCATATGCACTAACAACATTCAGCTTCATAACCATTACTCTGTCTGACACTCTTTTCACCTCCACAACACTCCTGACATACTGTTCCTTCAGAATAACCCCATTTCTCCTCCCATCCACACCATGATAGAACAATTTGAATCCACCTCTGATCCACCTGGCCTTACTCCCTTTCCATGTAGTCTCTTGCATGCACAATATATCAACCTTCCTTTTTCCATCATATCGGCTAACTCTCTCCCCTTATCAGTCATACTGCCAAGATTCAAAGTTCCTACCCTCAGTACCACTCTCTTTACTTTCCTCCTCTCCTCCTGCCTCCGGACATGTCTCCCCCCTCTTCTTCTCCTTCTTCTTCTTCGGCCAACAGTAGCCCAATTTCTGCCAGCACCCTGTTGACTAACAGTACTGGTGGCGGTCATTGTTAACCCAGGACTCGACCGATCTGGTATGGAAATTTGTATTGTTGTCTGCATATTGATTTGGCAAAATTTTACACCGGATGCCCTTCCTGATGTAACCCTCCCCATTTATCCGGGCTTGGGACCGGCACGAAGAAACACACTGGTTTGTGCATCCTCTGTGGCTGGGTTGAATGTTTATATATATGTAATACAGTAATCCCTCCTCCATCGCAGGGGTTGCGTTCCAGAACCCCCCCCCCCCCCCAAAAGGTGAAAATCCGCGAAGTAGAAACCATATGTTTATATGGTTATTTTTATATTGTCATGCTTGGGTCACAGATTTGCACAGAAACACAGGAAGTTGTAGAGAGACAGGAACTTTATTCAAACACTGCACACAAACATTTGTCTCTTTTTCAAAAGTTTAAACTGTGCTCCATGACAAGACAGAGATGACAGTTCCGTCTCACAATTAAAAGAATGCAAACATATCTTCCTCTTCAAAGGAGTGTGCGTCAGGAGCAGATAATGTCAGAGAGAGAGAGAAAAGTAAACAAATCAATAGGGCTGTTTGGCTTTTAAGTATGCGAAGCACCGCGGCACAAAGCTGTTGAAGGCAGCAGCTCACACCCCCTCCGTCAGTAGCAGAGAAAGAGAGAGAGAGAGAGACAGATAAAAACAAACAATCAAAAATCAATACGTGCCCTTCGTGCTTTTAAGTATGCGAAGCACCGTGCAGCATGTCGCTTCACAAAGCAGCTGCACAGAAGGGAGCAACGTGAAGATAATCTTTCAGCATTTTTAGACGAGCGTCCGTATAGTCTAGGTGTGCGAACAGCCCCCCTGCTCAATCCCCCTACGTCAGGATCAGAGAATGTCAGCGCAAGAGAGAGAGAGAGAAAAGTAAGATGGGTAGCTTCTCAGCCATCTGCCAATAGCGTCCCTTGTATGAAATCAACTGGGCAAACCAACTGAGGAAGCATGTACCAGAAATTAAAAGACCCATTGTCCGCAGAAATCCGCGAACCATCAAAATATCCGCGATATATATTTAAATATGCTTGCATATAAAATCCGCGATAGAGTGAAGCTGCGAAAGGCGAAGCGCGATATAGCGAGGGATTACTGTATGTAATAAATAATATGAATGTCTGCTGAAAGACTTTGATTTAAGAATCAATCTTTAATTCAAATTATCTTGACATTTGAAGTCCATATCTTCTAAACCCTAACCAGCAGAACAATTAAACATCCATCCATCCATCCATTTTCCAACCCGCTGAATCCGAACACAGGGTCACGGGGGTCTGCTGGAGCCAATCCCAGCCAACACAGGGCACAAGGCAGGAACCAATCCCGGGCAGGGTGCCAACCCACCGCAGGACACACACAAACACACCCACACACCAAGTACACACTAGGGCCAATTTAGAAACGCCAATCCACTTAACCAGCATGTCTTTGGACTGTGGGAGGAAACCAGAGCGCCTGGAGGAAACCCACGCAGACACGGGGAGAACATGCAAACTCCACGCAGGGAGGACCCGGGAAGCGAACCCGGGTCCCCAGGTCTCCCAACTGCGAGGCAGCAGCCCTACCCACTGCGCCACCGTGCCGCCCACAATTAAACATGGCAGAAGAAATAATTAAGAAATATAAACCTGAATAAGGATTTGGTCATTTGTAAAATCACATTCAGGTTGATATGTGTCCTCTTGTTTAGTGAATCCTGAGGTGTAAGATTAACTGCTAGTTATATGTGAGCATAGAATGGTCAGTTGATTCTGTGTCCAATGCTGAGAAGAGTGGACAGAAATACACGAATAATTTAAATTTACCACTGGCCTTAAAAATGATGCTGTAAAACCTGCAAAACCATGGGTGAATGATAGACACAAGTACATCCAGACTAAATGCAAACCAGAAGAACAGCAAAGTTCATAAACACTTTTATCATATCAAAACACCAGTGCTCAATTCATAAACCAAAGTTAGTTATCAAAAATGAAAAGCAATATTCTTAACTACCTGGAGTGCGGAATAACTGAAAAGCAAGGGTCATGTTTAGGGAGGGTATCCATAAACTTTAGACAAGGATGAAGACACAATGCTCTTTACATAGCATCAGTTACATAATGTGAAACAACAAAGATGAGTTGAAATCTATGAAAACAGCTTCAGAATTAATGTTTGTATTTCAAATACATTGGAATGTATTGTGTAGTGCATGTAGTAATAAAATGAATTGTATTTTTCATTCCAACAGATATTGTATCAAAAATCATTTGTAGTAATAAAACACATTACTACAAATATTTGTGATGTGCCATCAGTTAGAATGACAAATGCATTGCATGTTTGTGATGCGCCATCTATTGGAATGACAGGGACAAAGCACCAGAAACATTACCCTTTTATGAGGGTACATCATTAAAGCCAAGGTCAAATGAACATGGATGCTCTGCTGCAGGATTGCACAATTGTTGAACAATGCACTGTAGTGAGATTTCTGTTGTCAGATGGACTGAAACTTGCTGAAATTCACTGAACAATGTCATCTTGTACAGATCAGTAAGCTATTTGGGTATCCATCTTGCACAAACTTTACAGTACCCCAAGTCATCATACATTATGGCACTTGAAGATTCATAGCTGATATCCAAATGAAGGCATTCCATTTGGGCTTATGTGCACAATGTTGATGGTCGACCATATTGAGCTTTGTCAATTATAGATGTCCTTCCTGCCTTAAACCTTTTTACAGAATCATAAACCTTTAATAGAGTTATGCTGTTTTCCAAACTGACATACTGGGTAAATTTGAAAGGTTTTACTCTGTCTGCCCAAACAAATCTCAATATAGTGCATTGTTCAACAATTGTGCAATCCTGCAGAAGAGCATCCGTGTTCATTTGACTTTGTCTTCAACTAGACTAATGGAAGAGTGCTGTGCATGTTATAACTACCTATAGGCCATCACAAACATGTTATATTACATTAGCTTCTATCTGTTGGGATTACTGTGTAGTTTTCAAGTGGTGTTTAATTGTTGCTTTACCCTTGTATTAAGGTTGATAGTGTCATTATTGTCATGTTTAAACAGAACAATGAAATTATTACTTGCATTTGCTAATCAACATGCAACACTTTACCACCATGCTTAGTAAGTACAGTCATGTGAAAAAGTTTGGGAACCCGTCTTAATTCTTTGGATTGCTGTTTATCATTGGCAGAGCTTTCAAAGTAGCAACTTTTAATATATGACATGCCTTATGGAAACAGTAGTATTTCAGCAGTGACATTAAGTTTATTGGATTAACAGAAAATATGCAATATGCATCATAACAAAATTAGACAGGTGCATAAATTTGTTCAGAGATATTACATCAATATTTAGTTGAGCCTCCTTTTGCAAATATAACAGCCTCTAGACGCCTCCTATAGCTTTTCATGAGTCTCTGGATTCTGGATGAAGGTATTTTAGACCATTCTTCCATACAAAATCTCTCCAGTTCAGTTAAATTTGATGCCTGCCATACATGGACAGTCTGCTTCAAATATCCCATAGATTTTCGATGATACTCAAGTCAGGGGGTGAGATTCCGTTGGTTTGGACATGTGCAGAGGACAGATGCTGGGTATATTGGGAGAAGGAGGCTAAGGATAGAGCTTCCAGGGAAGAGGAAGAGAGGAAGGCCTAAGCGAAGGTTTATGGATGTGGTGAGAGAGGACATGCAGGTGATGGGTGTAACAGAACAAGATTCAGAGAACAGAAAGATATGGAAGAAGATGATCCGCTGTGGCAACCCCTAACGGGAGCAGCTGAAAGAAGAAGAAGTTTTGGGTCATTGTCTTATTGGAATTTCCAACCCCGTAACTTCAACTTTGTGACTGATGCTTGAACATTATCCTGAACAATTTGTTGATATTGGGTTGAATCTATCTGACCCTCGACTTTAACAAGGGCCCCTGTCCCTGAACTAGCCACACAGCTCCACAGCATGATGGAACCTCCACCAAATTTGACAGTAGGTGCAGGTGTTTTTCTTGGAATGTGATGTTCTTCTTCCGCCATGCAAAGAGCTTTTTGTTCTGACCAAATAACTCAATTTTTGTCTCATTAGTCCAAACAACTTTGTTCCAGAATAAATCTTGCTTGTCTAAATGAGCATTTGCATACAACAAGCGACTCTGTTTGTGGCATGAGTGCAGAAACGGCTTCTTTCTTATCACCCTTCCATGCAAATGTTCTTTGTGCAAATTGCTCTGAACTGTAGAACGATGTACAGATGCACCATCTGCAGCAAGATGTTCTTGCAGGTCTTTGGAGGTGATCTGTGTGTTGCCTGTAACCATTCTCATAATCCTGCGCTTATGCCGCTCCTGTATTTTTCTTGGCCTGCCAGACCTGGGTTTAACAGCAACTGTGCCTGTGGCCTTCCATTTCTTGATTACATTCCTTACACTTGAAACTGACAGTTTAAACCTCTGAGATAGCTTTTTGTAGCCTTCCCCTAAACCATGATACTGAACAATCTTTGTTTTCAGGTCTTTGAGAGTTGCTTTGAGGATCCCATGTTGTCACTCTTCAAGGGAGAGTCAAAGGGAAGCACAACTTGCAATTGACCACCTTAAATACCTTTTCTCATGATTGGACACACCTGTCTATGAAGTTCAAGGCTTAACGAGCTAATCCAACCAATTTGGTATTGCAAGTAATCAGTATTGAGTAATTACATGCATTCAAATCAGCAAAATTTCAAGGTACCCAAATTTTTGCACAGCCAGTTTTTCACATTTGATTTAATTTCATACAAGTAAATACTGCTTCACTAAAAATCTTTGTTCGGAAAACACCCCAGTACTCACATGTTCCTAGGAAATGAAAGACATACCACTTGTATCTTTTTGTTGAAAGTAGAGTAAGTTATTGTGCAGGCTGAGAGGGGTCCCCAAACTTTTTCATATGACTGTATGACTACCTTACCTGAAAAAATATCTAACAACTACAAATTATATACCAGATGTGGTAATGCATTCTATTATATCTACCCCTACAGTAATGGCACTAACAGGAAAAGACTGGTTGCATAGCCACGCTACAATTCACAGAAGTAATTAGTGCTAGTTTGAAATATTTTTCTGCCAAGCCTGCCACTCTAACAGCCTCCCAAAAGAACACTATAATATGAAAGAAACATCTTACCATGTATTGTAGTGACTGTTTAAAAAGCCAAGTTTTTTCGATTCTTTATTATGTCCAGTATATGTTTTAAATTGTGATATTCACATATTGCACATTTGTTTATTTTTCTTTAGTACAATTGTAAAATTTCAAAATGTCTGACATAATATTTTAAAAAATATTTGTCATTAAATGTTTAAGTTGTATTTACAAAGCCCTATATAAAGGAAAGGAGCCTCAGCTAATATAATAATATGTTGATTTTTGGTGTTTTAAAAATTTGTATAAGGGCAACAAAAAGCCCTAAGACTCGGCTATTGCCAATCTCTATTTGTACTGCATTATTCTAATTTTATTTTAGTTAAAGTGGCGACATGCATGGTGTAACAGTTAGCTCTGCTGTATCGCAAGTGCAAAGACATTAATTCTATTAAAAACCAGATCATTTTTGCACTGATTTTTACATAAGGTTTCCTATCATTTCTCCAAGAAATGCATTTCTGTCTAGTTTTTCTTAATATAGGTGGTTGTGGGTGTATGTGAGTGTATGCCCTTGTCAGGTGTGTTACACTTACAGAGATGGGTTGACACCTAGCACAACACCTCAGTGCCACCTTCTGTAATGCAAAAGCTGAGTATCAAGACTGCAGTGCAGCATGTCTCTCTCTAAAGGATGACTAACCATACCATTCTTGGTGGGTGTGCTGATCTGAACAAGCCATCTTGAGGAGAGGCATATTGAAAAGGCTAAACAAACTAATTATTTACATGTTTATAATCCAAAACATTAATTAAGAGAATGATACACAAAAATGGGTAAAATATACAAGCAATATCAAAAAGCAAAATACAAGGGCAAAGTCAAAAAATGTTATATACTACATTGGCAAAAACAGAAAAAAATAATACAGAGTGAAAACAGGCATTCAAAAAACATCAGGACATAAAGCAGCAACATAGTGGTTGCTACAGAGACATAAATAGGTATGATGCTAGACCTATGACACCTTCCAAATACTAATTTCCCTTACCCCATCCATCACATGAATGCAAAATAATTAAAGCTACATAGAAACAGAAAGATTCAAGGGGCCAAGATCAGAGCCCCGGTGACAGCCGCATAATGTGCAACTTTTATGGCTCCTTTCTGCCATGACAATTTAATACAACTGTAACGATTTATTGTTTCTAATGACTACTTATTGATTGAAGTTACCTACTTATTTTTAGTTTAGTGTTAAACACAGCTGCCTCATTGAAACAACACGCATGGTAGTTGTCTCTGCTGAGATTCATGTTCTTCCTTTGTCTGTTTTGTTCCCACATTTCAAAGATCTGTATTTGGTGCATTTAGTCACAACAAAACATTGATATCAATGATACATTTAGAATGGTTATTCTTCTATTCATCTTAGTTTAAATTTTTTAACTTTTTACAAAAGGAATTAATAATTTTCTTCTTGAGGGCCAACAGGTTTATCTAAACTGTTTTGGAGCAAAGTTTTAAGTTTCATCTTGTTGATGAAAAACATCCATCCATCCATCCATTATCCACCGCTTATCCAAGGTCGGGTCGTGGGGGAAGCAGCCTAAGCAGGGAAGCCCAGACCTCCCTCTCCCCTGCCACCTCCTCCAGCTCCTCTGGGAGGACCCCGAGGCGTTCCAAGGCCAGCCGGGAGATATAATCCCTCCAGCGTGTCCTGGGTCTGCCCCGTGGCCTTCTCCCAGTGGGGCATGCCCGGAACACCCCCCCCCCACCCCAGGGAGATGTCCAGGAACCACCTCAACTGGCTCCTCTCAATGCGGAGGAGCAGCAACTGTACTCCGAGTCTCTCCCGTATAACTGAACTCCTCACCCTATCTCTAAGGGAAAGTCTAGCCACCCTGCAGAGGAAACTCATTTCGGCCGTTTGTATCTGCGATCTTGCTCTTTCGGTCACTACCCAAAGCTCGTACGAACCAGTAGATCGACTGGTAAATCGACAGCCTCGCCCTTTGGCTCACCTCTCTCTTCACCATGACGGACCGTTGCAGAGCCTGCATTACTGTGGATGCCGCACCGATCCGTCTGTCAACCTCCCGTTCCATTCATCCCTCACTCGTGAACAAGACCCCGAGATATTTGAACTCCTCCACTTGAGGCAGTACTGTGTTCCCAACCCGGAGAGAGCATTCCACCCTTTTCCGGCTGAGAACCATGGCCTCGATTTAGAGGTGCTGACTCTCATCCCCGCTGCTTCACACTCGGCTGCGAACTGCTCCAGTGAGAGCTGGAGGTCACTGTCCGATGAAGCCAACAGAACCACGTCATCCGCAAATAGCAGAGACGAGATTCTGAGGTCACTGAACAAGACCCCCTCTGCTCCCTGGCTGCGCCTAGAAATTCTGTCCATATAACTTATGAACAGAATCGGTGACAAAGGGCAGCCCTGGTGGAGTCCAACCTCAACAGGAAATGAGTCCGACTTAGTACTGGCAATACAGACCAAGCTCCTGCTCATCCTGTACAGGGACAGAATGGCTCGTAACAACAAGCCTTGTACCCCGTACTCTTGGAGCACACCCCACAGGATGCTTCGAGGGACACGGTCGAATGCCTTCTCCAAATCCACAAAACACACGTGGACTGGTTGGGCAAACTCCCACGCCCCCTTCAGGATCCTGGCCAGGGTGTAGAGCTGGCCCAGTGTTCCACGGCCAGGACAGAATCCGCATTGTTCCTCTTGAATCCGAGATTCGACCATCGACCGAACTCTCTTCTCCAGCACCTCTGAATAGACCTTACTGGGGATGCTGAGGAGTGTGATCCCCCTATAGTTGGAGCACATCCTCCAGTCACCCTTCTTAAAAAGGGGAACCACCACCCCGGTTTGCCAATCCAGAGGCACTACCCCTGATGTCCATGCAATGTTACAGAGACGTGTCAACCAGGACAGCCCCACAACATCCAGAGCCTTGAGGAACCCAGGGTGAACCTCGTCCACCCCAGGGGCCCTGCCACTTCGGAGCTTTTTAACTACCTCGGTGACCTCAGCCCCTGTTATGGACAGGCCCCCCCGGAGTCCTCCAGCTCTGCTTCCTCTAAGGAAGACATGCTGGTGGGATTGAGAAGATCCTTGAAGTATTCCTTCCACCGGTCAATAACATCTGCAGTTGAAGTCAGCAGGGCCCCATCTCCACTGTACACAGTGTTGGTGGAGCACCGCTTTCCCCTCCTGAGGCACCTGACGGTTTGCCAGAACCTTCTCGGTGCCGACAGAAAGTAATTTTCCATGGCTTCCCCAAACTCCTCCCATGCCCAAGTTTTTGCCTCTGCAACAGCCGATGCCGCCACACGCTTGGCCCGCCGGTACCCCTCAGCTGCCTTTGGAGTCCCACTGGTCAACCAGACCCGATAGGACTCTTTCTTCAGCTTGACAGCCTCTCGAACCTTAGGTGTCCACCACCGGGTTTGTGGTTTGCCACCACGAGAGGCACCAACAACCTTGCGGCCACAGCTCTGTTCTGCTGCTTCGACAATGGAGGCTCAGAACATGGCCCATTCAGACTCAATGTCCCTTCCTCGGAATGATGAAAAACATGCATGAAAATATTCTTGTCTTCTGAATAAAATTCACTTATTTCTGTTTTATAAGCTGAAAATATGGGGGGAAGCTGATAATGATTTGGTGTTAATATTAATTCTTAACATTTGTGTCAGCAAGCATATGGTGTTTTTATTTATCTATAAACCAGACTTAATTACCTCACTCTGCATATTTAATTTATCTATCTATCTAATGTTATATACACTAATATAGCTTTAAAACTACTTGTATTTATCCAATGCATTTCCAAAGGTGACTACCATGCGGACTCAACAAATGTGTCTTCAGGTGGAGCTGATGTGGGTGAAACTGTGAATTGCAGTCATGATTACTACAAGATAGTGTGATCAAAACATTTTCGCTCTTACTCTAGATGCTTTAAATGCAGCTTCACAGTGAATTACTTTGCTGCATGTTGTTCATTGCCTATTAAATCAAATAGTACTTGTTTATCTGTAGTAGAGCCAATAGTGGTGCAATCATTTTGACAATCTTTTATATTTCATAAAAGAGTGATTCTATTGAGATTAAAATAATTACCTGTGATGCATGTGATCTTGCAATAAAGACAGCATTCATGCATTTAGGAAATATACAGAGGTACTGCAGCAGATTAGAATAAGATTAATGGAAGTCAAGAAACCAAAAAAGTCAGTCAGTCATCCAGCTGGTGGTGAAAGCCTGAATGCGAGTGTCTCCAGTTAACCAGTGAATCTCCCCACCAAAAGTGACATTTTGAACTTCACCAGGAAAGAAAACAGGCACAAGACGTAAGTTCCATTTATTATCTACCTATTAAGAACATGTTGTACAGTATATTATACCAAGTGCAGTATATACAGTTCAGGTTTTCACATTGGCAGCACAGATACCTTAATTTTTGCAGTTTAAGGTACTGTTTGCTAAACATTCACTCATTAGAAAATAAAGTTGCTTTGATGAATAACATACTGAGCACAAACTCTGATCTCTGCCTTTTTCCTAAAACCTGATTCAGTAAACCTGACACTATTCCTTTAGCTGAAGCAGCAGCAAATGGCTTTACATTTCTTCATAAATCAAGATATACTGATTGATGAGGTGGCCTAGAGATAATTCTGTTAGATGAACTGCATATGATTTCTAAAAATGTATGTGAAATTACTATTTTTGAGGTGCTTTTGCCGGACGTTTAACTAGTTATTTAAAAACCACCTGAGCCATATTCAAAATTTAATTTTTTCTTCAGTAAACACAAATTTAATCAAGGAAAGTCAACACCCATCCATCTTTCTAACCAAATTACACAGAGCAGGGGCACAGAGAAACGTCACATCCAGATTGCAATACATTAACATTTCTGATTATTATGAGAATATGTTAGAACAATATAGAGCAGATGACATAAATTATAATGTGCCTTAGAGACTTTAGAGACATGACTACATACTTGCACTTTTAAATTATAATTTCAAAAACTCAAGCATAGATGAAACAAGAAAGGTACAGGTCTTCTGGACTGCATGGACATACGGTGCTAAAACATATAAAAAAGCTCTCTTTATGATCCACTCTGACTATAATCCCAGATTAACAGATCAAAGCAAAAAATAATCCTTGTGTACTGTGCTTTTGTAATAAGTGTGAATTTTGACCTGCAATGTAGACCTCCTACAAACATTAGCAGTAGATTTTATGAGCATCTTTGTTGATAAAATTGATAATACGAGATCACCAATTTTAACATCATCTCACAAAATAAATAATGCAGTTTCAAACCTTGTCTCCCCTTGAACACACCACTTTAGTAGTTTTAACTTGATAGTAGGAAATCAAAACATTACTTTTCATGATGAAACCTACTTTATGTCCTTTAGACACAGTCCCAAAAATATTGGAGAAATGCTCAATCACTGCTCTTTTAGCACACATTCTTAATATTATCAATAGATGGTTTCATGTCTTAAAGAATTAACTGTGACAGTCATCATAACCAAAAGTACTTGAAAAAGTAGTCGCCGTGCAGCTTTAGTCTTACATTACAAATTACATCTTAATTAAAATTCCTGTCTGACTTTTATACGGGCCACAGTACATTAACAGCATCGACTCATGTTGTGAGTGGCATTGGCATTTAAATATCTTCTCATGAAGGAAATGCTACTT
This sequence comes from Erpetoichthys calabaricus, assembly GCF_900747795.2. Classification (NCBI taxonomy): domain Eukaryota; kingdom Metazoa; phylum Chordata; class Cladistia; order Polypteriformes; family Polypteridae; genus Erpetoichthys; species Erpetoichthys calabaricus. The sequence goes on along the minus strand of NC_041394.2, from coordinate 163,387,028 downwards.
TAGTTATATTGTTAGATTTCCCTAATGTGACACCACTAACCACTCTATTCTGTTACATCCATCCATCCATTTTCCAACCCGCTGAATCCGAACACAGGGTCACGGGGGTCTGCTGGAGCCAATCCCAGCCAACACAGGGCACAAGGCAGGGAACCAATCCTGGGCAGGGTGCCAACCCACCGCAGGACACACACAAACACACCCACACACCAAGCACACACTAGGGCCAATTTAGAATCACCAATCCACCTAACCTGCATGTCTTTGGACTGTGGGAGGAAACCAGAGCGCCCGGAGGAAACCCACGCAGACACGGGGAGAACATGCAAACTCCACGCAGGGAGGACTATTCTGTTACATAGGCTTGAAAACTATGTTGTGTTCTCAGTCATCGTTCTTTCACAGTTTAGTTCATGTTTATCAAATACGGAGATTTCAGTATGCACAGAACTGAATTGACAGGGTTTCATCATTCATCAGAAGTTAAATAGTGTCCCGTAGGGCTCAGTACTCAGACCTTTACTGTTTATATTACATGCTTCCATTTTAGGTTATATTTGAAAATATAATATTTATATAATATTTATTTTCATTTGTATGTAGATGATACTAAATTATACCATTGTAGTTTCAAACAAACAATATTTCTATAGTGTCAGTGAATTAGGAGTTAATGGATGAAGTAAGAATGTTATTTATTGGGGGAATTATACAGAATGTTTAGTAGGTCTAAACCAGGGGTCTCCAACCTTTTATCCTCTGAGAGCTACTTTTACAAAATGAAAATGGCCGAGAGCTACTCATGTTTTCTAATGCTTATTCTAATAGCTTATTTCAACCCAAACAAACTGAATAAGCTTGTTTTGCCTGAACATTTACAAAATGTTGGTGTTCTCAACTCACATTTTGCATTAAAACATCAGAAAAAAATATTTAGTTCACCTGCAAGTGCATTTTGTATGTCTGTATGCATTTTTTAGTGTATCTCACATTATTGAATTAAAACATGAATGCTGTCAAAACAAATCAATTCAATTACAAATTCACAGATATTACTTATTCATTTGTCATTTTGTTACATGTCACTGTTTCACTTCACAAGAGTATTCACATGTCCAGTTGCATGTGTGATGTATTTTTTAGTTAGTCAGATGACTGGCACTGCATGGAGTCAACAAGAGAGGTGTATGGTGGAGTGTAGCCACTTAGGTTCACTCTTATGGAGTCATTTAAATGTTCATCTGTCTGTCTTGTTCTGAACTTTGATTTCATGACATTCATGTCAGAAAGGGCAGACTCACTGAGGTATGTAGACCCAAACAAAGCAGACATTTTCAGAGCTGCTTGGTGAATATTTGTATAGGTATCTGGCTCTACTAAGCTCCAGAAATGCTGAGAATGCTGTTGAGACTTTAACTGCACATTATTTTGAAGGTTTACTAATATATAAAATCAAATGTTTGTCTGTCTGTCCGCATTTCATGAAAGTTAACAGATTTTGACTGGGTTTTTTTCTATAATTTGCTTGAACATTTCGGTTGATTTTGCAACTTCTCTCATTTCGCTGTGTATCATATTTCACTTGCGGTACCAATTTATTTGCACGAATCTGAGAAAAAGGCAGTAGGCTGAAGGGAGGGGCCTTCCTCATTCACTCACCAGCTTCAGGCGTGTTCCTTAACTCCGCTTAGCTAGCGAATGAGAGAACAATTGAATTCAACTTTGTTTGATAAAGTGTTACTTAGTTCTTGCTGAGTTTGAGTCCTGATATTCTCTTAAGTATATGCCACATTGAAAAGATAGATTGCAATTCAGATTGTGGATCATGATGTGATTTTTTGGAAAGATCGCCCACCCCTAATTTGACTAATCAAGTTTTCAAATTTATGTAGGATTCATTAACCCTTTGGCAAGCTACTTGGAAAGCAACGTGTTGGAGACCCTTGGTCTAAACATTAATTTTACTGAATCTGCATGCATTAAGGTCTTATGTTTTTTCCATTTTCTAAATATGGAGGACACTGAAAAATAAATTCATGCCTATACTGTGAGCAAAACTGACTACTGCAATGTGTAATTGACAGGCTGTTCGTATTGTTCTATATACAGCTTTCAGTTAATTGGAAATGCTGATGCATGATTCATTACAAGAACTAGAAAGTATGACTCCATAACACCTATGCTTAAATCTTACTTTCATTTGAAGTTTAGGGCTGATTTCAAAATTATCCTTACATATAATGCTTTAAGAAGAAAAGGCCCTGCTAATCTATCTGAACTTATCATTATATACAGTATTTCCAGATGCTAGACTACTGAAGGATTAATAAGATACTATAATTGTGTGCTTGTATGAGAGATTCCTCTTCTGTCCCAGCTTTTAATTCCAGGCTCAAGACTCCCTAGCTTACTTTAAAACACCCAATTAGAACTTCTGTTTTACTGATCTTATTAAATCTCTCTTTACTAATCATTTGTACAAAAATATAAGTGTTGCAATAATTGTGAACTGTTAGTAACCCCATTTATATTGTTTCTCCTTTCAGTTTGCTGCCTGTACCACATTTACATTTACTGTTCTGCTTCTATACGTTTTCCTAAAGACAACAGAGATACTTGGAGCCTTGGAATGAAAGGATGGGAAGATTTTGTCTTCTTATTAGACTGCTCAGCACAAACTTATTCAGAACTGTAATTATGTTGATACTTACAATGACTATAACTATGTTGATAACTTTGTATTATACCTGACTGTGCTATATCAAAATAAATTGAACAGAAATTAATTGAGTCATTTCAGACTGCACATTTGTCTTTCTTTTACTTTTGCTTTGGTATGTGTGACAAATTTTGTATGTGTGACAAATGCTGTATGTGTTTTAATTTGGCTTAAGTGTCATTTTCAGCTAGATATAGTTATTCATTTTGAATTTGGTTTTTAGCACATTTTGGCAACAAGAGTTAGGAAATAAAAAGTGGTTTGTCTTGTGTCTAAGAGTGTAGCATTGCTGCCTCATAGTGCTTTGTCCCCTTAAAATATATTTTTTTAATTGATACATTCTCAATATTTTTGTAACTGACCCTATCAAGCAAATAGCAGGCAATGCTAATATATTGGGTTTTATACCAGAACTGACAGTTTATTTCTTGACTACAATTCACTCTTCACCATGAGCAAGTCATTCTTCTAAATTCTGATCAAACCAAAGTTATTATTGTTAACAAAAACTGTAAATAAAATTAGTTAAAAAATTGTTAATCAAAATGAAGGAAAAGTTGAGTGAAAAATAAAAACTAAACTGAAATTAAAACTACTTACTTGAAAATAAAAATAAAATGGGCAAATAACACTGAATGATTATTACATATTAATAGCTCATTTTACTTTAGTAGTACCAAGTATTGTTCACTGGGTAATGCAACTGAAAGAAGAAAAAGGGAAAGACACTCCTAATATACTTTATTAAAAAATCTGTAAAGATGGTGAGAAATATGAAATTCTGAAAAAAACATAAACCTTCCAAAGAAGATAAAATGACAAGTCAATAAAATTTATTTGCTGTCTGGTCACATTCAAACACAAAAATATAGAAACTTCACTGGACAAGCTGCTTTTAATCTTAAGAGTAAAATTCCTAGTGCTGCCAGGTACACAGATGGACATGACTACAAAACATGTGACATACATTAAAAAAACATTTGGAAGAAAACACTGTATAGATGGCTTGAGCAAAAAGAAGCCCACCGAGTCTTTTATGGGCATATCTTCATGTTTCTACAGTCTGTTTGCTACGGTATGTAGATACAGAATACCTTTCTTGTTCTTCATTGAATTATCATTTTTAAACAAAACTGAAATATTTCTTTCAAAATAAAAGCCAATGTGTTTGCATATTCTGACTGTGTCTGTCTGGGCTCTTCTCCATGTATTCCAGTTGTCTCCCTTATTTTCACCAAAAATGTACATGTTATGTTAGGTACCATGTTTGTAAATGACTGATGTCCCATCCATGGCTGGATGCTTTCTTGCAATTCTAAGCTACTGGGACAGTTCCCAGTATGTTATAGTCATTTACGCAGAATCATAGGAGTTGTATTATAACTAGCGCCACCACTCACCTCTGATTGTGCTTGTTCTACTCATTTGGGTCAGTTCTGTATTTCTCTATGCATAATTTGGCATTGACCTGCTACATTGTCCAAACTGAGAACATCTATTTTTGACATCTTGTAAATATATGCATTAATAGTAAAGGAGGAATGAATTATCTAAAGTTGTTTTCGGACATAATCGTTAACACAAACATACATTTTTCTTGAACTTTGAATTTTATTGCCAGGCACAACTATATATATATATATATATATATATATATATATATATATATACACATATATACAGTACCTCTGGTCACGACCGTAATTTGTTCCAAAACTCTGGACCTGATTTGGTCGCGACCCGAACGTAATTTCCCCATAAGATTGTATGTAAATACAGTGGAACCTCGAGATACGATCACCTCTGTATACGAGAAATTCAAAATACGAGGAAAGTATGAGCGAAAAATTCAGATCTAAATACGAGCATTGGCTCACGTAACGAGCCACGTGCCAGGCTGTGGGTATAGCTCGCGGCTTAACGAGGGGGCGTGGTAGCTGTAGCGAGCCGCAGGGCGGTCTGCGGTGTCTGCGTTTCTCACCTAAGTGCACAGGTGGGAAACTGCCCACATCCATGATTTGTCCTGTGGCTGATGGGCTGGGCAGGGTTGCCACCCGTCCTTTAAAATACGGAATCGTCCAGTATTTGAGAATGAAATTGCGCGTCCCGTTTTGAATCAATACGTATGCGTCCCTTATTTTTTTGTATTAAAAGTGGTAACCCTAGCAGCTGCCATGTCTTCCCCGCATATATAGAGAAGCGCGAGCCAGTTAAGGGGGAGAAGAAGTAAAAGAAAAGAGAGGAGAGGAGAGAGAACGGAGGTTGCAGGAGGAGGCAGGAATCCGCAGCAGTAGGAGGTCGGTGCGACAGAGCGAGCGAGTACAGGCTCGCGTGTAGCTGAACAGGCGAGCCAAACAGCTGAAGCAGGACGGTGTAGAGAAGGTCAGCTGCATTAAGTGTCTCGCCTGTTGCAGAGCCCGCATGGGAGAAGCAGGTGAGACGCTAACAGAGAAGAAGCACCGGGGATTGTCATCTGTTTTTTGAAGACTGCTTCCTGTTGACGTTTTAACCTCGTGTTAAAGGATTGTTATTCTTATGTACTTTAAACCTCCACTTCACAACTGTTTTAAGGATTATTTATTTAAAGATTTATTGAATGCTCTACTGCACTTTGGACACCTGTTTTGATTCTTTTAATAATCAGTTATATTATTTACCAGTGTTATTTATTAAAGGTAGACTACAGTATATATAATTTATCAGTGTTATTTGTTAGGAAAATTGATTTTTATGTTAATATATTTGGGATGCGGAACGGATTAACTGGATTTCCATTATTTTCAATGGGGACGTTTGTTCTAGATACGAGAAATTCGCTATACAAGCTCAGTGCTGGAACGAATTCAACTCGTATCTAGAGGTTCCACTGTACAATGAATCAGTTCCAGACCGCACAAACTGTATGTAAATATATTTTTTTTTACGTTTTTTAAGCACAAAAATAGTTAATCATACCATAGAATGCACAGTGTAATAGTAAACTAAATGTAAAAACATTGAATAACACTGAGAAAACCTTGAACAACAGAGAAAACTAACATTGTAAGGGTTCGTGTTAGACCCTTACGAACCACTCGCTGTAAACATTTTTTTATGAGTTTTAAGCACAGGGAACAAAAATGAAATGCCACTTCTCTTGCAAAACTTTTCAAACCATCCTCTACTCTTCCTCACCTTCGCCACTCGAAGGATTTTTTTTCAGCAAATCACCATGAATCTTCCTGGCTTTCACTCATATGATCGCCTGGCTTATGCTATCCCCTGCAAGTTTTTCCACCTCTTCCAGAACTTGAGGCCTCTGCTTGGTTAACATTGTAACTCCTTTTGCAACGTCAGCTGCTTTGTTAGGCCCTGTATATGCAAACAAAAGAAAATGGGAAATGGAGAATGGGAAATCATTGGCGAGTACGAACTGGAAGGGAAACTGGCTGCCAGTGTTTATGGTCACCACCAGAGCGTGTGGTCGTGAACAGATGCAAAGTTTTGGCAAACTTTTTGATCGTAACCCGATTTGTACGTGTTCGAAAACGTTCATGACCAGAGGTTCTACTGTATATATATATCTATAATAATAAAAGGCAAAGCCCTCACTGACTGACTCACTCACTGACTGACTGACTCACTCATCACTAATTGTTCAACTTCCCGTGTAGGTGGAAGGCTGAAATTTGGCAGGCTCATTCCTTACAGCTTACTTACAAAAGTTAGGCAGGTTTCATTTCGAAATTCAAAGCGTAACGGTCATAACTGGAACCTCTTTTTTGGCCATATAGAGTAATGGACTGCAACTCACTGGCCGTGGGAGGCGGGGTTGCGTATCGCATCATCACGCCTCCCACGTAATCACGTGAACTGACTGTGAAGGAGAAAGGACGGCCTTATATGGCGTTCGTTTATAAAACAGCGGACAGGCGACGTCAGCGCAAGAGGCGAAGCCACCGTTTAAAAAGGTTTACTTTTCTTCTTAATAAAAATTTTAAAGCAGTACTTCGCCACTGTGAAGCGCGGGTATTTTGATATATATCAAAATATATCGCGTCATCACGCCACCCACGTAAGCACGTGAACTGACCCGCTGCCGTTTGCAATGCCATATTCGCGAGATACAAGTTTAATGAGAAGACACGAGGTATAAACGACAGTTTGGATCACATTGTAACAGAGTTAATATTGCTGTAGTGAGAAACTTTTAACTGCCGGGTCTTAGCTAACATTAAATAAACCCGTGGACATCGCAACATCACACAAGAGACCGGCTCACGTGAAGTGACTGAACGCAGCAGGAGTGATCACTTCGATGAATCAAACCTGTTCAAAAAACACATTACACAATTGATAAGGTACGAAAACATAATGAAAAAAAGCATGGTATAAACCGTAACTTTAAATTAAGTTTATAGAAATGCTCCCGCTACCGTTTGCAATACCATATTAGCCCCTGCGAAGCGCGGGGATTTTGCTATATATATTAAACTATTTCAACCATTCTATGATCTGCTTCTCGCAACTGAAAGAGGGCACCGTGGCAGAAGTTAGCCGGCTTGCTGACCAACCACAAGCGTTACCTGGTAGGTAACCACCCATACAATCAGATTGTGAATCAGACTACGAATGCCTGCAATGTAATTACCCCGATCTACATGCTGTCAAATGAACGAACCACACGCTGTGGCACAACGTTAGGGGCTTCGCCTGTACGTCCGAGGTTCAATTCCCGTAAGGAAGTGCAGTGAGTGTGTACTCCTGATGAGCCCACAATTACGGCGAAACACGTGTCGCGTACTATGCATCTTCAAAGCACGGTGTAAACCGTAAGTTTAAATTGAGTTTATAGAAATGCTCCATCTGCCGTTTGCAATACCATATTCGCGAGATACAAGTTTAATGAGAAGACACGAGGTATAAACGAGACTTTGTAACAGAGTTCAAATTGCTGGAGCGAGAAACTTTTAACTGCCGGGTCATGTCGCGTGTTCTCGGGTAGGTACACCAAAAAATTTATACATTTATGCATGTAATGGGCAAACAAAAAATGTACTATACCCGAAAGCACTGCAGTAGTACTCAATGTATCTTTACTTCTTAAATGTTAATGTTTTACTGTTTAATAATTTATACGCTTCTTATATGTTGTTCAAATTCTTTTATCAAAATACCAGTAACAGTGCACTGCATGATAACGTGGAGTGAATACACTTCACATGACCATTCATGTTATTTATCCTCTTTCTCTGTACGTTTACCATTCGTTTGCTCAGAGGTTGATGCGCTTGCTGCTTAATGAGCAGCTCTTCACCCTAGCGTCCCGCTGCTTCTCTTCTTTCGTCGGGATCTTTTCCTGTTAAAACTGATTAAGTTAGTTGTTGTGTTGCGATAACTTAGTATGGTGCGCACAGCTGTGAGTTGATTCTACAATAAAATAAAATAAAGATAAAAAGAGTAATAAAATCATCACCCTGAAAGCGAATAGTACACGTGACGTAGTATATGTGTACCAAATTTCAAGTCAATAGATGAAACGGTTTGTGAGCTACAGGTGATTTAAAATCCTGGACAGACAAATGAATAGCCACAGTAGCGTATTATAGAAGAAAATTTTACTGTTTAATTTATATTTATATGCAATGTGCTTCTTATATATTACTTCATATTCTCATATGATAATGATGTTAATGTTGTTTATATTGATTTCTATGTTATTGTAAGTGCTCTTTATCTGTGGAAAAATAAATTTGGCAATTAACAAACTTATTTTATACATACATTTTATTTTTTTCTCTTGCACTCAGTGAGTGAAGCCACTGGGTAATCAGCTATATGTGTATATATATGTAGATATGTATATATATATGTAGATATGTATATATATATATATATATATATATATATATATATATATATATATATATATATATATATGTGTAAATATATGTAGATAGATAGATAGATAGATAGATAGATAGATAGATAGATAGATAGATAGATAGATAGATAGATAGATAGATAGATAGATAGATAGATAGATAGATAGATACTTTATTAATCCCAATGGGAAATTCACAAAGGCGAGTCTTGGCGTGTAAAACTCCATGCCCACGTTGTAAAAGTAAGTGTGTCCAGGGAACGAATCCACATAAAATAAATTAATACGATAAAGTAATAAAGTAATAGGAGTGATCAATAAATAAAAATAGAAATAGAAAAATAAAAGTAAAAAATAAAAGTAGAAAAGTACACATACAGTCATACATGGAGCTGCTGAAAAGGCTGCCACTCTCGGCGGTGCCGGATGTTAATTATGTAGATATGTGTATATATATATATATATATATATATATATATATATATATATATATATATATATATATATATATATATTTTGCAGTTGGAGATCCACGAAGGGAGAAAAAACGAATCACGTATCATAAAATAGTTTTATTCCTGAGCTTTCAACCCCTATCAGGGGTCTTCATCAGAGGATAATGCTTAGACTTACAAGAATCAAAGGCAATATATAGCAATACATTCCGTGGGGGGGTGGGGGGTGGGTGGTGTTGACTAAGTCAGTATGATCAAAGGGGGTTGTATCGTTTAATTATTGTGTAAATGTCCTTCTTAGGTTGGCATATGCTGGATTTATGTCCAAGTGTCTGTTGATGGCGTTTTCATCTGATAGCCAAGACTCGGCCAACTCTCTGGCGCTTTTAGTACTGGCCTTAAATTTTACTGTTATCCTAGACAGAGAACAATACTCCACAGCTATGGAAGAAATGCTTTCGGACACTAATACTTATCAACAGCTAAATAACGACCCAACAAAAACTACACAGAATAAAATAAACTATACTATGACCAAACTCCGAAATGGTAACCGCCTGGATGTACAGAACTTTCACAAAATGAAATCTAATGATGCTAACTTTATTTTATGGACTCCCAAAAATACACAAAACACCACTAAAATACAGACCAGTGGTTAGCCTAATAGGCGGACCATCATACAACTTGTCAAAAAGACTTTTCCAACTACTTAAACATTTAACTGACGACTCAGATTATTCCGTCAACAGCGTGGAGTCATGCATTACAGCGCTTGCAAGACGTATCCATCGCCTAAGACGAGATCATAGTCTCGTTTGATGTTGTATCGCTATACACCATGATCCCGATCCAACTGGCCACAGAAACACTATTAATGAAACTGGATAGTGACCCCACCATAGAGACAAGAACCAAACTGTCCATCAAAGACATAATGCACCTAATATTACTTTGCCAAAAAACTCACTTTCATTTCAACTGTAAGTATTACACACAGAAAGAAGGCATGCCAATGGGATCACTGTTATCTGGATTCCTAGCTGAACTGGTAATGCAACGATTTGAAAACATAGCTTTATCCCAGATTACAGCCAAAATTTGGATACGCTATGTAGACGACACATTCGTCATATTAAGAAAGAACCAGCTGAATGAGTTCTATAATCATATTAACACAATATTCCCTGCAATCCAGTTCACAATGGAAAAAGAAATCAACCAACATATCAGCTTCCTGGACATTTACATCAAAAGAAATAGTGACGCCACCCTGACCACAAGTGTTTACTGCAAACAATGCTACGCAGACAAGATTCTACACTTCGCCAGCAACCACCCGGTATCTCATAAACGGAGCTGCGTGAAAACCCTATTTAAACGAGTCCACACGCATTGTAATACCAAGGAAACAAAAATTAATGAGAGACGCTATCTCTTCCAACTTTTCACCTCGAATGGATACTCAAAAACATTCATTAATCGGAGTCTACACAGCAGACGCCAAAGGAATCAGCATACAATCGACTTAAATCAGAACCCCCACCCCACCTGGCATTCACTCCCGTATCACCATAATGTGTCAGAAGGCACGGCATGCACCCTGACCAAGTGGGGCATCAGAATAGCACATAAACCCACGAATAATCTGCGCATGGTCCTGTTTAATGCTAAAAACAAGAAATCGTCAGCCGAAACACGAAACGCAGTTTATAGTATTCCATGCAATTCTTGCTCAGCGGTATACATAGGACAAACGTCAAAAAGAATCTCAACACGTGTACAGGAACATCGCAACACCGTCAGAAGAAAGGACGCACTATCTTTGATATATGCACATACTAAATCGACAGGACACACATTCAACTGGGACAACGTAAAAGTAAAATTTAAGGCCAGTACTAAAAGCGCCAGAGAGTTGGCTGAGTCTTGGCTATCAGATGAAAACGCCATCAACAGACACTTGGACATAAATCCAGCATATGCCAACCTAAGAAGGACATGTACACAATAATTAAACGATACAACCCCCACCCCCCCCCCCCCCCCCTTGATCATACTGACTTAGTCACCTCAGAATGTATTGCTATATATTGCCTTTGATTCTTGTAAGTCTAAGCATTATCCTCTGATGAAGACCCCTGATAGGGGTTGAAAGCTCAGGAATAAAACTATTTTATGATACGTGATTCGTTTTTTCTCCCTTCGTGGATCTCCAACTGCAAATATGCAAACCGTATCACAGACCTTCTCTTCCATTCATATATATATATATATATATATATATATATATATATATATATGTGTGTGTGTGTGTGTATATATATATATATATATATATATATGTGTGTGTATATATGTGTATATATATGTACATATGTAGATATGTATATATATGTAGATATGTGTCTGTGTATATATATGTGTGTGTATGTATGTATGTATGTATGTATGTGTGTATATATCTATGTATATATGTATGTGTGTATATGTATGTGTATATATATGTTTATGTGTATATATATATTTATATATATGTGGATGTCTATGTATATATATATGTATATATGTAGATATGTATTTATATGTATATATGTATATGTATATATATGTTTGTGTGTGTGTGTGTATGTATATATATATATATATATGACAGCAACACTCATAACAATGACAACACAATTACATTGACAATCATGTTACGTTATTTTTAAAGTGTTTCCTTTTCTTTTTCATAACCTCTTTAACGCACTACTTCTCCGCTGCGAAGCGCGGGTATTTTGCTAGTATATATATATATGTATATATATATATATATATATATATATAGATAGATAGATATATACTGTGTATACGTATGTAAATATATATATATATATATATATATATATATATATATATATATATATATATATATATATATATATATATATATATCCATCCATCCATCCATTTTCCAACCCGCTGAATCCGAACACAGGGTCACGGGGGTCTGCTGGAGCCAATCCCAGCCAACACAGGGCACAAGGCAGGGAACCAATCCCGGGCAGGGTGCCAACCCACCGCAGTATATATATATATATAGATTGTAAAATGATCAGACTCGACACACTTAAAAAGGTTTGGGGCAGCCACCCGTATATTATCCCTGGCTGCAAAAGGTTTTTAAAAGGAACAGAGATGTTCACAAGACTCAGTCCAAAACAGAACTGAAGTTGAGTTGCAAAGATGGTGGTTTTAAATAGTCAGACCGGAAGTGACATAGGGGAACTGAAAGTGACCATCTTCTGATGTTATTTGAGGCGCAGAAACCGGAAGTGATGTCAGTCAAGGCATCAGAATCGGAAGTGACGTCTTCAAGGTTGAGTCAGATAGGTTTTCCCGCAGCTGGTCTGTAGAGATAACAGGTGAAGGTTTAGTGCACCCCGCCACCCCCTGGCCTGGCGTGGAGTTACCTTCACTTGGTCCATACAATGTCCTCCTACTTGCATGTGCATGAAAATATATATATATATATATAGAAAAAGGAAAATGAACAAAAAAAAACTGCATATAATAAAAATCAAGATCAAAGAGAATCGTCTAATAAATGAAAAAGAGAAAAATATCACAAACAATATGTGAACAGAAATGCAAAAAAGCAACATTTATAGAATGTAAGTTAGAAGATAAAGTAATTCATAATACTGATTTTGGCGAGGCGTTAATGTAATTTAATCTTCTATTTACTTTTTATTATGTTTTATTACATTTTACATTTTTACTTCTACTTTTACTTTTTACCATGTTTTACTATTCATTGCTATTTAACATAGACAGTTATAGTGATATACTCTAGTAACTGATTTTCTATCTATAATAACTAAGGACCAAACCATCTTCTTCCCACACCCTGCATACTCTTCTACGTACCATCTCTTTAAATACAGCGCCCCAACTCCTTTCGAGCAACTCAGCCACAAGATAGCGTGTGCCCAGCGCCTGCCACCAGGTGTTGGCGAGTGAAGCAAGCAGGGGACAGTGCCGCCTAGTATATAATATAAACTGAAAATGAAAAACAATTTAGATTAGATGGAGGAGTTTAGAAATCATCAAAAAACAAAGACAAATCAGAGACCAAGTTTAACTTTAATGACTATAGTAGGAAATAAACTATATCTCTAGTTGTTCTTGTCTTTTATGATCAGTAATGTTTCTACAATATTGCAAACTTCACTAAAGAATTTTTCATAGAGAATGTTATATGTCTGCATATGACCTTGTTTACCAAACTTTGTCCTGGAAATTCACAGCTCAGATGGCTTCGGACATTTTTTTCAAGTGTGCCATGATGCTTTGCAAAGCTTGTGTGACATCACAGAGCTGTAGCAGCCATGTGCAGAACTTTAAAGCATACTTACTGCAAGATTGCTGCCTGATTTGCTTTGTGGATGTGTGATGTCACAACCCTATTCTGCCAGATTTGCACCCACAGTATTTTCATTTAAGGAGTACTTTAGCTGACCCTGATGAATTTTTTGAGTACTGCTAACACTGATTAGCCATGTGCTGAGATTACCAGTCAAAAGCCTAGAGGGGGCTGGGCGGTCTCGTGGCCTGGAACCCCTGCAGATTTTATTTTTTTCTCCAGCCATCTGGAGTTTTTTTTTTCTGTTCTCCCTGGCCATTGGACCTTACTTTTATTCGATGTTAATTAGTGTCCCCTAATTTTAATTTTTTATTTTGTCTTTTTTCTCTTTCTTCATCATGTAAAGCACTTTGAGCTACATTGTTTGTATGAAAATGTGCTATATAAATAAATGTTGTTGTTGTTGTGAACGCGAAAAACAAGCCTTAAAGGAGTCTCCACCTCAGAATATGAATGAAATAATGTTAATAATAAAAGTTTTATTTCTAAAAACAAGGTGCTTTCAGCTTCTTGATGAAAAAAAAAACTACAAATTATCTGCATAGATAGTTTGAAAACCAAAAAGATGTTACAGCTGCTCCTGGGGTTCCAGCTTCAAACAATGGAATTAGTCAGTCACAGGACACATCTTTGTAGCTTTGCCAGTGTGTTCCTCAAGACTGGAACTCAGTGAACAGAATCATACATTTTTAGTTATTGATAATTTATGGCCATTTATTTGTTGATTATCCTTTTGTCTGCATCTTTTATTGTTTGAGGCACAGTTTGCATTAGATTTGTGGCCACAATAATTGGTCCAGCACAGTTGGCAGACACTTTTCTATCCTTTGGGACACTTAAAAGATGATTGAACCTTTAAAATTGACTTAAAACTAGTTCAGTTCCTACTTCTTCTTTGACTTTAATGTATTTCACATTTCCATGATTTCACCAAACTCATGGTGAAGCGAATTCTGCATAGCATTAACTGAAACAAACGGTCGCTCAGGTGAGCATAGTCTTTGATTATATTTCCTACTCGTTTCCTGAGCCGTGATGTATAAAGGACCTCAACAGAGTCCAGTTTCAGGCATACAATCTTTTCTGCTGTCTGGATATCAAGCTGCAATTTATGTTTCAGGGATCTGATACAATGCTATACCAGACTGCTATGAAGAAAGTGAGGATGCTTTTAATAACAGATCTATAAAACTATAACAGCACTGACTGGGACATGTTAAACTTTTTTAGCTGATGGAGAAAAAACATACACTGCTGACAAATGTCTGCCTCCATTACCCTAATGCATCATTTTTAAACACATGGCATTCAGTAAACAAAAACTGTTTCTCTATTTCAAATATTGATTTAAAACTGGGTTACACACAGTGTGTTTGAACCAGGTACTGTCTGGGTGGAATGTTTTACATATGTTATATGCCTATATATCTGTATGGGTTTTCTCTAACTACTGGATTATTTCCTGCTAGGTTCATTGGCATATTTAAACTGTCCCTTTTTAAGTGAGTGTGGGTTCACGGTTGTTTCATGATTGTGAGATGATATCTTGTAACTCTCCAGCAAAATAAGTGAGTCCAGCATTAATTAAATTCAGACTAATTGTGATCACAGGTGAAACTATAATTATTATGGTTACTGAGCCCATCTTTTAACATATAAATTTACAATATTGTATATCATTATTGTGTAATGTGTTATTATGTAACAAACTATACAGTAGAACGTGCTTTTTCTACAGCAGCTACCTTTGATAAGCTTAGAACTACCTCTTCTGTTTTGGCTTTACAATGATAACTAAATATTTTGAGTAGGGGAACTATGTGTTTATGTGCAGGTGTATTTATTTACAAAATTTAGATAATAAGCAAAACAGCTGCAAATGTCACAGAATTCCTATATTACATCACTGAGTAGGTCATATTTTTAACTAAACTACAGCCATCCATTTTTTTAACCTATTTACCTGATACTTTGTTAAAGGAAGCCAGAGAGCAACCCAAGAAAGAACATTGGTCTCTCCCATAACCAATTCAAACATGCATTAACAGCCCCCTAAGGATCAATATAATGGAGCTTAACATTCATGATGTTCTTTTCTGTAGTCTTTTTACATATATAAAATTATTTTTATGTATTGTTATAAAAAATACAAACTGCCTTTATTTATGTTTTTTTTTTATTCTAGGTATTACAGGTGAATCTAGTGATGTCCATCTTGCTTTATGTCATGTTCCTTGCTTACTTGTGTGGCATTCAGGCTACATCAATGGACAAAAAAAAAATAGCACAAGATCCCGTAAATTCAATTATAATTAAGCTCCTACAGGCTGATATAATGAAAAACAAGCAGCAGCCAGATGAGGATATAAACAAGAAGCTCAAAGGCACTAGTGGAGTGAACGATATTCAACAAGATACCAACATTTTGGATAGTAAAACGTCTGCTTTTCAGCCAGTCTACAGCATTGATCTGGAGTTACTGCAACAGCACAAACGATACAACTCTCCCAGGGTGCTTTTAAGTGACCGACGACCTTTGCAACCTCCTCCTTTGTACTTAATCGATGATTACATTGGTAATTCAGATAAGGCAAATAAAACCAGAAAGAAACGATTTGTGGAACACAAGAGTTACCGTGCAGAATACTCTGTCTGCGAGAGTGAGAGTCTATGGGTTACTGATAAATCTACAGCTGTGGATATTAGAGGACACCAGGTGAATGTGCTTGGAGTTATCAAAACCGATTCCACAAATGTCAAGCAATACTTTTATGAGACCAGGTGTAAAGAAGCACAGCCTTCCAAAACTGGCTGTAGAGGAATAGATGACAGACGCTGGAATTCACAATGTAAAAGCACACAGACTTATGTCAGGGCACTGACATCAGAAAGAAATATGGTGGGATGGAGATGGATCCGAATAGACACATCTTGTGTGTGTGCACTATCCCGTAAACTAAGAAGAACATAACTGTGCAGCCACTTTACTTTTGCGGGTATAAATATAAATTATTACTTTTAAGTTATATGAAATACATATATAGTAGCATATTATTGTTTATATATTTGCGCTATTTATTAAATAATTTTCAGCATTTATTCAAAAACACACATTCCCACCAAATATTAAAAAGACATTGTGCCTTCTTTTACTTTCCTAGCTGAGGCTTAGAAATTCCTCACAACTGATATGAATCCATTGATCGGATCTTGTAATCCTTTTTCCATTCACTATTTACTTTACCGAAAGCATATCTTCTCTATTTGTTTAAAGATATTTAAAAAAAATGTCAAGATCAGATTATGGTTAACTCCAGAAGTCTTTAAACACTGGATGTTATTCGATCACATTGTGTTTTAATATACAGTATTTTGTGACCTTGAATATACCATACAGTGTACCTCATAATCAAACTGAGAATGTAATCAAATAAGGAATTTTCTTCTCTTGTTATAATACCGTACCACAGTTTATAACCTATAATCCCATATTTTATATTAAGACCTTCCTCTTGAAATGATTCTGTCTAGTTTTTAGCATTAAGGAGCTAAAATTTATTAGTGAGTAGCTGGATAATATAATCACCAAAAATTCAGCTCCCTACTCATCCCTCAAAAAATGTAATTTCTTTGAATACATTCCCACAGCAGTAATGTTAAAATAAGTTTTCAAACTGAAATGTATAAAAAATAATGATGTAATTACTTGATCATTGTGTACTTTTATTGCAAATGAATAATATGTCATTATGAATTTAAAAATTTGTTACGCAGTATTTAGATTTCAGTTACAACTCAAGTAAGTGGAGACATAAACTAGCACCTTAGTGTAAAGTTTGATCAGTGAAAGTATTGTTGGTTTTTTTCATCTTACCCATGGCCACAGTGGTTTTTAAAGTAAAATAAATCAAACTTTAAATGTTATTGCCTTTAATAGTGTAATTAAACTACAGTTGTGTGCAGTAAAATATATATAAATATATAAAAATTCATTCATTTTAACTGCAAATGTATATGAATAAACTTAGTTATACATGTTTTGGTTGTTTGTTAATTTATTTATTTATTTTTTCCTAATTACGTAAATCTTTTGTTTTATTTTGTAATCTTTATGTGTTTAATATTTCAGCATTAACAAATAATTTTCAATCAGTATTTCACTGGTAACTTTTACAAAAAATTACATACACTAGGGAGAATCTCAGGCAATGCTTAAACTACACATTGTAGCCATTAATTATTGTTCTGTTACTATTTTTATAAAATAAGCTTTATAACTATTATTATTAGTAGTATTATTATTATTCATAATAATAATAATTAGTTTCCCACTTTAGCTGAAAACATTTGAACGCTGGGTATTTACATATATAATACACTTCTTGAAAAGGGTATTTTACAAAAATTGCTGTGTCTGTGTTTCTGGTTCTACATAATGTATCTGTTTTTCATATAATGAAGTACTTATATATTATTTAAAGCTTAAGAAGTTGATAGAAAACTTCTATTTTAGTACCGTTATGCTGGTTGGAAATATATTGTACAGTCTTTCACTGCCTAAAGTAATTCCCATTTTGTTGGATATTGTATGATTCATGTAATTATGTGTTTTAAGAAAAAAGAAAGTTTTGCAACTTCAAGATTAAGTTTCAAAACATTATGATTCATTCTGTTATGGAGTGTGTAACTGTTAAAGTTCTGAATAAATAATGTCTTATGTTTTCTATACTGTCATTAGTTCAGCGTTTCCTTTGTTTTAAATATTATTATATATTTATGCTATCTTTAGCCAGTCCACTTTCAAGTAAGTGAAAAATAAATACACACAGGGTGCTCAAATAAAATGTCAGCAAAAAGTATAAAACCATCAAGTGTGTTTTATTTTACACTGAGAAATTTGCACAAATTAAGAAGAAGAGAACAACCTTCCATTCATCCATTTACTAAACTTGCTTAATCCAATTCAGGGTTTTAAAGAGCTGGGGCCTCATGTATAAACGGTGCGTACGCACAGAAATGTTGCGTACTCCCGTTTCCACGCTCAAATCGCGATGTATAAAACCTAAACTTGGCGTAAAGCCACGCACATTTCCACGGTAACTCGTACCTTGGCGTACGCAATTTCTCCAATTGGTTTTGCAGACTGGCGGCACCCAGCGTCAAAGCAGTGCTACTGTTCCTGTGTGATCACCTTTCTTTCTTAGATCCACATTCCTGACGCTGCTTTATAAATACATTGAAACTAACTGCATATTGTTTATTAGTGTAATGCATCTGATTGTAATTAACCTGCAGCAATATAATGGTCCAGGGAATAGCCATAGTATTTCAAATACCATAACTGCTTTAGCGTTGTAACTCTCACTGCATCTTCTTCTTCTTTCAGCTGCTCCCGTTAAGGGTTGCCACAGCAGATCATCTTTTTCCATATTACTCTCGCTGCACCACTCGGAGTATTTATATCACTGTATCTGAGTGGGGAATCACAGTAGCAGCTGATCGGAAAGAGAAATATCGGTATACAACATGAAGCAGACGCTGCCTGAGCCACGGCAAAACACTTTATAGAGACTTCCCAGTACGGACTTCGCGGTTTAGAAAAGGTTTCATCCTAAGAACTCTAAACGCACTCAATCAGTCCATCAAGTGCTCCTTGTAGAACTGTTTACTTATAAGTACAATTACCTCACTGTAAACTTGCACTACAGTTATAATATTGCACAACCTGTGCCACTTTATAAAGCGTGTATTTACATATGATGACAGTATTCATTTTTAAGATGAAATGCAGCAAAATATGTTGATTATATTATACAGATAAAACTTTAACTTCATTTAAATAATCTGTATTGTTAATAATTAAACATGTGAGGACACTGTGCCGCAGCGCTAGCTATTTCAGGGATTGTTCCTGCATTGCGTTGTATTCTTGCGCTGATGCGACACTGGAAAGATAGACGGATAGAATAATTAAACATGTACTAAGAAGATATTTCAATGTTCCTTAAAAGTTTTGAAGAATCAGCGTTCTAAGCTTACAGATGGCTTAACGTCTATTACAGAGCTGATTGTGTGGTGATTGGGCATTTGGAGAAAGAAAAGTAAGGACAGGAATTGGAGGTTAGTACGTTTGAAAGAGACAGTACTTCTGTAATAAATTATTTCATCGAAGGTCGCACATGGCGCAGCAAGACTCTTGCGTGAGATATGAACAATCACTGCGCTACCATGTTCCCATGTTTAATAACATGCTTTCATTCCTATCATCATGAAAATGATATCACGTATACATCTCAGTATTTTAATTATTCAGAGAGCTGTAATATCACGAATGTAATGGATTCTGTTTCCTGTCGGAGAAAGAGAAAGAACGGAAGCACATAGTAATTCACACACATAGAGCACATAGAAGATCAAATACAGAACAAAGCATTTAACGTGCTACTTGAGAAACTAGTAAAATAAATGATTTTAAGATGAAGTTTATGATGCTCTACTTTAATGGCAAAATAAACTACGTGATTAAAGTGGAAATTTCGAGATTAAAGTTGACATTTTGTGCTTTTTTCCCACTGCGTGCCTATTTGTTTTGTTTGTACCCTAATAAGCTTTCATATGACACTCAGACGGTGGGCTACGACTTGCCTTTTCACGGCGACTTTGATATGTGATTTCTTTTTTATTTCGGGCACTGTGCGACTTTGTGAACTTGGATCTTTCGAGTTTCTCCGAAACTCTGTCACTCGATCAACTTTCTTTTGTTGATTATACCACTGTTTAAACCAACAAATAGTACGTTTTTCCTTTGCCTCCACTTGGTATTCACTGAAATTCTTATATTTTCCCCTGTGCTTTTCCCATTGTCTTTTCACAGAAGGCTATTTATATTGATTTGCATATTCAAAGAGGTATAATTGTGGGAGGAGTTGGGGCAGGACAGAAGGCGCATGCACGTACGTTACTGATCGGGATTTATGTAGTGGAAGAACGTGAAAGTTTGCGTGCGCACAGATTCCTGCATCTGGATTTTTCTGTGTGTACACACAATCCCACTTTTGTGCTTAAGCCATGTTATAGTGTGAGTTCTACGCACGGCGTTATACATGAGGCCCCTGTTTATTCCTCACTCATGGAAGGCCAGTTTATAATTGCCAATTAACCTAACCTACAAATCTTTGGCATATGGGAGGAAACTGAATTGCCTGAAGGAAAATCCACATGGAGATGGGGTGAATGTGCAAAACCCAAATGGGCATTACTCAGACTGGAATCTTTAATGAACTGGTGAAGC
The DNA here is from genome assembly GCF_900747795.2 of Erpetoichthys calabaricus. Lineage (NCBI taxonomy): Eukaryota > Metazoa > Chordata > Cladistia > Polypteriformes > Polypteridae > Erpetoichthys > Erpetoichthys calabaricus. The sequence goes on along the minus strand of NC_041394.2, from coordinate 163,366,292 downwards.
AAAGACATTAACCACTGTGCCATAATGTCACCCTGCCAAAACAGTCTTCATTAATTGATCTCTATTGAAATGCAATTTTCAGTTAAATGTTGATGTTGACATGACAGGCAAGCAGGTAGCAGTTCACAGTTACAATGTAGACATCATTAAAAATGTATTTGTTTTGGACGTGCTCTGTCTCTAGCTATGTCAGAGGACTGGGACTTTGTGAAGTGGGGTCTAGCCTCACATGGGGAGGCAAAATGGGGGGGGGGGGGGGGTGGGGGGGGAAAGAAAGAGGGCAAGCTATATCTAATCTATCCTTTTAATCCTTATAGTTACCAACGTAACAATAGGCCGCATGGCAATGACTCCTGGGAAAATTGGAAATTAAGGTCAAAGCTGTGTCACTTTCAGTTAAGACTACAAAATGACATCAACAATTCAGAATCAATGTCACCATAATGGGACAGTTAACTTTGTGAGCTGGAATGTGAAAGGGCCTGAATCACGAATTAAAGAGAAAGAAAGTATTCTCTCATCTAACAGGTCTAAAAGCTAAAATAGTATTTTTACAGGAGACCCATTTATTAAGCAAGGATCAGTTCCAGCTACAAAAAGACTGGACTGGCCAAATGTTCCATTCCAGCTTTACAAAGAAAACTAGAGGTGTGGGAATTCTTATACATAGAACAGTCTCATTTCTAATATCAGATGTAGTATCTAATCCTGAAGGGAGATATGTGATTGTCATGGGTAATTTATTTAACTGTAAAATGATTTTGATAAATGTTTATGCACCAAATGTGGATGATAGAGAATTCATGTAAAATGTATTTACATCTGGGTGGCACGGTGGCGCAGTGGGTAGCGCTGCTGCCTCGCAGTTGGGAGACCTGGGGACCTGGGTTCGCTTCTCGGGTCCTCCCTGCGTGGAGTTTGCATGTTCTCCCCGTGTCTGAGTGGGTTTTCTCCGTGCGCTCTGGTTTCTTCCCACAGTCCAAAGACATGCAGGTTAGGTGGATTGGCGATTCTAAATTGGCCCTAGTGTGTGCTTGGTGTGTGGGTGTGTTTGTGTGTGTCCTGCGGTGAGTTGGCACCCTGCCCGGGATTGGTTCCTGCCCTGTGTTGGCTGGGATTGGCTCCAGCAGACCCCCGTGACCCTGTGTTCGGATTCAGCGGGTTAGATAATGGATGGATGGATGTATTTACATCCATTCCCAATGTGAACGCTAATAGATAGATCCTTTATTAATCCCAAGGGGAAATTCACATACTCCAGCAGCAGCATACTGATAAAGAACAATATTAAATTAAAGAGTGATAACAATGCAGGTATAACAGACAGACAATATCTCTGTATAATGTTAATGTTTACCCCCATGGGTGGAATTGAAGAGTCGCATAGTGTTGGGGAGGAATGATCTCCTCAGTCTGTCAGTGGAGCAGGACATGGGCAGCAGTCTATCATAAAATTATAATGGCTGGGGACTTTAATTGTGTTTTAAACCCAGACTTAGATAGGTCTCCTGTCAAAAGGGTGATGACATCTAACACTGACAATTACACAGTTTGTAACTGACCACAACTTATCAGATCCCTGGAGATTTCTAAACCCAAACTCAAGAACATATTCCTTCTACTCACCACTGCATCATTGCTATTCAAGAATTGATTTTTTCTTTATAGATTTCTTGTCTATGATTAAATCTTGCAAGTACAACGCTATTGTTATTTCCGACCATGCCCCTCTGATCTTGATGCTAAAATCATTATGCCGCACATGCTCATCTCGCAGATGGCGTCTTAACCCACTTTTATTAGCAGAACTGTACAGAATTTATATCAAAACAAATCTTTTTTTTTTCTAGAGACAAATACATCCTCGGAGGTCTCCACAGGAATACTCTGGAAAACCCTGAAGGCCTTCTTAAGAGGACAGATTATCTCATATCTTTCCCACAGAAATAAATTAGAAACCAAGAAGGTATAAGAGCTAACCAGCGAAATTACTAGAATAGATCAAGAACATGCCAGGTGTCCAAGTGAGGCTCTTCATAGGAAAAGGCAGGCTCTGCATTCAGAGTTCAACCTCTTAACAACTAAAGAAACTGAACAACTCATTTTTAAATCAAGACATCATTACTATGAACATGGAGGGAAAGCTAATAAGCTCTTAGCTCAACAAATCCACAAGCAAAAAGTTCGCAATGCAATCCCAGCAATCACCACCACAAACGGAGATAAAATCATTGACCATAAAAATATAATGAACACATTTAGAGACTACTATAAATCCTTATATTCTACTGAATTTAAAGAAGACAACACACAATCTAATGTATTTCTGGATGCATTACAGATACCACCAATAGATACTCTTAGTGCAGAGGAAATGGATAAACCTTTGGCACTATCAGAATTACTAGATGCTATAAAGTCACTTAAGAGTGGGAAAGCAGCAGGCCCTGAAGGCTACCCTGTAGAATTTTATAAGAAATTCTCAACTCAGCTAGCTCCCTTTTTATTAGCAACATTCACAGAAACTAGAGACAATAAAATTCTACCTCAAACTTTTTGCCAAGCATTAATCACCATCTTTCCCAAACAAAATAAGGACTAATTATAATGTGCATCATACAGACCAATTTCACTTCTGAATAATGATGTTAAGATACTCTCCAAAGTCCTAGCTAGAAGGATGGAGAAAGTGCTGCCTTCGGTAATATCACAAGATCAGACTGGATTTATTAAAGGCCGACACTTAGTTTCCAATCTGCGACGCCAGTTTAATGTAATATATTCACCCACAAAGTCAAACACCCCAGAGATATTATTATCGTTGGATACAGAAAAAGCATTTGATTTGATTGAATGGAACTACCTTTTCACTACATTGGAGAAATTTGGGCTTGGCCCAAACATCTGTGCATGGATCAAACTACTGTATACCAATCCAGAAGCTTCAGTTTGTATTAACAACATTCATTCAGACTACTTTAAACTAGAACGTGGCACCAGACAAGGATGCCACTTGTCACAGCTACTTTTTGCAATCGCCATTGAGCCACTGGCAGTTCACTGTCAAAATGCTTACCAGATAAAGGGGATTATCAGAGAAGGACTTGAACAGAAAAATTCTCTATATGCAGATGATATGGTACTGTATATTGTATGTCAGACCCACAAAATACTCTGCTTGCAGTACTAACAGCACTTACAGAATTTCAAAAGATTTCTGGTCTCAGAATTAATTTGAATAAAAGTGTGCTCTTCCCAGTGAATTCTCAAGCATGCAATATTAGTTTGGTCACCTTCCCTTTTATTATTGTAGATCAGTTTAAATACCTAGGGCTACAAGTAAACATAAAGCTCTTTATCAATAAAAATTTCACCTTCTGTATGGAAAAAATTAGGCAAGACTTGCATAGATGGTCAACCCTTCAACTCACTCTAGCTGGAAGAATTAACGTTGTTAAGATGAATATCCTTCCTAAGCTTCTCTTTTTATTTCATAACATTCCAATATACATCAATAAATCATTTTTAAGCAATTAGATTCAACCATAACCTCATTTATTTGGAATTTAAAACATCCACGTATCCAAAGAGTGACCCTACAAAGACCTAAGGCAGAAGGTGGTATGGCTCTACCTAACTTTCGGTTTTATTACTGGGCAGCAAACATACAAGCTATAAAAACCTGGAGATGGGACACAAATACACAAAACATATACAGGCTTGGTCCACAATAGAAATAAATTCCTGCAGTACTTCTTTACATTCCCTGCTTTGTGCCCCTATAAATGCAAGTTATTGCCAATATACTAACAATCCAATTGTGCTTCACTCACTCAGAATATGGAACGAATGTAGGAAGCATTTTAAGGTAGAGAAGCTTTTATCTGTGGCACCTTAAAGTGGAGAAGGACAAACAAACTGTAATTGTCTTTACTACACTATTGGCACATAGATTTATCTTGCTCAACTGGAAGAATCCTAACTCTCCTCTTTTAAGTCAGTGGGTATGTTTTATATTATTTGAAACTGGAAAAAATCAAATTCTCACTGGATCTGTGCAGAACTTTTTCAAAACCTGGCAGGATCTAATCAATAGTATTTTAGATTAAGATCTTAAAGCACCAAGGAAGCAGATTCTCTCCCCATTTCTTTTTCTTCTCCATTTATCTTTATCCACTTATTAAACTCATTGATTTACTTATTTTTACTAGCTTTAAGATTCAGTCTGTTGGCCATGCTCTCTTTCTCAGGGGAGGGTGTTGATTTGTTTTCAATCCTATTTTTGTAAATATTTTTTCTGTTTGTATGGAATCATTACAATAAAAATCAATAAAATTAAAAAAAAAAATTTCTGCTCTTTCCTTTTGCATTTTAGGTATTTCAAACATTAACAAACATTCTAGCAGTATTATTTTATTCAAATATAATCATTAGATTTAATTATTTATAATTTTTGCTTCATGCCATTCCTCATCATAACTTATTGTCAATGGGGAGGAGCGAAATCTTTGGATTTGTCAAAGATTTCGATCTCTGGTTTTCAACAGATCTCAGTGTTTTAGGGTCCCTTGATATCTCGATGATGGGTGTGTATCTGTGTGTCACAGGTTCTTGAGGAAGATCTAGAGCTAAAATGGCTGGAGGGAAAATATCAAACTCAAAACTTAAGTCTGTTATGAGATGATGATTTGCAGATTAGTTTTTGAGCCAAATTGTACAAGAGAAAGAGGCATTCTAGAGGAATCCTCAAATTCCATAATTCTTCAATTAATCATGAATTCTTCTTGTCAATTGCTATCGTAATGACCTATTTTATGATCAGAAAGATCAGCATCAGAGCAGTCAATAATTATTGAAATGTTACAGAATAGTTTGGGTAACTTTGTTCCTAGGCACAAAGCCTATTGACGCTCATGTCTGAATTTTTCTAATTTTGTTTACTGCAATACCCTTTTGCTTTCGTGTGGATGCCACCATTTTGAGGGTCCTGCTGCTAGTATGCAATATCTAATTGCTAAGGGGCACAGTACCAGACTCCTAAATAGTGAATGGGGTCTTTAAATCAACAGCACAAACCCCATTTCATTTTCTGGGGTATTTATTTACCAATATCTTAGCAAAAAATCTATGTGTTTTTGTATACAGTAAGCATATGACTAGATGACTTGATGTAGATTATGTGACATGAGTTATTGGAGATTTTTTCATGGATGTACTTGATAATGTTTGTTCTTGTCCAGCAACATAGTCAACATAGGCTCCCATTTGATCAGTAACTTTGCTATCTCCATTCCCCACGGAAAAAAGAGATTAAATTTTATTCTCATCAGATACTACAAACTCTACCAGCAAATGGTAATGTTTTGCAAAAAATTAAGTAGTAAACCTGCCTCAATAATTTAGCATATTGCTAAGATTTTTACAGAAAATTCAACTTAGTCATCAGAATATTTTTTTTTAATTCCCATTTTTTAACTAATAAAATATTTCCTTTTGGAGTATGTGAAATTTTCTTAGTGGCTGGTGCACTAGCAGTGTCGTAGGAATACCATTGCTGATGTGAGCATAGCATACTTCCTTAAATTTTCAGGACTATTTTAAGCAACATATTGGTTGACTTTTTTTAAAGGATGAGTGAAGTTGTACATTTCACTGTTTTCAAATACTCATCAACATTATCATGAAACACTGTCTTCTCCTTCTCTCTCAGTGAGGGCACCCAATCCAGTCCTTTCCCATTCCCCAACCATAAGAACCTCAGCTATCTAGAAAGAGGCGACATTTTGGCAAGAGTGACCCGCCAAACAGAGCTCCTGAGCAAACTGACCCTAATCCATAGCTAGAGCCGAGCTTTATAATTTGTTATTGGAAGCCAGAGGACAAGGGCGATAATGCCTTACGACTATATTTTTTTGTTTGGACTTTTCGTTTATTAAATGGGATGACCCAGTTGGTGCCCTAAATTTTCTTTGGCAAATCTGTCATTCCTACACTCGGCCAAAATATTAAATAAACATTTAGCAAATAACAATAATACATAAAAAAAAGAATCCCACCCACTATGTATCAAACATATTTAACATGTGACACTATGCAGTAGGTAAAGCTTTAAAAACAGCTGAATTGCTTAAAAGCAGGTGGCAATAAAGGTAATGAAAATAAAAATTCTAGTTTAATTTACAAAAAGTGCTCCTTATGTATAGGCCTATAGTACTTTGTAAAGACCAAAGTTAAAGTCTGTGGGTGGACTGTAATGCAGATGTATATCTATAAATACAGCAGGATTGTGTGCTGGAGTCAGTCACTGATGAGATCAGTTCTGCCATGGACAATGAAGTAAGACTCAAAAGTAGAGGCTGCAAATAAACACCATACCGTTTTAAAAAGAAAGGGAAAAAAAAGCACAAATGGATGATTGACAACACTAAATGCCCAACCCGATGTTTTTGAATAACCACAAAGTATAGGAATCTAACTCTGCCAGTCCTAAGTGACTTCCATTAGTAACTTGTATTTTTTGTTTTCAAAAAATATATAATTAAAATGTCAATTTTTATTATTTAAATAATGTATTTGATGTCAAGTTTGCTTGAAAAAATTGAAGTAGTACTCACAAATAAATAAGGTTTCTACCTTATTTTACAATTATGAGATCATCATATTTGAGAGAAATGTTATTAACATTTATACAAACAGTATAATTAGGTTTATGAATGTGAGAACCTTCTCTGGTCTGGGATTTCACTCTCCCAACAATTTTGTGGTGATTTTCCAAAAATTCATTGCAAAGAATGTTGCTTTTTACAAATATATACTTTTAAACTTTATACATGCATCTGCCCTTATATAAATGGTAAAAAGTTTTGCTTTTGTTATACAATACAATACAATACAGTTTATTTTTGTATAGCCCAAAATCACACAGGAAGTGCCGCAATGGGCTTTAACAGGCCCTGCCTCTTGACAGCCCCCCAGCCTTGACTCTCTAAGAAGACAAGGAAAAACTCCCAAAAAAACCTTGTAGGGAAAAAATGGAAGAAACCTAGGGAAAGGCAGTTCAAAGAGAGACCCCTTTCCAGGTAGGTTGGGCATGCAGTGGGTGTCAAAAGAAGGGGGTCAATACAATACAACGCAGTATACAGAACAGAACAATTTCTCAATATAGCAAGAAATAAAAAATATAAATTTTAGAAGTACAGAGCAGAATTTAACAGTAGATGATATATCCCATAATAAGATTTGGATTTGTGTAGAGTCCTGGAGACCTCATCCTTCAAGCTGCCTCCCCCATTTGGCCATTCCACGGATGAAACAGTGCTGGGCCAGCCAATCCGATGAAAGGACCCCTCTTTCCCACGATTCCTGCGGTCCTACATCTGGGATGACTTTTCCTTAGGCAGGCAAAACAACTTGGCAGGTGGGCCGTGGCACCAAGTGCCATATTTGAATACCGAGAAGAAAAACGGAATAAGTGAGGGTTATTATACAATTATAACTGTCATGTTACTTATGTTTAAGTGCTAATGACTAACAACAGAGATGCAGTCTGTACAGTTAATCAGCAGCTCTAGTCAGGATATGCTAAACTGAAGTAGTGAGTCTTCAGCCGGGATTTAAAAGCTGAGACCGAAGGGGCATCTCTTATAGTAGCAGGCAGACCATTCCACAGTTTAGGGGCCCTGTAACTAAAAGCTCGACCTCCCACTGTTATTTTATTAATCCTTGAAATTATAAGCAGACCGGCATCTTGAGATCTTAATGTGCGCTCAGGTTTGTAAGTCATGATAAGTTCAGACAAGTAAGCCGGACCTCGACCATTTAATGCTTTAAATGTTAAAAGAAGGATTTTGAAATCTGCCCTAAACTTAACCGGGAGCCAGTGTAAGGATTTAAGAACTGGAGTTATGTGTTCGTATTTTCTTGTTCTTGTAATAATTCTTGCAGCCGCATTTTGGATTAACTGAAGGCTGTATAAAGAACAGTTTGAACATCCAGTGAACACCGCATTGCAGTAGTCAATCCTACTAGAGATAAATGCATGAATTATTTTCTCAGAATCCTGTTTATTTAATTTCCTAACATTTTTAAGATGGAGGAAACATGTTTTGGACAACTTTGTGATATGCGCTTTAAATGACATGCTAGAGTCAAAGATAACTCCTAGATTGCGGGCTGATTCAGTAAAATTGACTGGGATTCCAACTGAGTTAAATGATGACAAAATATTGTTGTGATCAGCATCATTCCCTCCAACAATTAACATCTCTGTTTTATCTGTATTTAAAGACAAGTAGTTCTCATTCATCCACTCCTTTAATTCGCTAACACAACTAATTAAAGACAACATTGGAGAAACTTTGTTTGATTTAAATGAAAGGTATAACTGGGTGTCATCTGCATACGAGTGAAAATTAACATTATGTTTCCTAATGAGAGATCCCAGTGGAAGCATGTAAAGTGAAAACAGTAAAGGTCCCAGTACTGAGCCCTGCGGGACACCATATTGAACTTCTGTATATAATGATGGAGTACTGTCAGCACATTTCTGTACGTATTGGAATCGATTTGATAAGTAAGAACAAAACCAAGCGAGAACGGTGCCTGTAAGCCCAACATCATTTTCTAGCCTGTGCAGTAAAATCGAATGGTCGATGGTGTCAAATGCTGCACTTAAGTCCAACAACATAATTACAGTGGAGTTTCCTTCATCAGAGGATATCAGAATGTCATTTACAACCCGTGTTAGTGCCGTTTCTGTACTATGACCAGTGCGAAAACCAGACTGGAATTTCTCAAATAAATTGTAATGCGTAAGGTGTGTCTGAAGCTGACTGGCGACTACTTTTTCTAGTATTTTAGAGAGAAACGGTAAATTTGAAATAGGCCTATAATTATTTAGTATATGTGGGTCAAGGTCTGACTTTTTAAGTAATGGTTTAATGACTGACACTTTTAGTGTATCAGGTACTGTGCCATGCAATAATGAACTATTGATAATGTTTAGGATAGGCGCTGCAAGAACATCCATTGCATTTTTTACTAGTTTTGTTGGCACTGGATCTAGGGAGCAAGTAGTGGGCTTCATTTTAGAAATTAAACTTAAGACTTCCTGCTCAGTTACAGGATTAAAATTACTAAAGTGCTGAATACAATGTGAGACAGGGTCTGCTAAGCTAGTATGTGGTTTGTAGTGTGATGCAGAGATCTGGGATCTTATATTTTTAATTTTCTCATTGAAGAAGTTCATAAAGTCTGTACTGCTAATGTCTGTTGGTATTTTGCACTGTTGATCTGAATTTCCATTTGTTAATTTAGCCACTGTTCTAAACAGTACCTGAGGATTTTTATTATTGCTATCTATTAATGTAGAATAATATTCTGACTGAGCTTTAAAGAGGGCTTTTTTATATTTATTAACACTCTCTGTCCATGCAATTTGAAAGACATGTAGCTTTGTTGTTCTCCATCTGCGCTCCAGCTTTCGACACTCTAATTTAAGAGCTCGAGTGTTTTCATTAAACCAGGGAGAGTTTCTATGTGCTTTGATCACTTTTGTTTTAAGGGGAGCCACTGTGTCCAAAGCATCGCTCAAGGTCATATTATAATGTGATGTTAGCTGATCTAAATTGTTTTCCGTGTTTACATTTGATGTTAACTGATCTAAATGGTTTTCCACAATTACACTCGACTTACTCAAAGTATCTATAAATTTTGAAGCAGAATTACAATCTAGATGTCGCACTGTCTTTGTTTTAATCTGGGAGTGTGTTGGCAAAGGCAGGACTAAATCAAATGTAATTAAGTAGTGATCAGAAATAACTTCATTTAATGGAGTAATAATTAAATTTTGAATTTCACTTTGTAAGTTATAATTAAATCTAATGTGTGGTTATGATTATGAGTTGGACCTTTGACATTCTGACAAAATCCTACTGAATTTAGCAAATAAGTAAAACATTTGCTAAAAGTGTCAGTTTCCACATCAATGTGTACATTAAAATCCCCCATCAGTACTACATGATCATAATTTATAGCCAAGTCAGATAAAAGGTTGCTAAATTCAGACATGAACAATGAATATGGCCCTGGTGGTCTATAGACTAGCACTATAATTGTGTTGGAATCTGTTTTAATATTTAAAATGAATGCTTCAAAGGATGTAAAGTTGACTAAATTTTTAGAAGTGATTTGCATTTTGTTACAATGAATTATTCCAAGGCCCCCTCCTTGACCAGAATCTCTAGACTTATGAAGGAACGAGTATCCATCTGGTGACGCCTCAGCTAGGAGGACAGTGTCACATTTACTAAGCCAGGTTTCGGTGAGAAGACACAGATCAGATTTTGTACTTAATATAATATCATTTACCAAAACAGCTTTAGTGCCAAGAGAGCGAATGTTCAATAAGCAGCATTTAAAACTGTATGCTTCTTTCTGAATTGGTGATATACTTTTTGTTTTAATTTGTAGTAAATTTCTATTCAGATGCCCCTGGTGGAGGGTCTGGTTTTATCCCTTGGTCTAATTATACACCTTATTTTTTGGTTATCAATTAATTTAAGGTTTGTATCAAGACTAAATTTACTGGATGCCCCAAGACAAGGATTATGGGTAACAGCTTCAGGAAAGTAACAGGTGGGATAAACAACAGCCTGTGATTTAAGATCACATGACTGTGGCCTGGATGGTGCTCTAATCAGTCAACCAGGCAGTTTTGCTGCCATATTTTGGGATAATACATAAGATCCCCTCCAGTTAGAATGAAGACCATCTCTTCTGAAAAATCCAGGCCTTTCCCAAAAATCATCCCAATTGTTCACAAACGCTATGCTTTTGTTTGCACACCAGGTTTCTAGCCAGCAGTGAAGGGAATGCAATCTGCTATAAATCACATCCCCTCTATATAATCTTGGTAAGGGGCCAGATACAACTAAATTCCGACATTTTCTTTTAGCTTTGATGCAAAGAGAGATGAAGTTCCTCTTTAATACCTCAGATTGCTGTGAATAAATATCATTAGTGCCGACATGCAGCAATAAGGTAGATACTTCATCGTCGGCGACACGGTCCAATGCGGCCTCTATGCCAGAAATCTTGGCCCCTGCGAGGCACTTAACATTAACTGCTGGTTTAACACAGTTTGGAATTCTAACATTCCGCACTATGGAATTGCCAATTATGAGCACTTTCTTATTCTCAGTTTCCACAGGCACGCTGCGGAGTACTGAGAATCTGTTCTGGGTCCAAATTGGTGACCTGGGTGCCGGGGGACTACATTTTGGATTCTTAGACCCAAGTCTTACTGTTACCCACTCGCCCTGTGGCTGAATTGGTGCTGCTGACTTCGGCCGTGCACTGACTACAGTGGGACCAGGAGAGACCGAAGCCGAATCAGAAGTAGCCGAATTGTCTAAACAAACCGAGTCGATCCAATTTTCGGTTTGCCTAATCGCTATCAGATTCCTAACGCGGTCCTCCAATTCGCATATTTTCCCGACCAACTCTAAATTAACTAAACACTTTTGGCAGGTGAAGCTGTCTACAATGTCGGCCGGAAAACCTGAACTGTACATGCTGCAGGACACACAACGTATAAACGTGCCCTCAACGGGCAGAGAGCAGATAGAACTTACGTTTAGTATTGATGTCATCTTCTCCGTTTTCTGTAGTTTACTTAAGTGCTTTCTGCTTCAGAGACCGTCGGCTTCAAGTTTCTCACTGCCGGTTATTTCTTCTGGTCAGCTGCCGGCTTTACTTCAGAGAAACTTGCTCGGGTGTTTGCGAAGGGCTACATGCCTGTGGGAGACGCTTCTGCTCGGTGCTTCCGCCGGCTGTCCGACTCTCCGCTCCACGGCACTTTCTACTCTCCTTCTGCTCGCCTTCCTCTCAGTGCAAACAGACACGTGCCCTCCGCAGGGAAGTCAACAACAACACGAGTCGTCGAGGTGGGGCTGCGAGGAAAGACGCTGTGGCTTCGAAAGGCATCTGTTGGGGCAACACTGCCATCTACCACTGCCATCACTGCCATCTACCACTGCCATCTACCGCAAGGCTTTTGTTAGCCTTGCTATGTCCTGCAGAAGCATAAGGTTACTCTGAATTTCCACTGTTCCATTTTCAATGCCACCTGATACAGCAGTCTGTGACATACTCAGCTTTCTATTACAATTTCAGTTCCATGACTGGTAATAGCATTGCAATATTATAGTCCAATTGTTCACATGATCTTTCCCATCTGTATTTTACACTTATGTGCTGCTCGAAATTCATTACAAACTTAATTTTTGAGGGTTTTGGAGGTTTCAGATTTAATTATTGTTTTTTATATAAGCACATGACCGTTTCTACTGCTTCAAAAATTTGATGCATTATTGTTGCTTTACAGCTTAATAGAGAATTATGATAGGTGGTTCCACTGAGGCATTATGGCTGCAATACTATGAGCAGTGAAGGCATTTGGTTAAAGAGAAGAACAAACTGTTTTTTTTTAATTTAATTTAATAATCACATTGTAATAAATGATACATAGTTCAATCTACAATACAATCAACACTATATTCAAAACATTTAGATTTCATTTTAGATCGTTCTCAACACCAATCCACTTACTTTTTCTAGAAAGCGAAGTAAATTCTTATATATAGCAGACTACTGATGCATATATGATCAAATAGAATGTGTTAGCTCTAGACACCATTTTTAAGTCTTAAACTGTCAAGTTATCGACTCTTACTAGGCACAAATAAAGGGGACATTTTTAACCCACACCTTAATATTGAATTTGGCAATTTTAACAAGGAATTATTGATAGTTCTTGTGTGGATCTGTGCTTTGTAATATTCTATTAATATTCCAAAAGATTTTAAAATTACTTTTAATCTTTATATATAATCTTCATTTGGATCTTGATCTTTGTTTGTCCGCGAATTCACTGCCTTGTGTGGTGTTCCTGCTGTGTTCAGTAGAGGGCAGTAGTGATGGAGGAGGAGAGGAAGTGAGGGGGAGGATCATTGGTTGAGGTTGGAGTGTGGTGATTAAAGAGGATTGAACTAAAGGAGACTACGTGCTGTTTGTACTGGCTGAATACACAACACCTTGGTTGTTACTTTTGTTTACAAACACTGTCAATAGCACTCTTTGTGTTTAGATTTGGCGTCAACACTGTGCTTTGTGTTTAGATCTGGCGTCGACACCTGCTTCATTGTCGAGACTGTGGTTTTTTGTTTTTCTATCGACCGTCGTTGGCAGCACTTCGTCCAAATCGAATGTTCACCCACTTCTTGGAGTCGGCAGTCAGAGTATATAAGTCGGGCACACTTCTGTGATTTTCCATCAGTTGGCGTTTGGAGTTCAAGAAAGAAGCATTGGTTCTTCCTTACTCTTTGGATTGCCACAAAAGCAACCTGGGAGATTGGAGAAAGGTTGAGAAGAGATCGTGAGAGGAAACGACAGCGTCATGAAAACGAGACGGACTGTGAACGGAGAGAAGCAGAAATGCTCCTCCACCACCACATAATTACTATTCGGACAGTGATTCCGAATCAATGTGCAAGGGTTTTGTTTTGTAATTTTGTTTCCCTTATAAAAAATCATAATGCTGTGCAACGAAGGGCCCAGTTCACGACTGGCAGCCGCGTTTAAACAGGGAGCCCTTCACAGACAACTTTAACACGCGCAACGTAGTTGGGCGCACATGGCTAGTGTAAAAATAATAGTGTGACTTGATATGAAATAAAAAAAGCAATTCAGTAATTTACATTTGCAAAAAGATTACAGTTGTACATAATTGCAGATCAAAAGAATGAGAAAATAAGTCACAAGTTATTACAAAAAATAGTTAAAGTGACAACTTGCAATGTAAAGGGTGAGCCTGCTATATAGCTGCCTAGTTGTTTCTAGATTCTCCCTACTCCTGTACTGTATTTATTTTTTAAGGAAGGAAGCTTACCAAATATTGGCGACTCTGTTCTGAAACAAAAGCTTTCTGCTGTTGATTAATTATCCATAACACTAAAGTGAAATGTCAGATACATATCATCATTTTGAATTCCCAATTAAAAACATAGCTAACAGCAACTCTTTTTTTCACCATAAACAAGATCCTATAAAGTCCCATATATCATTCATACATCATGATTCCATAGTTGGCTTTTGATGTGATTTAACGTGACTGAATAAAGTAAATTTCATGCATGCAAGGAATCAAATATGGATGAAGCCTCTGCATTTTGTTTGGTACACTTACTTATTCTTAAATGCATCAATGGAATGAGTGGAAAGGCCAAGGTGTCTGGAAAAAACAGCATGGACTGAGAAAACTTGTAAAAACCACAGAGACAGGGCTTAGACAATAACATAAAATCTGAACCCTAGGGCTGAATCAGCAGTACAGATCCAAGTACTGGCATATCACTTGTAGCTAAGTTAACAATTTTCAAATTCTCTTCCAGTTAAATTAGGACAAAAAAACTGCAATGCTCTAGCAACTACTTTTTGTTAATGCAGAAGATCTTGTTCTTTGCTTCCCATTAACACAGCTTTAAAAGTGCCTCAGGTCTTTGCTCAAAAAGATTACATATGGACAGAGACCATTAATGAATTATAAGTCATGAATTATTAGTTGCAATACTGAAATGAAATATAATAAAGATATTCACTTTGAAATAAAAGAGTCAGTGTGAATAATTGATGATGTTGTCACAAAATGTTTAGTATCTTATATGTAATGCACATCTAATAATTTTGATGTTTTCGTCTTTGTTAGAATGTACTGTCTACTTCAATTGAAATTCAGCTCTAAACATATAAAAAAAGAAAAGAGATTAAGGTTGACAATGCACTACTAATTACTTAATGGATAAGTCTCTTAAGAAAGCTTAGCCTAAAGCCGAATATAGCTGTGTTCATTATCAATGCTAGAGACCCAGGGGACCTGTGTAAATGTGATGCTAGAATTTCTGAACATTAAGATTTTTGTAAAACTAATTTTCTTTCATTCAGTTATTGTCATTTGTGATTCACTTTCTTTTACAAAAGGATGTGTAGAAGGAACCTAAATGTACCCTTTCTTCATCAATCTGTTAAAAGAGAGGGCCTATTCAAGGCTAACAGAAGGATCTTCAGTTGGCTCAGTTGGTTCTTCTCACTAGTAAAAGAAATAGGGTTATACAAATTTGAATGATGTTATGGATAAAGGTGTTAGGAAGCAGAATTCACTGGTTACATTTCATCTAGAGACACTTTATTATAGTCAAACATACAAAAGATCACTCCAAGTCACTGATAATAGTTCTGTGGTTAGGAAAATTATTTAAAGTGTTGGGAAAATGAGCGGCTTAAGATGAAACACAGAGCAAAGAGATAGGTTAAAGTGCAAGATAGAGTACTAGGAAGAGTAGAGTCCTACATCGCAGGTACCAACAAAAAATGCAGGTATTGGGAAGTTTTAGAATTTGTTGTTTTCTATGGGTTTGCAGTCCAGGTTTGCAATCATGTGTATTTCTTTTAACAATAGAATAACATTTTATTGCTGTTTTTTGTAATGTGTTGCTTTCCTCCCTTCTTTCTGACAGAACAATGGACAAGCTTTGTTAACACTGGGAGGAGCCAAGCACAGCTTCTGCACATGAGGCAGAGACGGGACAAACCTCCCTTCAGCCTGTTCTCTAGTAGGAAAGCCAATCACCTGCCCATGGCCAATATGGTACATGGAGACACTACAGAAATAAATAAAGAAATCCATAAATCCATCTTCCAGTTTTTTTTAAATTGCAAAAATGCAGTAAAAACTCAAAAAAGGATAAAAGAAATTGTTTAAAAGGCAATCCACAAAGAGCAAATCCCAAAATACAATCTGTAATCAGAAGCCACAATCCAATCAGAAAACTGGAAAATCCACAAGGAAAAAATTATACTCATTCTAACTCTAAATGACTTCAATACACCACAACTGTACTTTCTCAGCTCTGACCTAAATAGTCAGAGGGAGGCTCAGCGATGTTGACATCAGTGTGGCCCTGGCTCTTCGAGTGCAGCCCACAAAATACAAGGAGCATAAGATTTATAAATGAAATAATTAAAGAAAGCAACAGCAATACTTTACATGAAAGGAAACAATGAACAGAAACAAACATGGAAACTCAATAAATAGCAATAAAACATGAAATACATAATAAATACACGTTATTACTTGGCAATACTCATAATCTGGGGGAATGGGATTTCAGAAAGCACAGAAGTTTGACAAATGAAAGTTTAATCATTGTCAAGGGCAATATTTAAACCCTGATAAATGTGGCTATATTCAAATTTCAGTCCTTCTGAGTAAAACATTTTCAGTACTCCCTTACCTTTTATTAGGTTAATACCCACTATAAAATCTGCTTTTTTAATGTAAAAATAAGCATTTACCATTCATCTATACAACAATGAAGCAGTTAATTAATGATCTATCACAAAATATATCATTTGCTTTAAATGATAAATACTACTGGGTGTCATCGTAGGAGAAAGAATTTATATAGCATAACAAAACATTCTCAAAAGAGTGTAATCAAATTCAGAGGTGCAGTGGATTAATGCCTAATTGTGCACTAATGGAGAAATGAACTCAGACCAGGATGGCAGTTTATTGAAGAGCCCACTACAAGAACCAGGTTTAGTAAGCAAATAACCTGAATTTTTTTCTTTTTTATTGTTGTGTGGCAGGAAAACACATGCAGATGATTCAGTCTCCAAAACTATTTTTACATTTTATTGATTCGAGTTTCTAAACTTGCAATATGTTAAAGTAAGAATATTTCCAGCTGATCTACAAAACTGTACATCATGCCAAATGAAAAGAAAACACATTGAAAACATTTCAACAACGTGATCTTCTTCTTTCGGCTGCTCCCATTAGGGGTTGCCACAGCGGATCATCTTCTTCCATATCTTTATGTCCTCTGCATCTTGTTCTGTTACACCCATCACCTGCATTTCCTCTCTAACCACATCCATAAACCTCCTCTTAGGCCTTCCTCTTTTCCTCTTCCCTGGCAGCTCTATTCATCTCTCCTCTGCACATGTCCAAACCAACGCAATCTCACCATTCTGACTTTGTCTCCCAGCCATCTAACTTGAGCTGACCCTCTAATGTACTCATTTCTCATTCTATCCATCTTCGTCACACCCAGTGCAAATCTCAGCATCTTTAACTCTGCTGCCTCCAGCTCTGTCTCCTGCTTTCTGATCAGTGCCACTGTCTCCAACCCATATAACATAGCTGGTCTCACTACCGTCCTGTAGACCTTCCCTTTCACTCTTGCTGATACCCATCTGTCACAAATTACTCCTGTCACTCTTCTCCACCCATTCCACCCTGCCTCCACTCTCTTTTTCACCTCTCTTCTACAATCCCCATTACTCTGTACTGTTGATCCCAAGTATTTAAACTCATCCACCGCCAACTCTACTCCTTGCATGCTCACCATTCCACTGACCTCCCTCTCATTTACACACATGAATTCTGTCTTCTTCCTACTGACCTTCATTCCTCTCCTCTCCAGAGCATATCTCCACCTCTCCAGGTCTCCTCAACCTGCTTCCTACTATCGCTACAGATCACAATGTCCTTAGCAAACATCATAGTCCACGGGGACTCCTGTCTAATCTCGTCTGTCAACATGTCCATCACCATTGCAAATAAGAAAGGGCTCAGAGCCGATCCCAGATGCACAGTAATCCCACCTCTACCTTGAATGCATCCGTCACTCGTACCGCAGTCCTTACTACTGTCACACTTCCTTCCTACATATCCTGTATAACTCTTATGTACTTCTGTGCCACTCCTAACTTCTTCATACAATACCACAGCTCCTCTTGAGGCACCCTGTCATATGCTTTCTCCAGGTGAGAAAGATGCAATGCAACTCCTTCTGGCGTTCTCTATACTTCTCCATCAACATCCTCAGAGCAAACAATGCATCTGTGGTGCTCATTCTTGGCATGAAACCATACTGCTGCTCACTAATCATCACCTCACTTTTTAACCTAGCTTTCATTACTCTTTCCCATAACTTCATGCTGTGGCTCATCAATTTTATTCCCCTGTAGTTATTACAGTCGTGCACATCCCCCTTATTCTTAAATATCGGCACCAGTACACTTCTTCTCCACTCCTCAGGCATCCTGTCACTTTCCAAGATTCCATTAAACAATCTGGTTAAAAACTCCACTGCCATCTCTTCTAAACACTTCCATGCTTCCACAGGTATGTCATCTGGACCAACGGCCTTTCCATTTTTCATCCTCTTCATAGCTGTCCTTACTTCCTCCTTGCTAATCCGTTGAACTTCCTGATTCACTGTCTCCACATCATCCAACCTCTTCTCTCTCTCGTTCTTTTCATTCATCAGCCTCTCAAAATACTCTTTCCATCTGCTCAACACACTCTCCTCGCTTGTGAGTACGTTTATATCTTTATCCTTTATCACCCTAACCTGCTGCACATCTTTCCCAGTTCAGTCCCTCTGTCTAGTCAATCAGTACAGGTCCTTTTCTCCCTCCTTAGTGTCCAACCTTTCATACAACTCATTTGTATGAGTTTCTTTAGCCTTCGCCACCTCTCTCTTCACTGTGCGCCTTATCTCCTTGTACTCATGTCTACTTTCTGCATCTCTCTGACTATCCCACTTCTTCTTTGCCATCCTCTTCCTCTTTATACTCTCCTGTACTTCCTTATTCCATCACCAAGTTTCCTTTTCCTTCTTCCTCTCTCCAGATGTTACGCCAAGCACTCTTCTTGCTGTCACCCTTACTACTTCTGCTGTAGTTTCCCAACTGTCTGGTAACTCTTCACTACCACCCAGTGCCTGTCTCACCTTCTCCCTAAACTCAACCTTGCAGTCTTCCTTTTTCAAATTCTACCATTTGATCCTTGGCTCTGCCCTCACTCTCTTCCTCTTCTTGATCTCCAACGTCATCCTACAGACTACCATCCTATGCTGCTTAACTACAATTTCCCCTGCCACCACTTTGTAGTCTTCAATCTCCTTCAGATTGACTCTTCTGCATAGGATGTAATCTACCTGTGTGCATCTTCTTCCACTCTGGTACGTAACTCTATGTTTCTCCCTCTTCTTAAAATACGTATTCACCACAGCCATGTCCATCCTTTTGGCAAAACCCACTATCATCTGACCTTCTTCATTCCTCTCCTTGACACCATACCTACTCATCATCTCCTTGTCTCCTCTGTTCCCTTCACCAACATGTCCATTGAAATCCGCTCCAATCACCACTTTCTGTCCCTTGGGTACACTGTTCATCACTTCATCCAATTCACTCCAAAAATCTTCTTTCTACTCCATCACACACTTAACTTGCAGGGCAAAGGCACTAACAACATTCATTATCATACCTACAATTTCCAGCTTCATAATCATTACTCTGTCTAACTCTCTTTTCACTGTCACTGTCGGTCGGGGAGGCTGCCACCAAGCGTCCTGGGGGAGGTATTGAGCTGCCCATGGTTACTCCCCTGGAACATATACAGCAGGGGCGTCCCGGCCAGGCATGGGACCTAGCCGCCTGTCACACAACATTCAAAGTTCCTACCCTCAGTTCCACTCTCTTTACTTTCCTCCTCTCCTCCTGCTTCCGGAAACGTCTCCCCCCTCTTCTTCGGCCCAACAGTAGCCCAATTTCTGCCAGCACCCTGTTGGCTAATAGTACTGGTGGTGGTCGTTGTTAACCCGGGACTCGACCGATCCAGTATGGAAATTTGTATGTATAAATTTATATCAACAACATGATAAAAGGAACAATTTAATTTGCGGGATTTAAAAAGTATTTATACTCTTTATAAATATAAGGCAAACTAAGCAGAAGCGCAGTTCATCACCTTACCAACTGACCCAATTTGTAGACCACCTGTGTAAGAAATGAGTGGATCACTTGTTCTCAGGTAATTTATGAGGATAGAAACCCCTGTCTTTCTGAGATCCACAATATAGTAAAGATTTTTCATAAAACAAAACAAAATAAGACAAAAGAGCATTCAAAAAAAGACAGGAATAAAATTATAAACAAGCACAGATCTGGGGAAGGGTACAAGACCATATCAAAGACACTAAGCATACCTCAGATCTCAGTAGAGTGGAT
Source organism: Erpetoichthys calabaricus (assembly GCF_900747795.2). NCBI lineage: Eukaryota > Metazoa > Chordata > Cladistia > Polypteriformes > Polypteridae > Erpetoichthys > Erpetoichthys calabaricus. The sequence goes on along the minus strand of NC_041394.2, from coordinate 163,346,150 downwards.
TGTCTGAAAATTAAGAAAATGTGAAACTACAACCATTCTGACAAGGTCAGGCCACCACTCTGTGTGATGATCTGCCTAATGAGTTTAATTTTCAGTTGCTTCTTAGCTTGTAAAAATTATGTGCATAGAAAATATATTCACCTTTTGCTTTATTATGTTAATAACTTTGTTAATAATATTTCATCATCTCTCACGATGCCCATATGGATGCCCTAATGTACACTGTCATGTTGGAATCTGGTGGAAACTGGACGTGAGGCACTAGTATGACATTTACATTATCATCCAAGATTTGCAATTGTGAAAGAACAAGAATGACACTTTTCAGAGAGGCTATTGTGATGCCAATTGACACTGTGACTGCAATTGGAGTGGGTGTTCACTCTGTAAGAGAAAGGCGCTATATTGCGCCCGACCCAACACAGATTCACACGGGAGGCACGGGAAAAACAAATAAACTATTTATTTTTCTTCAGCTGGAGGGCATGTCTTCCCCATAATCCCTCCAGCCACAACACAGTCCCAAACATGTGTGGCGGGCGGCCGGGTCCCATGCCTGGCCGGGACGCCCCTTCTACATATGTTCCAGGGGAGCAACCGTGGGCATCTCACTACCTCCCCCGGGACGCTTGGTGGCAGCCTCCCTGGCTGACGATGGTGCCTCAGTTTCCTGCAGGGTTTCATGGGAGATGGAGTTCTCCACAACCCTTTGGGGATCTGGGATGGCCGCCAGGGGGTGCTGTATGGATCCAGGAGCTCACCTAGACATCTCTACAGCCCCGCCCGAAAGTGCAATTAGCCACAGGTGATCAAGCTCCTGGAGCACTGGGCTATAAAAAGGGCCAGGATCCACCACTCAGGAGCCATAATCGGGAGGAAGAAGACAAGGTTGCCTGGGAGGAGTGGTGGTGCCAGAGGAAGGATTGTTTGTGCTGTTTAAAGTGCTTTGGGACTGTGTTGGGCCTGTGGGACACAGGGAAGACGTGCCCCACAGCTGAAGAGAAATAAAAAAAACTCTTTGATTTTAGCACGTGCCTCTGCGTCAGTCTGTGCCAGGTCGGGCGCTATATAGCGCCTTATCACATACGGTACACTAAGCAATCACCACAAAGCACTCTCTTCTTCTTTCACCACCACTCCTCCCTGCAACCTCATCCTCTTCCTCCTGATTTTGGCCCCTGAGTGGTGGTCGCTGGCTCCCATTTATTGGGTACCTGCAAGTGCTCCAGGTGCTTGATTGGCGACATCCGGCTGCACTTCCGGGTAAGGCAAAGCCAGTGCCCAAAAGGCACCAGCAGCTCCTGCTGCAGCAGCCCCAGGCAGCGCCTGCAGAACCCCACAGAACTGCACAGAACTCCAATCCGCATGAAGCCCTGGTGGAGTCTGTGGTACCACTGCAACCCAGGGAGGCTGCCATCTTGCGTCCAGGGGGAGATACTGGGTTTCCCACCCTTGTCCCCCTCGTATATACGGTGCAGGGGCGTCCCGGCCAGGCATGGGCCTCGGCCATCCATCACAACTCCTAAATAATCTCTGAGGCATTTCAGGAAAAATGCCTTTATGCTAGAGTGGCAAGGAGGAAACACTTGCTGAAAAACAGAAAAAACAAACATGAGGAAGCAGCTTTTCTTTTGTCTTTCAACGGGACAATGACCCATAGCAAACTGCCAGAGAAACAATGAAGTAGCTTAAAATGAAGAAAACTGATGACCTTTAGTAGCTCAGTTACGAGAGTCCGGACCTTGACCTCATAAACATCAGTGCTGATCCCCAACTAACCTGGTACAACTTGTGCACTTTTGCATGAAATGATGGCTCAATCTTACTCTATTGCGGTGTGCATGGTGAGACATATCCAAAAAGTCTATATGCTGCAATAGCTGTAAGAGGTGGTTCAGAACACTGAACAGGGAAAAAAATATTTAAAACTTGCTGACATTTCAGTTTTTGTAATTACAGTTTTGTGAAATACTTTTTCAGGACACTACATGTTAGGGTTCACATTAGAAACATATTTCATTTCAATTTATTCTTTTCTGCTAAGCTTCTTCTCTATTTATCCAAAGATTGAGTTGTGTATCACATACTATAACAGGAAGTACTGTGATGTGGGTAATTATGAAATACAGATACTGTCACAAAATCAAAGAAGCCAGAGACAGCTTTGGGGCAGCCACCTGTATATTATTTCCTGGCTGCAAAATGGTTTAAAGGTTTGTACTGATGTGTGCAGATTGGAGTCCAGAACAGAACTGGGGGGATGGAGAAAAGGTGGTGGCTCTAAAGGTCAGTATAGGAAGTAACATCAAAGGGGCAGGAACCAGGAATGACGTCATCAGGGCCAGGTGGAAAAGTGAGAGAAAGAGTCAGTGCACTCCACCACCTCCCGGTCTGGCTCAGAATTACTCTCATTCAAGCCGTTTAGCTGCCTCCCATGTGCACGTGTGTGACAATACATATTAATATAAATATTAATGCTTATTTAAATGTTGCATTATTATTATTTAGCTAAGAATGAAGCTCAGAAAATGTATAAATATATAGCAAAGGGGGAAGGGATTCACATTCTTTGGAAAGATAATGCCACATGCTAGAGGACTGTCATAAAATATGATTGTTTATTACTAAGTCTCCCTTCCAGGTGGCTTAGAGAAACACAGTCCTACTGCAAGTTGCCTTATTTCCATATTAGGTTTATATAAAAGATACTCAATAGATGTGTTTTATATTACAGGATAGCTGAGATGAAAATAATGATTGACATATTTTATATTTTATAGGGATTTATGTATTAGTGTCTATTTACTGTAAATATTTTATGCAAATTATTAAACTTTCATTTTTTTGGGGTTAAGCCAAGTAATATTTTTTAGCATCAGAGATACTTTGTATTCAGAGGTCCCTAGGTTTTAGAGATTAGTGTATCATTAGTAATAATGATTAGTGTTAAATACACTACAGATGTCATCACTGACAGAAGTGTGTAGAGTATAAAGATAAAAGTAAAGATCCATGACAAGATTACCTGCACATTACCGCAGAAGGATATGAACCTTGTTATTAATCCAAATAAATCTATTTAAAGATACTGTCTGAGCCAAGGGAAGATTTAATGAGATAATCTCAATTTGTTTTTAAGATGGTGAGTCAATGTCAGCAAACACTGCACTTACTTGTAACAAGAGCTAAGATTTCTTAGATGATGAAAGAATTTCAGAGCTGTCTTAGCACTCTGCAGCAATGGGTATAAAGTGGTTTGGGGTAGCAGTTCAAAGGTTGTATCGTCATTTGAAATAAGTGCACTAAACCAATGATACAGATGTTTAAAGTACTGAATACTGTACTTTATATTAATATAAACAGGACAGAGAATCTTTCTGATTATTATACAGTATAATGGAAACCTTTTATGAATGTTGACAGGAGGTTTTGCAGCTTTCAGAATTTAAATGTAATATGTTCTGCTCTTATGCAGCTACTTTTCATAGCTTACCACACCTAAAAAAAAACTCATTGAGAATAAAAAGTTGATACAATGGGAATTGGTGATTAAAAAAATGACTGGGGACACACTCTCACATTTATTTCTGCATGAGACTCACAAACACATGCTGGTGGTTGGACTGAAGTGACACTCTATGCATAGAGAGGTTGGGAGCATGCACTGACTACAGCACGTTGCCGCACCCACCACACGATGAACCACCCGAATTGGGATCCAAGTGCAGCCATGCAACCGGTGACACCTCAGCACCACACTGAACAGTTTTTTTTACAGTGGCCTGAGTGCCAATCTTGCCACCAACCCCCAAGTTTTCCTGCTTGCAGGGCTGAATGCAGATTAACATCATACCCAGGATGGAGCAATTGCAGATTAAGGGCTTTGCTCAAGGGCACAATGGAGTAGAGTCAGTTCTGGCATTTATGGGATTCAAACTGGCAACCTTATGATTCATAGATCCATAGCCAAAGAGCCACCACTCTGACAAATCTATGCATAACTAAAATGTTATTTGTAAGTATTGCCTTTACAACTCATTGACACTTCTCTTTCAATAGAGGCACAAATAAATGTAATCCTAATAATTATGCAAATTTACTTCAAAGTTCTGGATGAATTTTTTGAGAAATCTACATCCTTAAGTTAAAGCCAAACTGCTATGCATGATCAAGCAGCAAGTAAAATCATCTGAATACCTAAAACAAACTGGCAAACCATTATTGTAGAAAAACTATTATTTTTAATATTTTCAGGGCTAAGTAACTGTCTCATTAAGTACATTGTCTAATACTGCACATATATAACCAAAATGCCAATTAAATTTTTTTCTTATTTTAAGCATTAAATTTAACGGAGAGCAGCATGGTGACAATAGTTAGTTCAACCACTTCTTTTGCATTCAAATCCTAGATCAGTCATTGTCTGGATCAGCTGTGTGGTATATCTGTGTTTTTTCCCCAGGTAGGCCAATTTTACTTTCCCAGTAAAAGTATGCACATTAAGTTGATAACTGACTTTAAGCCGACCTTGGGATGATTTGGTGTCCTCTCCAGGGATGGCTTCTTCACCTAGAGCAATCTCTGAATCAAAGTGCATGATAGTTCTTTTTAGGTTTTCCATCATTCATAAGTTATTGTGTCATATTTTTGTGAGCCTTTTTTACCCTTTTAGTATTTAACATAGAAAATAGTACAGCAGAGTTAAGGGTGATGGTGCTATGTCTGCTGGAAAGGATTTTGTTATGCATATTAATTGCACTGAGTTTTTCATTGTAACATTGGAAGAACTGTAAACTTTATCATAATGATTCCATAGAATTCCATAGATTCCAAATACTGTGGTTTATTAATATTACTGCTAGATTTTGCTATATTAAGCCATATTATTTTTTATTTTTATATAAAGAAGAGTGAAAGAACAACCTCTTGCTTATAGCCATACCACATATTATATTAATTAATATATTTAATCTTGTCTGACATCAAAAGTAGGGTTGTGCAGTATACTAGTACTGGAAAAGTACAGAAAAACCCAAGTTTTAAAATAGTATGGTACCAGCATTTCTGGATTTTTTTAGTACCTGAAGGAAATATAAGCTTTACTCTCAATTACTTGCCCCCACCCCATTCTCGTTACTGCAGTTGTGGAAAGACATCCATATTGTACACTTCACAAAATGAGACAAACTCCAGAGGGATTGGAACTGTTTTGGTTCAAGTACTGAGGTCTGAAATCTGGTATTGATACCGAGGTCAAAATTTTAGTACTGATCCAGCATTAAATGGAATATAAATATATATATATATATATAGGACGGCACGGTGGTGCAGTGGGTAGCGCTGCTGCCTCACAGTTAGGAGACCCGGGTTCGCTTCCTGGGTCCTCCCTGCGTGGAGTTTGCATGTTCTCCCTATGTCTGCGTGTGTTTCCACCGGGTACTCCGGTTTCCTCCCACAGTTCAAAGACATGCAGGTTAGGTGCATTGGCGATTCTAAATTGTCCCTAGTGTGTGCTTGGTGTGTGTGCGCGTGCCCTGCGGTGGGCTGGCACCCTGCCCGGGATTTGTTTCCTGCCTTGCACCCTGTGTTGGCTGGGATTGGCTCCAGCAGACCCCTGTGACCCTGTAGTTAGGTAAGAGTAATGGTCTAACCTCAAGTCCAAGATGCAATGACCCATCCATCTAGCTAGTGTGTGAATATCATTTCCACTGTGAATTGAATTTCCATTTTCAGTTTTGATTAAATTTATGCACAATTTTTTTTTTTTGTTTTCTGACACGTTTGGTTGTTCAACTCATGCTCCCATTGTTAATATTTATTTCACCTACCTTCACTTACTTAAACAGTCATTTATTATGTTTATTTCAAGGACATTTTTGATGTTAATGTCATTCAGCATTTTTTGCTAATGTTTTTCACTTATTATTAATTTTATTCAATGAATTTCAAGGTATTTTCTTGCTCTTTAACTGTTTTTGAGTTTTATTGCCTGTGTGGAACGAGCCCCGGACACAGACAGGCAGACATGTTATTTTTGCACCACCACACGTTTATTTACACAACTACTATTTACAATGTCTCTAAGTGCACCACAAACGCCAATCTTCCCCAAAGTCCAGGCCAACCACGCTGCCTCTTTGGACCACCTCTTTTTCTCTTTCTCCGACCTCCGACCTTCCACCCGACTCCAGCCTCGAATGAAGGGAGGCGGCCCCTTTTATCCATACCCGGATGTGCTCCAGGTGTGCACCGGCAATCTTCCACCCGACACGCCCCAGTGTGGCGGAAGTGCCGGCTGTCTCCCCGGAAGCACTCCGGGTGTTCCCTCTCTTCTTCCCCCCAGCACTTCCTGGTGTGGCGGAAGTGCTGGGGTCCAGGGTCCATCAGGCACAGGGACGCCTCCTGGCGGTGACCACGGGTACCTACAGGGTTGAGCTTCTAAGCCCAGGACCCATGGCCCCCAATACAACCAGGGCGGTCACCCCCTCGTGGTCAATGTGGTTGAAGAAGAATGCACAAGGTGGAACATGTCTGTTAAACTATTGAGAGCAAGTCATCTTCCAGCTCTTCAAGCACTTCGCTTTCAGCTTGCTCCAAACACATGTGCCATGTCACGTGTTCTTCTTCCTTACATCAAATTGAGGTTGACGGTGTACGTTGTATTCCACATTGTGACACCATTTCAAGTGATCTTATATCAGTTTTTAACTAACAGAAATAACTGTAGGGGTGACCATTTTTTCATATTTTTTGTTGTTTTTCTTATCGCAAATGGTGAAACAACATGAGTGATCATAAGTGACATTTTACAGTGGTTATTGTCCAATTATTTTCTGAAGAAGACAGCAATTCAGATTTGGGCAACAACTATCAATAATGTCAATAATAGCAATAGGAGGGGATTTCTTGAGGAAGAAAGTATATGCAAATACAGTCAAGTGCAAACGAGAGGAAGTAAGCAATTGTTTAGAAATGTGATCCGGTACTCAATTCTGTTGCTCATGTAGACAATGGGCTGATGAGTGTTTTGTGTAAAACAACAAAGTAAAATATTATTAATCATGTGCTCTAAGTAGAATTTTAGAGCTGCAAAAACAGCAGTTTAGGAAAAGTAAAGAAAAGTCAGCTGCATAACACACACACTCATGAAATCTATATATATAAAATGCAATGTCTGTCTTGCTGTATGCTCCGTATACTATCATACATGCTTTAACTAATCTGGATCAAATTTTGCAGACCTGCTCTCTAGGACTGCACAGACAAGACAGACTACTTTTGTACCCAAAATGCTAACCCTATGGGCCCCAGTGAGGTTTTTTTTTCATGTATGCTATAGTTTGCAAACCATAGCCACCTGCTAGCTCAGAGGGTCTGAACAGGCTTAAGCCAGACAAAGTAACCAGAGATTAACATTACTTACACGGGGAACACCATATGCTGCTTCTTTCTTCTGTAATATAAAAAGGAGTTTCTTGTAATTTTGCAATGTGACACATGATTGAGAGTGGAAGTACAGTGCCACACAGAGGGAAATCAAAGGGTTGTGTAACTCCTGCTTTGTCAGGTTTTCTCCATAATTTAAGCACTATGAACTGTCAACCTTGAATTAAACAGACATGTCAGACATGACAGCATTCATGGTTACAAACCATTAAGGAGTTGCCTTAATTCTGGAATTTTATTGGACACAACAAACTCTTGACTCTCAAAAGAAGAGACATTGACAGAGAGGCAGCGTGGAATATGTATGAGATAGCTAGCAGTAACAACAGGGTCACCATTTAAGAAACACACCAGCCAATGCTATATAAATCAAATGCATTATTATTATTAGTAGTGAACCCCTGAAAGCCTTGCTCCATTCTCCCACACCACCTCTTGGCATTCAGCAGGAGTCGCTCAAAGCAGTTTGTTTCTCCTGCTCCTTGGGTGCTCGGCAGGAGCGACTCTGCCCCGTGAGTGCCTTCCACTCGCTGTACCTGTGGTCAATACCCAACCCCTTGCCTCACCACAGCACTGACTTAGCCAAGTTCCTGACTTGCTTCTTTCTTTCACTTTAACTTCTGGACTCTTTTTTTCCTCTTTATTCTTTAATATCCCTGTCTATCCTTCTCAAGCTCTTTTATACAACTGTGGGTCCATGTAGCGCTAATGAGGAAACCAGCTGGGCTGGCTTCATCTACATATGAATGGGCGATCAGCCAATTTTCCCATCAGCACCCTAGGGCTGCCAAGCCATGTTAGCACTCCCACCAAGCCACCCAATCCCCAGGGCCTGAATGCACTATTTTTAAACAAAAACATGCAGACTTCCACAGACCCCTAATGTGTGTCACCACAGCACCGAGCTCCCTCTGTCACATGCTGTGGATTTCTTGTCTTCTTGAACTTTAATGAACTACAAATTTCACTTTTCACCTTGACTAATTTCACTTATTTACATATTTACTTTAACATATCCATATATGGAGAAACAGTAGATTGAAAAGCAACCACTTATCAAACACTCCTTCATAATAATGTACACTACCCTGTCCAACTCATGGTCTTATTTTATTCAGCTGGAACTGGGAAAGGCTATGTAAATAAAATAAATATTTATTATAATTAATATTATTATTATTATACTCTCTATATTATAGAACAATAAAAAATGAGATTTTGCATTACTTACATTTTGAAAAAAAGTTTCTTACTCTACAAGGACCAATTTTATTACATGGCAGCTTCCATCAGTTCTGTCTTCAAGTAACACTCTTTATCATAATTATTGAAAAGACTGAATCATCACAGTACATCTTGCCATTATAGTCTTTTTGACTGACTATCTCCTACTTCTGTTTAAAAGCACAGCAATCAGCAGGTCAGCTATGACCCTAGTCTCCCTGACACCTTGAACAGTTGTCTTTGCATGCTTTGATGCATCTAGCAGTAGGGAGACTGTACATCTCCCTTGGCTGGAGGAGCAGCATCAGCCTCTAGTCCTGCAACTACACCAAGTGGGGTCCACCCTGAGGAGGATCAACACCAACAAAGCTGCAGGACCAGACAGGGTGTCGGGTAACACACTGAAAATATGTGCTGATCAATTGGCAGGAGTCTTTCTGGACGTTTTCAACCAGTCTCTACAACTTGCAATGGTCCCTGTCTGCCTCAAATCCTCCACTATTGCGCCAGTGCCTAAAAATCAGCAGTCACCTGCCTTAATGATTACCGCCCTGTGGCTCTGACCCCAGTAATAATGAAGTGCTTTGAAAGAATCCTCCTAAAGTACATCAAGGATGCCATCCCTGCTGGATTTGACAACCATCAGTTCGCCTACAGGAGGAACAGATCGACAGAGGATGCTGTCTCAATAGTACTTCACACAGCCCTGACTCATCTGCAGTGCCCTAACACTTATGTTAGGATGCTATTCGTCGATTTTAGTTCAGCGTTTAACACCGTAATCCCAGACAAGCTGGTACAAAAGCTTCATAATCTGGGTCTGTCCACATCGTTGTGTCTCTGGATCAGGGACTTTCTCACCAACAGGCCTCAGGTGGTTAGAATTGGAGATCGTACATCAGCCACACTGGTTCTGAACACAGGCATGCCACAGGGTTGTGTGCTCAGCCCAGCACTCTTCACGTTATTTACGCACGATTGCTCTGCCATCCATGCCACAAATATGAGACCGTGGTGGGTCTCATATCAGGCAATGATGAGACTCGCTACAGAGAGACGATACAACACCTAGCACTATGGTGCTCAGCCAACAACCTCATCTTGAACACCAGCAAGACCAAAGAGGTAATTGTGCACTATAGGAGGTCCAGAAGAACAGAACATGCTCCTATATTCATACATGAGGAGGCTGTAATGTGTGTGGACAATATCAAGTTCTTGGGTATCCACATTACATCGGATCTGACCTGGTCTTTGAACACATCTCACCTGGTAAAGAAGGCCCAACAAAGACTCTTCTTCCTCAGGAAGATGAGACGTGCTGGATTCTCCTCTCGGCTGCTCACAAACTTCTACAGATCTGCTATAGAAAGCATTCTCTGTCACAGTATGACAGTGTGGTACGGCAGCTGCACAGCACAGGACAGGAAGGACTTGGCACGGGTGGTGAGAACAGCACAGGGGATTGTAGGAAGTCCTCTCCTAGACCTGGACTCTGTATATGTTGGAAGGGTGCAGAAGAGGGCTAAATGTATATCTGCGGATCTCACCCATCCGGGAAATGGACTGTTTGTACCACTGCCTTCGGGAAAGCGCTACAGAAACATAAAAATACGCACCAGCAGACTGAAGGACAGCTTTTTCCCCAGAGCTATGAAGTCCATCTGCCCCTGCTGATATACACACATACATCTACATCTACCCCTAATCCTTCTCTGCAGACCCACGCATACAGATCACTGGTCTCTGCAGGTGTACTACCTCAGGAAAAGTCTGGACTTGATGATGCTTTATTGCTGCTCTCTTTTATATTTATTATGTTTATTTTATTATTTATAGTGTATTGTGTATTTTAAGTATTCTGCCTTGAAGCCGAGTCCTACCAACAAAAAATTTCATTATGTGTATGCATAATGACACTAAAGAATTCTGCTCTTTTCTACTCTACTCTTGTGTTTGGCAGAAGGGAAAATCTGGATGACTACTGTACAACGTGCAGTACTCCATATGTAATAGTGCCCAACTTTATGCCATATTTTGTGCATTGTATTTATACTTTCAAATACAAAAAAGTAAATATTATTCAGGTGTAAGCCAGTGCATTTGTCAAACTATACCAAAAAACACCATCTTCTAACTGGAATTCTGGTAATAAGTTCATAAGAAATGTGATAATTACAATATTCAGTATAATAAAATAGCAATCACTTCTTCAGTTCTAATATCTTAGGTTAATGTTGACTGATATTGTAAATGTATATGACAGGTCATTGAGAGTTGACCATTGAAAACTAAAATGTGTTTTACATACAATTAGATTGTGTGAACACTTCAGTAATCACCTTTATATTGTTATATTTCTCTTTTTGGAATTCCTGTAAAGTAGTACTACAAAATATAAATATATGTATTCTTTAAATATTTCTGTATGTCCATCTGCTGAGATACATTCTATTTACCTTATGCATTCTTTCCCTTAAAAAGTTAAATCAATGCAGCGCATTAAAGTCAAACAATTGGTACAGTTCAACCAAGCCATAAGATGCAATTCTTCTCACCTGGAACTCATTCAAGAAGTTACACTCACTGGTATGCAATGATTTACAACTACTGGTTGTCTTAAAACAGTGTGATCTTCATCTTAGAACCATTTCTTAGAAAACAAAAAGCCTTTTAAATCAAAAACAAATGTTCATTAAACTTAAAAGGCTTAAAAATGACTTTTGCCTTTGATTAACTTAACAAGATCTAAAATGAGTCAACTTTTATGAAGCCTTTCATTTAAAAGATTCAATTAATCTAGAACTCTATCAATGTGCTACAATGCACACTCAGTTATGCAATTATGTCATATTATTTTATTATTATAATAGAGGTTTGCCTTATTTATATAAAATTATCACATTCACCCAACTGCTAATTTATAATCTTCCCTCTTTCAAAGAAGCCAAGTACGCTGTCTGCAAATTACCATGACATGGGGGAGGCGTAAACTGCTAACCCCGGTCTTCCTACTGAATATTTTGCTGTCAACAACCGGTGGCATGCCCATTAAAATACCTCCCTGATGATTTCTTTTCCCCCAATACCTCTGTCTCTATTTATTGTGGTTAACTGTATAACCATGTTCCATGTTTTCTTTCAACAGTCTTGCTGTCCCATTCATTTTACATAAAAAATCAAGTGACAAAAAATGTCTTACAAAACTTGTTCTAACATACTAGAAATATGAACAGAGACCATTCACATTCCAGGCTCTGAATATATTTTACTTTCTTTAGCGAATTTAAATTAAGGGTACATAGGTGTGCTAGGGGCAGCATGGTGGTGCAGTGGTAGTGCTGCCGCCTCTGGGCAAGGAGACCAGGGCTATGTGGAGTTTGCATGTTCTGCAAGTGCTCTAGTTTTCTACCAGGTTAGGTGGATTAGCAGTACTAGTGTGTAGCTGGGGTATATGTGTGTGTTTTTGTGTGTGTTTACTCTGAAATGGACCGGTGCCCTATGCTAGCTGGGATAGGCTGCAGCAACCCCCATGACCCTGTTCAGGACTAAGTGCTTTAGAAAATGACTGACAAGATGCAAGATATCTTTATTGTTACTGTACAATACAGTGAAGTATCGTTTGGATCAAGCCTACAGATACCTTAGATAAAAGCATTTAAGAGCAGATAATAAACTAAGTAAACATTAAACTATGAGATGCACAGTTACTATTAACAGTTCCAAATATGCACAGAGTAAAAGTAAAGGTAAACATGTAAGCATAAATAGATAAATAATAAATCAAGTCACAAATAAACAAAGTCATAATGAAGATTACAGTCAATTTAATGGTCATGAGTTCCACAAGGATCATGTATATGTGCGTGACTATGTATGGTTGAGGCTCCTCAGAAACTGAAGCCTCTGAAGACCTTTCTTGGCCATTGCCGTTGTGTATGTTTTCCATGACAGGTCCTGATGTGGACTCCCAAGAATCTGAAACTCTGGACTGTCTCCACCCTCTAGCCATTAATGCTTATGGGATGGTGACCACTGTTGTTCAGTCTCCTGAATTCAGTATCAGTTCCCCTCTTTTTGTTGGATTTGAGTGAAGGTTGTTCTGGCTCCAAGTCTCCAGATTCTTTACCTCCTCTCTATAGGGTAATTTGTCATTATTGGAGATCAGGCCTATTATTGTGGTATTGTTTGCAAACTTTATTATGATGTTAGTATCATAGGTAGTTTTGCAATTGTTCATGAATAGGTAGTAAAGGAGAGGGCTCAGTAAACAGCCCTGCCCTGAAGACAAGTGCTTACCAATACATACAGTTTGTGGTCTGTTACTGAGAAAATCCAAAATCCAGTTACACTGGTGTGAGTTGAGATCCAAGATGTTTAGTTTGATAGCCAGTTTGTTGGAGGGGATGGTGTTGAAGACAGAGCTGTAGTTAATGAATTGCATCAGCACATTACTGTCCCTCTGCTCCAGGTGTGATAGGGCTGTGTGAAGGGCAAGTGACACAGCATTCTCAGTTGACCTGTTTGCCCTTTAAATGAACTGGTATTGGTCCAGGGAGGTAGGGATGTTGCTCTTAATGTGTCTGAGGACACATCATGCAAAGCACTTCATAACAGTATGGGTCAGGGCCATCGGGCGATAATTGCTCAGGGACCTCACCACTACCTGTTTTGGAATAGGGACAACTGTAGAAGACTTGAGACAAGTGGGGACAGTGGCCTGTTCTAAACATATTTTAAACAGGATGGTTAACACTGCTGTCAGATGTTCCACACAATGCTTCAGGACTCTTCCAGGAACCCCATTAGGGCCAGCTGCCTTATTAGGGTTAAAGTGGCTTAGAGCCCCTCTCACCTCATATGCTTTCAGTGCCAAAATGCATAATGGGGCCTCTTGCTGGGTTAGTTTGGTTATAGGCTGGTAGCTGTCCTTGTCAAACCTTGAGAAGAAGTGACTGAAGTCATCAGGAAGAAATGAGTTTCCAATATTGGTTGAACAGGTGTTACCCTTGTAGTCTGTGATGGACCTAATGCCCTGCCACATGCATTGGGAGTCAGAGCTGTTAAAATGCTCCTCGGTTTTTGCTTTATAGCCGCACTTTGCATCCTTAATGCCTTTCCTCAGATTGGACTAGGTTGTTTTGTAGGCATCTGGGTCTTGCATATGGAAAGCAATGTCACATGCCTTCAATAGGTCTTGGACCTTCTTGTTCATCCAGGGTTTCCTATAAGGGAAAGTACGGATACTCTTAGTAATAGTGACATTGTCCATACAGAAGTTAATGTAGGGTGCGACAGAGAAGGCATAGGCATTTAAGTCAGTGTGATTGTCCTTTGTAGCTTCCTGTTTGAACAGTCCTCAATCAGTATCATCAAAGCAGTCCTGTAATTCAGTCATGGCTCCTTCAGGCCAGACTCTGACTATTTGCACATTAGACTTTGTCCTGGTGATACAAGTTTTGTATGCAGGAGTCACAAACAAAGAAACTGACTAATTGATAGTTGTGCTAGCTCCACATAGTGGCCCTTTGTTACCAAACACCTTGTATGGAAAGCTTCCTCTGACCAGTTCACCATACATTACATTATATGCTGTTCCTTGGTTCAAAGCAGTCATCTTATCTTTTGATGTATTTTTTCAATTTTGATCTCCCCTGTTTATCAAATGCCTTATTACCAAAATGTTTATACCTTGACTATATTTGAATTAAAAAAAAATAACATGAATAATAATGTTTGTGTGACATGAGTTTAAGCTTACATCTTGCCTGAAGAAGGGGCCTGAGTTGCCTCGAAAGCTTGCATATTGTAATCTTTTTAGTTAGCCAATAAAAGGTGTCATTTTGCTTGGCTTTTCTCTACATTCATAATGGCTAACACGGTACAACACCCTAGTACTACTGTGACATGAGTTTAATAATTGTACTTAGGATTGCTTTCAAGTCTTCCAAGAAAAAACCCTTCTGCTAAACAAATGCATTGTGAATTGTGTCTATAATTAAAATCAAGGAAGACAAGGAAGGAGAGCTCATTAAATGGAGACAAAACCAATTCTTAATTTAAGTGCATTTACCAGCAGAGATTATTTTTGTGACTTCATTGCTTTTGTTTTTGTACTTGTCTGTTGCAACATGTCTTTTTTTTAATCTTATCTACTTTTTTCATTTATTAATTTAATTTAATTTTTTTTTTTTTGCTTAGATTCCCCATGCACAGACACTTTCTGACATCTTCTCCTTCTGAGAATTGTGATTTTAGCAGGTACAGCACATCACAACAGACTTCCCTATTCCAGCATCACCCTTCGACTACGTCTTGGAAAAATCTACAGGAACTCCAAGAGTGATAAAATGTCTTCAGTCCAGTATCAGTCCTGGGTTGCAATTTAGTGAACCATATCAAGCAAATACTGGGATGGAACCACTAACCACCTAAACTAAAGTCTTGCAATGGCAGCAGCACAACCTCTTAATTCAGCCATTTTCACAATGTCAGGATTAGCACATACAGCAGATTGACCAGTAGATCAAGATAATCCTTTAACAACTCCTGCTTCACAATTGCAGTTGACCTTTCACTTCAGTGTTAAAGTGCAGCAGCCTTCACTGCATCTGTTGGTTACTCTGACATAATCCACATCAATGAACAAGACCTGGTTCCACTAAAACTCCCAATGTATCATACTGGAACTGCTCCACTTGGAACACCTTCTTCCCACTCACCTGTATAAAGCAAGACAATTCTTACAGACAGAGCACCATTACATCAGATTTGGAGGAACTGATTCCTAAGGGTCCTGCGGTGGGTTGGCACCCTGCCCAGGATTGTTTCCTGCCTTGTGCCCTGTGTTGGCTGGGATTGGCTCCAGCAGACCCCCGTGACCCTGTGTTTGGATTCAGCGGGTTAGAAAATGGATGGATGGATGGATGATTCCTAAGGTTTGGCAGTAGATCTCTGCCTTACACTAAACAGATCTTACTCAGAATATACTAAATGTGTTGTGAATTGGAAATATTAATGTCCTAATAACAACTACATTTATTTCTATAGCTTATTTACATAAAAACACATAGCTCAAAATCCTTTACAAGATGCTAAAGAAAAAATTGCAGGTAAAAAGAAAAAGAATAAATTAGAAATAATATGTATATCAATGAATAAGTAAATGAAATACCAAAAATTGTAAATAAGAAAAAATCAATACGCACTAACATATGCAGAAAAGTAGCATACAAAGTCATCTTTTAGCAGTTTAATCCATTTTTGAAGGACAAAAATTATGAAAAAGACTAGAAAATGAAAATACTAAATTGCAAAACAAAGAGTAACAGGAAAAAAAAGTCAAGATCAAAATCAGAAAGTCAAAAACACTGGGTATTAAATGTAATATGTAAGGCTGAATTGGAGTTGAGAAACAAAGCAAAAATTCCTGGCTGTCTAATTTCCTTTTCCTGTCTCACTAGTAACATTCATGCTTAAAAAGTATATTTAGTAACTTGGGTAGAGATTAATTTCCATCACCACTTCTCAACAGTCACCAGTGAATAAGGTCACATGTTGTCAGTTCACTGAACACGTGACAGTAGTAACGCATCTTTGCCACAACAAAAAACAGCTGTAACCAGTAGAAAGGGGAACAAAATTGCCTTTGTTGAAACATAAAATAAAGCAAAAATATTGCAAACTCAAATAAATAAAAAAAAGCATAGTAACAAAATTAAGCTTAAATAAAAAGAATATGTGAAAATAAAATGTTAAGAGAAAAAAAAGTTTAAAATCTTTACAGAAAGCACACACACCATTAGTAAACAGCAGAGATGAAGCCCTCAGGTCCCCAAGCTAGATAAAAGCATTTGAGGCATACTCATGGCCTGTACAGATATTAGAAAAATATGAGTAGAAGAGACATCATTGATTTTCACTGCCATGACCTTATCTTGCTGTAAGCTTTATTCAGACCTGGAGATTCCTGTTCTTTATTTGGCCTAAATGCCTCCTCCACCATTGGCAAAAACCATCTGATCCTAGTGCTTGTGCCATGCCAGGAACCATCTATATTAAGCCAGCAAGTTTCTTCTACTTTCACATGCTAAGAGCCAATCTTTATTACATTGTGAAAGAGGACCACAACCATTCCACAAATGAATGACTTCCTTCACCTTGTTTGTAGCTTGACAACCTATCTAACCTTTCTAATGGACACTACTCCATTTCAAATCCAAATACAATGTCCTGACATTTATCTTCTGTTCACTTGCATTTGTGTTAAGGATCCCTTGGATACTACAACAATTGTGTCTCAGTCCTAGGAAGAAATGGTCATTTACTACAAATCAATTGTTGTTTGAGATTATTCATAATCTAAAATATACTGTTGTTTATGGTCCTAATTTCATTTACTAATGTTCTCAGCTTTCTGCATAGAAGAAGTAAATGCTTTTGTAAAATGTGACATTCAGTACTACATTATAAATTTACTCATCTATCCTTCAATCTACTAATTCTTTTACAATGATTTTGGCAAGCCAGAGCCTATCCCAGTAGAATGAGAGGGTGGGTGGTGTGGTTGGGACCCACCTGAATATTTTGCCAATTCAGATTTATTAAGATAGCTCAGCCTGCATGCTTCCGGAATGAGAAGAAGTTTGGTGCACTATGGGAAAACTTGTACCAAAACAGATAGAACATACATAGTGACCAGACTAGGATTTCAATCCAAACATTTTAAGGCAGCATTGGTAACTACTGTGCCACTCTGCATCAGTAAAATGTACGCAAGAAATCACGAGAACAATAAAAAAAGGTTTGGGGTAGCCACCCCGTATAACTGAAAACAGTTGATGAAATGAAGCCAAACAGTGTCCTTTCAGACAGAGCTCAATGCAGAACTGAAATGCAGTAGATAAAATGGTGGTTATATATAGTCAGAACAGAAAGTGATGTCAGTAGAGCTGGGAGCAGAAGTGAGGTTGTCAGGTGGGACTTCCTTCTGATGGTCTGCAGAGGAGGAAAGAGAGAAAGCATCAACTGACAGTGCCAACTTCTGGTCTGGTAGACAATCACACTTATTCAAGCCATGAACTTTCTCCTAATCATGCCTATGTGACAATGCTTTATTATTCATTTTATAATTTTTTCTTTCTTGCTTTGCTATTTTTCCATTTATTTTCATAGTTAGATTTAAAGCAACTTCACATAACTGTACTGTGAACAGCAGTGGTGCCACCATTGTTAATTAGAACTCAGAATGAACCCCCCATTTTCTCATTTGTTATTATAACTCCCTTAATCATTAGGTATTCAAGGTAAACTCCTTGCTAGTTCTTGCTTCACTTCCTTGTTTCTGTGAGTAGCAGACAACTAAGTTCTCCAAGAAATCTAAAAGCTCAGTCTTTTCCTGTTTCACATTTACTGGGAATATCTTTGTTGGAAACTCTGGTATTATTTTATTATTATTGTCTGTGGCGGCACAGTGGCGTAGTGGGTAGCGCTGCTGCCTCGCAGTTGGGAGACCTGGGGACCTGGGTTCGCTTCCCGTTTCCTCCCTGCGTGGAGTTTGCATGTTCTCCCCGAGTCTGCCTGGGTTTCCTCCGGGTGCTCTGGTTTCCTCCCACAGTCCAAAGACATGCAGGTTAGGTGGATTGGCGATTCTAAATTGGCCCTAGTGTGTGCTTGGTGTGTTTGTGTGTGTCCTGCGGTGGGTTGGCACCCTGCCTGGGATTGGTTCCTGCCTTGTTGGCTGGGATTGGCTCCAGCCGACCCTGTGTTCGGTTTCAGCGGGTTGGAAAATGGATGGATGGATTATTCTCTGTTTAGTATATGTTTTATCTGAAGCCACTCTCTGTAGCTGCAGCAGCCTTACTCTTTGGCTAGATGGAAGCTGTTTTACCCAATTGGATCAGGATGGAATTTCAATAAATCAAGGACAAGTTATTACTATTAAAGTAGAGGAAAACAAAGTTTAGCAAAGAATCATATGGAAATAAGTTGGAGGGATCAAACCAGACAGATGAGATAGCTTTTCTCTATAAAATTCTACTACAAAATGACAAAATGGTTTCATTGATCATCCGATACCATTTTAAGCTACATCAGCAGTGATTGCTGAGATTGCAACTGACATATTTATAAAGCAGATGGGACAATAGAAATCCAATTTTCATCAGATACACATACAATATTTTACAAGCTCTCTACAAGTTTGCAGAAAATTTGGTTCATATGCTTTTTACTACAGTAGTGCTAAAGAGATTTACAATGTACTGTGTTGGCATTTAAAAAACAATCTGCTCACCATTTGGATTCCCAAAGTGAAAGGTTTCTGTGCCAAATGAAAATTTATTTCATTATGTGATTTATCTTTCTTGCAATTTGGGCCAAATAAACTATTGAATGTCTCCTTGTAAAACCCAGTTCAAGAAAAGGGTAACCCACAATCAAACAATTAAACTAGGCTTTTTAAATCTGACAAAACCCTATTACTTCAAGCCATCTCTCTTTCAGTCCATCCATTTCCTCTGCAGAAATAATCTTCTTGAATGTACCAGATAATCTAATCTACAGTTGGACTGTTCTCTTTCTTTTTATGCATTATTGGTTAAATGTTCAAAACTTTAAATGCATTAAACCAACTTCTATTAGGACTGGACAAATCACTGAAAAGGTTTTGTGGGCATCAAATTATTTTACTTTAATTTGATGAAATTTCTGTAATCATGTTCACAACAGATATCTTGCATTTTAATCTGGATGTTTATTTTATCTGATCCATAGGCCACGTTTTGGTTTCAGGACAGATGTCAACAAGAAAACAAAAGGCCAACACAAACTGCAGTTCAAAACCACTGGGTGACTGAATGATAACATGTCAAAAGAAATCTTTTCCCTACCAAGTGTTAAGTCAGACGCAGTTACTCAAAGTAGCTTGACTGGACCGCAATACAATCACTACCTGCCTTTTAATTTCCTCTCACCCTTTATAAATAACCTGCTGACAAAATGAGAGAGAGAAGGAGAAACAGAGAGTAGCTTGTAGATGTTGTTAGCAACGAGCCTGGAGATGAGCTTTGTGTACAAGACAGAGACTAGAACAAGCAAGTTTCTAAATAGACAGAGGATTGTTCTCAAAAACCTGAGGGCTTAGCCTTTATCATAGTTAAACAACAATTGCTAACAAGATCATAATTATTCAACCATAACCAAAATACTAAGACTTAGAATCAAATAGAGATAGTTATGAATCTTTACCAGAAAATCAAAACCTAAAGGTATATAACAACATTTGTTTACCGTTCATATCCATAATTTCAGACAAAGACTAATGGTGCTGTGATGAAAATTAGTAAACCCTCATGCCATGATCCCTTGTGCATCCTCGGAGGAGTTCCCCAACAATGCAATGTTTTCTAGCAACATGTTAAAAGCCTGCTGAAATTTTAAAATGGTGGCATGAGGCACTGATGAGTAAATAAAAAAAAAATCTAAATCTTTCTCTCAGATGTTAAATAAAGACACACGTATACAAATTAAGCATATCATTTATATCATTTATGTCAAAATATTAGCCCCACAAACAGAAAAATGTATCTAAGGTCAAAAAAATATATTAGTGAGAATATAGAGGTTTCCAAATTCTTAGAACCAAGAAGAAAGGTAAAGAATTATTAACCAATCAAGTTCCAATCAATAAAGTTTATATTAGATTATTAATATTTTTTATTACAAATGGCACATTTAATACAAAATATAGAGCTTATATTACATAGCAACAAAGAAGTAAAAACCCCAAATGAAAAGTTACTAAATTAAGTTGAAATGGCATCTGGTGGACATTTTTACTCACTTAAAACAAGTTGTAAATGAATCGAAATCCAATCATAGTTAACTCACAGCCCACAGGAATTTCTGAATCAAACAGGTATGGTTTAAAATGAACTTTACATTAACAAGAAGAATTTTAAACAGGGGCGGCACAGTGGCGCAGTGGGTAGCGCTGCTGCCTCGCAGTTGGGAGATCTGGGGACCTGGGTTCGCTTCCCGGGTCCTCCCTGCGTGGAGTTTGCATGTTCTCCCCGTGTCTGCGTGGGTTTCCTCCGGGCGCTCCGGTTTCCTCCCACAGTCCAAAGACATGCAGGTTAGGTGGATTGGTGATTCTAAATTGGCCCTAGTGTGTGCTTGGTATGTGGGTGTGTTTGTGTGTGTCCTGCAGTGGGTTGGCACCCTGCCCAGGATTGTTTCCTGCCTTGTGCCCTGTGTTGGCTGGGATTGGCTCCAGCAGACCCCCGTGACCCTGTGTTCGGATTCAGCGGGTTGGAAAATGGATGGATGGATGGATTTTAAACAGGTTAAATGCAATGTTAAATTACACAGCAGAAATACTCTGCTGTATAATTTGCTGTGGAACTCCTAGAAATCTGAAGCAGAGAATGTTTTGGATTTATGCTTGAGATGCTCACCAGATAAGCCTCCTAATACATGGCTGAAAGAAAATTATGGCATTGAACATTCTCCAGGGGCCTCATGCATAACGGCATGCGTAGAATTCGCACTATAACATGACATAAGCACAAAAGCCGATATGTGCTTACGCACAGAAAAATCCAGATGCAGGGATCTGTGCGCACGCAAACTTCCACATTCTTCCGCTACATAAATCCCGATCAGTGTATAAAGTAACGCTCGTGCATGCGCCTGCTGTCCCGCCCCAACTCCTCCCAAAATTTATGCCTCTTTCAATATGCAAAGCAATATAAATAGCACTTAACCTAAGCAACTGTGACAAGGCAATGGCAAAAGTACGAGGAAAAATAGAAGAATTTCAGCGAATACCAAATGGAGGCAAACAAAAACGTACTATTTATAGGTTTAAACAGTTATATAAGCAACAAAAGGAAGTTGATCATGTGACATAGCATGTCGGAGAAACTCGAAAGCTCAAGTTCACAAAGTCACACAGTGCTCGAAATTAAAAAGAAGTTATCACATATCAAAGTCGGCGTGAAAAGGCGACTCATAGCCCACCGTCTGAGTATCATATGAAAGCTTATTAGGGTACAGTGAAAAAAAAAGGCACACAGTGTGAAAAAAGCACGAAATGTCAACTTTAATCTAGAAATTTCCACTTTAATCACGTAGTTTATTTTGTCATTAAAGCAGAACATCATAAACTTCATCTTAAAATCATTTAATTTACTAGTTTCTCAAATCCCATCGTAACTAAAGTAGCACATTAAATATTTTGTTGTGTATTTGATCTTATATATGCTCTATGTGCCTGAATCACTACATGCTCTTCCTCCAACAGGACACAGAATCCATTACATTCGTAATATTACAGCTCTCTGAATAATTAAAATACTGAGAAGTATACGTGATATCATTTTCATGATGATATAAGTTATAAGCATGTTATTAAACATGGGGACACGGTGGCGCAGTGATTGTTCATGTCTTACAGCAAGATGCTTGCTGCGCCATGCGCGACCTTCGATGAAATGCTTTATTACAGAAGTACTGTCT
Source organism: Erpetoichthys calabaricus (assembly GCF_900747795.2). Lineage (NCBI taxonomy): Eukaryota > Metazoa > Chordata > Cladistia > Polypteriformes > Polypteridae > Erpetoichthys > Erpetoichthys calabaricus. Next base: position 163,323,962 of record NC_041394.2, on the reverse strand, counting down.
TTTTCAAACACACTAACCCCCAATTCCTGTCCTTACTTTTCTTTCTCCAAATACCCAATCGCCACACAATCAGCTCTGTAATAGACGTTAAGCCATCTGTAAACTTAGAACGACGATTCTTCCAAACTTTTAAGGAACATCAAAATATCTTCGTAATGTTTTATTATTCTATCCATCTGTCCTTCCGTGTTGCGCCAGCCACCGTGTAGGTAAACTTAAAGTTTTATCTGTATAATATAATAAACATATTTTGCTGCATTTCATCTTAAAAATGATATCATCATCATATGTAAATACGTGCTTTATAAAGTGACTCAGGTTGTGCAATATTATAACTGTATCATAAGTACAATTACCTCACAGTAACTTGCAAGTACAAACAGTTCTACAAAGAGCACTTGATGGACTGACTGAGTGCGTGTATAGTTCTTGGGATGAAACTGTTTGTGAACCGCGAGGTCCGAACAGGAAAGGCTCTGAAGCGTTGGTCAGATGAGAGCAGTTCAAATAGCGAATGGCTGAGGCAGCCATATACCGATAATTCTCTTTCCAATCGCTGTAGAGCTGTGATTCACACTCAGATACAGTGATATAAATACTCCGAGTGGTGGAGTGAGAGTAATATGGAAAAAGATGATCCGCTGTGGCAACCCCTAACGGGAGTAGCTGACAGAAGAAGAAGAAGGTGCAGTGAGAGTAACAATGCTAAAGCAGTTATGGTATTTGGAATAGTTTGACCATTCTGTGGACCATTATATTGTTACAGGTTAATTACAATCAGATGCATTAAACTTATAAACAATATGCAGTTAATTTCAGTGTATTTATAAAGCCGCGTCAGGGATGTGGATCTAAAAAAGAAAGGGTAATCACACAGGAACAGTAGCACTGCTTTGACGCTGGGTGCCGCCAGTCTGCAAAACCAAGCAGAGAACTTGCGTACAACAGGGTATGAGCTACCGTGGAAATGTGCGTGGCTTTACGGCAAGTTTAGGTTTTATACATCGCGATTTCAACGTGGAAACGTTCTTACGCAACATTTCTGTGCGTACGCACCGTTTATACATGAGGCCCCAGGTCTTGTTGTCATATATGTTTATAAAGGAAGTTGGAGAAACAGCAATCTCAACATTCACCTTTCTATTTCTAAGCCATTTTTTTCATTTGGAAGTTGTAAAGAGTTATCAGGTGCTAAGCCGGAATTAATCCTGAAGAGGACATCACTTCATCACAAGCTAAATTCACCAATACACTCTTTTTGGGAAAATAGAGATTTCAATTAACTTTTGACATTGAGAAGGCAGCACGGTGGCACAGTGGTAGCGCTGCTGCTTCGCAGTAAGGAGACCTAGGTTCGCATCCTGGGTCCACCATGCGTGGAGCTTGCATGTTCTCCCCGTGTCTGCATGGGTTTCCTTTGGGTGCTCCGGTTTCCTCCCATAGTCCAAAGACATGCAGGTTAGGTGCATTGGCAATCCTAAATTGTCCCTTGTGTGTGCTTGGTGTGTGGGTGTGTGTGCCCTGCGGTGGGATGGCGCCCTGCCCAGGGATTGTTCCTGCCTTGCATCCTGTGTTGGCTGGGATTGGCTCTGGCAGAACCCCATGACCCTGTGAAGGATATAATGGGATGGATGATGATTGACTGACTGACATTGAGAAGATTTCTGCAACACAGAGAGGACATTCAAGAGGGCTTCAAGAGAATGTGAAAACTCCACATTGACACTGCTTGGGCATTAATACAACGTTAAATCCCTGAAGCTGCAAAGCAGCTTTACCAACCACTGCACCACTCACAACCTACAAATGTCACAGGAAATATTTACTTTTATAGAAATAAATCATGAGACATCTATTGAATATGTGAAAGAAATGAACTGCAAGAGTCCAAGGCTTTGGAAATCACATCCAAAATATCAATGTATAGAAAGTTAAAAGTCTCAAAGTTACATTTATGAAAAGAATAAAATATGGAATGTATGATGAGTGATGAGATAATAAAAATAACATGGTTAACATAAAAACACTGTGAAAGATGCCTTATATGCTCAGAACACACTGCATTCTCCATACATCTATGAACAATAATGGAGGGCAAAGTAAAATTTTAAAAAATAAAACACATACACCATCATAACTAAGCAAGAAACAACAACATCAGTTCAGTGTTTGGTAGAGCTGAAAGTGAAAATGTCAGTGTGGTAGCAAATGAGTGATATTGTTTTTATATAAAATAATAACAGAAGAAAAAAGTTATGCAGTCTTCCATGTGCATCTCACATATACAAAATAAAAAGTAAACCCAACACAGATGTTTAAGGGCCATTAAATCTCGTTGGCATTTGGCACAAGACACACACCTATAAGGGACAGGTCAAGAATGGCTGATCTCTTTGTGATGTTGAAATAAAAACATGGTAGCAGGTAAAAACACCCAGGGGGAGGACACGCAGAATCTACAGAGGCAATGACCACATGCTCTGTAACCCTGATATGGATTATGCAAGTTTTAGGATAATATTAAGTTTATACAAAAATTTAACAGAACAGACAACAATAGGACACAAAAATGAATAATTGTGGAATTCTTACAATATAAAGATATACAGTAAAATAATAAAAATGTGAGGTGAAGAAAAACATTCAGCCAACAAATGTGTTTCATGAAACTTATTATGGCTTTTTATTTTCTGTTGCCTAAGAATTTGGAGTCTCAATAAAAGTGCATTATTAATTTTTGAGGAGGACTGGTCCATGTGGATTGAATTATAACATAAGGATAAAATTCTGTGGTGTAGTTTATTTTCTCAGTAGACTCTTATTGGAGAGCAACATAATTTGACTTTTCTTTGATAAGAGCTAAATGAGAAAATTAAATTGCCATATAATAAACTGAAGGTGACCAAACTGGTGAAAAGTTTGGTTTGTAAATGATGCTGAGAAACGATGGGATCTCATATTAGAGCTGCAGCACAGATGGAGATGTCAATGACCTAAATTGTAGGCGTGGGAAGAGACTGAATAGGAACCCATAATAATATATTGGTAGACACAGGCACCCTGTAGGGAGGGAAAGAAAAACTGAGGGCGTGAAGGAAATTTATAGCAAGTACATACATAATATTATGTTAAGAAAAAAGAAAACTGAGACTATGGAAAAAGAGAAAGTAAGAACATTTGAGTAAGGCAACCTGGGATCATGCACAGAACAGAATTATATATGATATCATCAAGAACCTGCAGTATATCCTCTGGTGAAAATAAGGGATAAGAACATCAGTATACTTTGTACATGTGACAGTAAACTTGAGTTTGAACTGGAGAGGCATTTGAATAAATAGGAGAAGTTATTTAAATTAAATGGGATCATCCATTTCCATTTTTTAGCCAAGTTACTTTTTCACAACGTCCATTCTGAATAGCATAAAACATAATTGGACCAAGAAATCATTTCTTAGTACCTTAGTGTGAGATGAAAAAAGGAATCTAACAACCATTCATCTACTGAAAATATAGAGTCTAAATTGCATATTTATTTAGAAGGTTTTACAGTGTATACATTTATTTATTGTTCATTTTTACTTGAGGGTACTTTATGTAATGTGTTGATTAATATTGTAACACTACAGTGTCTTCTTGAGGATCAGTAAAGTATCTATGTACAGGCCGCTAGGAGGAGCCCTCCGGACAGCATGATGGTGCCCCGAATGCCAGCAGGGCCTCATGGACTTTGTAGTTTATATACACAGCCCTGCTGGATACCTTGGGGGCCACCAGGAGTCGCTGTAGGGGGGCTAGTGGGCTCTTGCGTGCCCTATAACCCGGGAGTGCGTCACAGTCATGTGACCGGTAGAAATGATGTACTCCCGGGGTGAAGAAGAGGACTGTTTACCCTGACCCGGAAGGAAACTGACTTGTGGGTTTTGCCAGGAACCATTTCCGGGTCAGGGGATATAAAAGGACTGTGGGAAGCCCAGTACACGGAGCTGAGCTGGGAGGTAGGGTGGCAAAGTGTCTGGGCGAGGAGGATTGGTTAGTGAGAGAAAGAATAGTGGTTATATGAGTGTGGTGTGGAGAGTGCTTGGTACACATTATTATTATAAAATAAAGAATATTTATACTTTCACCTGGTCATCAGAGTGGTACCTGAGGATTCAAGAGGTGGACAAAGCCTCTATCTGTCACAGTACATAACAAAAAGCAAGTTTTGAAACCTTTCCTGAGAACAGAAAGCCACAGCAGACTCTATAAGAACTCATAATTGGTTGAGACAGATTTTCATAGAGACAAAGGGAGGAGGCAGAGAGTCAGAAAGAATGACAGGCAGGAAGCAATACAAAAAGATCAGATATAATAGACTCGGAAAAGTGAAACGGAATATAAAACAAAAAGAAAATGGATGAACATCACTTCTGTTCATATCACAATCTCACTATGAAGGGAAAAAAACAAAACAAATAGACTTGGGAAGGTTTCAAAACCTCTTTTTTAATAGCAACAGAAGTAAAGAAATAATAATATGTAGTAGTTAATTTAGTGAACCAGAAGTACAGAGTTCAAAACACAAAGTTCAATAAATTACTGCATAGAATCTAATGCCAGAAGTATTAGAAACAATTTTGCATTAGCACATGGAAACAATACAGGCATAAAAGACAGAATGGTATCTGACAGTGGACAACTTAAGAAAGATCTTGTAATTGGGGTAGTAATACTGAAGGGAGGGGTAAGAAATTTAGTATACAGGATCAGGCTTCAAATGATTTTATAGCAGGAATGAACTAAAAGCATTGGGGGGTTATCCTAAAGCCAGGAGGTATAGAACTAGAGGGTCACTCAACCATAGTTAGTGGTTAGATGGCGGCACTACAAGATTACGAATGTAAGTACACTAGGATGAAATTATACAAGAGATCACTGATGCAGTCTAGTGTGAGGTCAAATGAAGCTTTATAGTCAGAAACACAATTTTGTGCTTAATCTTGAAAGACAATAGGAGACAATGAAGATGAACAAAGCAGGCATTATATGCTCACTACTGTGAATGCTTAAGTGTTTTTAATAAACAGAATATTAGATAACAGATTAGAACTGGTAACTGCTAAGACACAGTTACAGAAAGTATAGGATAAAATCATAAACAAATGAATCAGTTTCATTAGACAGTCTGTATTTGCTATTTATAAGCTGAATAATGATATAATAGTTTTTTAATGTCACAGACAAAGGCATGATCTGTTACTTTTAGAATGTAGCCCTGAATTATCATTGTGTTTAAGTTGAACATTAGTGTCAATTAAGATAAGCTCTGTTTTGCTGCTGTTTTAATTTTCAAGACATTGTGCTGCACCCATCTGGCAAAAAATTCTCATAAATACAATCAACAATCATAATGTTGCAGTGATTTATCCTTTAAATGGTTATGCAAACATACAGTTAATTTTTTAGGGTGTGAGGCAAGATTCTTTTCAAATGTAAACATCCAGAGATCAAATATAAAATGAAACAGACCTGATGGTCAAGCACAACTACTTTATATAACCAAAAACTTTCGACAAAGTTCTGACCAAAAAGAGAAAAATTAACACAAATAGCAACTGCGTCATTCATTTAAATAATTTTTTATTGCTGTTAAAAAATTATCAAGCCTCTGGGGGTTCTTCTCTTTGCCAATTCACTGTACAACAGTTTTAAGAGCCAAGAACTCATCAATCCATCCATCCATTTTCCAACCCGCTGAATCCGAACACAGGGTCACGGGGGTCTGCAAGAACTCATCAAGACACAGAAAATTTGAATAAATCCCTGGTTCTGTTGCTTTCTTGATGATGGGATCCTCATCTTTATGAACACTTAAGTAAAATTAGCATTAGAAGTCATACTAAGTGTTATTTTTTTAATTTTAGTGTGATTTATTCTTCTGTTTCCTATTTTGAGATAAGTGTGATCTGCAAAGGCTATGAGGAGAAATAATCTATTTTTCAGGGAGCATGACCTAGTCTTGCTGCAGAAGATCTGTAACAAACCATGTTTTAACATTGAAAAAAAGTAGTATCTGCCCAAACATGATATGCAAGCTCAAAGCTTTTGCCAAAATAACAAACTCCTGTCTACACCCTGGGAGAATAGAGGCAGGATACTATTTCTTTTGGGGGCTGTAAAGGACTGTGATCAACTCAGTTAAAATGCTGAGAACTACTATATCAAATACTGTGCTGGTTTCAGATGCCAATTAGCCAAGAGACTGCTGCCAGCAGAGCAGTTTCACAGATTGCAATCATTTTATCATGTTGTCTGAATTTAAATAATTGTTTGCCTGCCACAATTCATTATGGATTTAGATTTGACAAACTTGACGGGTCAAAGACAGATTTTTTTAATGTCATAGTTACAGGAGAAATTTTCAAATCATCTGCTACAGACCCAGAATCCCAGAGGATATATATTATTATAGTGACTATTACTTAAGGAGGCAATATCTGCTGAAAGTGGTGGGGATGGGATTCTGTGCACACATATAAATTTTGTTTAATGGATGTTATTCCTGGAAGATCATGAAATTAGGGAAGCTTTGTTAAAAGAGTTGATGGGAGAGACCAAAAGGAATATAAGAGAGTGGAAAACTTTGGTTAACTGAGGAAGTTAAGTCATTAAATTTTGCACTAAAAAGTGAAGATATGCTATTTACCACATTTTATATTAGAAGAAACAGTAAGAGAGGAAGTTTCAGGTTAAAGGATCTTATTAAACACATGAAGAAAAATTCTTAAGATTCCCACAGCCATTCTCAACAACTGCCAAACCATGCATTCTTGACTGCAGTTAACTGGGCCGGTAATTCAGTCAAATCACTTAAGAAAATTCCATGGTACTTTGTTGGGTAATAAAGAACAATAAACTGGATAAGACAGGAGTTTTTAATTATGTTCCAACACCATACATTCATAGGACAATGGACAATCAGTATGTGTTTGTTTCATTATGGATAATGAGATTGGGTTGACAGTAACAGTGATTTACCATTGAGGGAGCTGGTTTTAAGGGAGACTGCAGGCAGTTAACTGCACATAAGCTTGCATTTGGAGATTATCTTAATACGGTGTAGATGAGAGACATTAACTCCCTTGTAATCAGATCATGACTTTGACAGCATACTTTAGACCAAAGAGTGCTGATGAATGTCCTAATCACCATCTAACAATATCCCAGTTCCCTAAAAATACACTTCTTCCTGTAAACCACCCCAGCTTCAGAATTTTGGCAGACGGCCTAATAATTGGTGTATAATTTCTCACAGAAATGGTTGGCTGGCATATCCCTCTGGCAGAGATGGTTTACTGTCACACATGAGCCTGGGCTCTGCATGTGTATCTTACCTGACAGTAACATCAAACTCAGTACTGAAGGACTGGTGAATAGCAGATTACAACCTTGACACATTTGTATTTTTGTGAAATGTTTTCTATGAGAGCTATTATATATATTACTGATTGTTTTCTTACTTTTTCTTTGTGAATTGTGGCAATAAAGAAACTAAAGTAAATAATATGTTAAAGTTAATAAGTGTGCTGAATAATTGTCATAAGAAATTTGTTTAAGACTGCTAAGTTTATTAAATTTATGTAAGTACCTCTAATTAATGTTATTGTCAAAATTCAACATTAGTAAGAAATAGTGACATAGATGAGAAGACAAAATGAAAAGCAGTTAAAGGAGGCTGAGAAACTTCAGTACTTTCTAGGGCAAACATCAAGAGGTGTGCACAGTCATTAGTATGTCACTAAAAACACAAGTAGATGTTATTGAAGTTGCACCTCAGATAAGTTTAAAATGGATAAATTTAGGTCACCATGATATGAACACATTTCAAGATGTTAATAAAAAAAGAATCACAAATGCTTTAAAGTTGCAACAGATAGACAACAGTAAGCCAATGATAAATGAAAAAGGTAATTTCAGTGTCCTGCAATTACATTCTGTAATAAACTCTCAGCATATATAGTTTTACTTGAATTCAAAATCCATCCATCCATCCATTTTCCAACCCACTGAATCCGAACACAGGGTCACAGGGGTCTGCTGGAGCCAATCCCAGCCAAAACAGGGCACAAGGCAGGAACCAATCCTGGGCAGGGTGCCAACCCACCGCAGGACACACACAAACACACCCATACACCAAGCACTCACCAGGGCCAATTTAGAATTGTTGAATTCAAAATTCCAAATATAAAAGTGAACCATGAAAGAAGAAGTAAACAGACAGACAGACATTTAAGTAAATAGCAATCGAGTATAAAAATGTATGTAAAGTTTGCAAGTCTGTGCTAACATACTCTCTGTCACTTTCTCTCTCAGGGTGATAGAAGTGTAATGTATTGAACTTCAGACTGCAGTTCATATTGTATAATAAAGAATGCCTACACATCCAACAAAGTAGAACTTCATAAAGACGTTCAAAAATGTTGGCACAATACATATGCAAAGCAGGTTAGAGATTATGAAAGCAGTGGAATTCGAAAGGCCCAAAAAAAACAAAACAAAACAGTGTGATACACATGCAGAGAAAGTTAAAGAATATGAAAGCAGTAAAATTCGAAAGTATCAAAAAAAAGACTGCATTAGCGCAAACAAACGGAAATTATTACTCGAAATAAGGGAAAATAATAATCATCACGGACCAGGTGTAATTGAAAAACTAGCAGGACAAAGCGAGGTCAGAAATAAAACACAAAGTGTAGAAGACAAAGTAAAACGTTGTAAAGAGGTTCAAAAATCCAAGAGAATTAAAAGATTTGATGTTTGGTGAAAATGAAGTCCACAAACACTACAGGCAAAATATACGAATCTACAATAATTTGTTCAAAAAAATTCAAATATCAATAGTTTGGACAAATTCAAAATAGGTAAAGCAGTAATATTATCATCATCATATCAAGGTAGTCCAAGAGCATTGCAACAATTATATCACTATGCAATGGCAATATCCCGAACTATTGGTCGGCCAGATTTATTACAATGACGTGCAATCCACAATGGGCAGAAATTCTTGAGAACATTGCCACTAGCTACATCGGCTCAGGATATTTAGACTTTCGTAAGTACATTGTTTTATCAGAAAGTCTTAATTTTATTGAAAGAATTCGAAACGGTGTTCGTTCAAATCAGAGCATACATTTAAACGATCGACATTCAAAAACGGGGTTTACCTCACATGCATTTATTGATTACTTTGCAAAAAAAATTATTAACCGTTGATGATGTAGATCGGTTTGTCTGTGCTGAAATTCCAAACTAAGAAACCAATCCTAAATTACAAAGACATTAAACACGTGTCTCACAGACCTCATTTAAAAGATTCAGCATGTTGGGACTCAAAAGAAAAAAAGTGTTAAAAAAATTCCTAAAGCTTTCATTCAAACAACAGATTATCACCGATGAGATAATCGAAACGAACAACACTTATCACAGAAAGAAAGATGGAAAAATTGCGATGATTGATAATTCAGTGATTGTACCATATAACCCATATTTTCTCAAAAGATTCGATTGTCATATTAATGTCGAGTATATAAAATAGAGTACTCGTAATGTTATCAAAAGAACAGTCTTAGGACGAAATTCAAGCATATTTAGATACTCATTAGTGCAATGGAAAGGGGGTGGCATTTAATATTATTGCTAATGCACGGTCGAAGTCATTCTGTTGAATTATTACCAATTCGTTTACCAGGTCAGAATATGATTCAATTTAAAGAAGGAGAAGAAACTAAAAATACAAAATTATTGGCTTATTTTGAACTTAATAAAACCGACGTAAATGCTAAAGCATATACGTTTGCGCAAATACCTCAACATTACACATGGCAAAAACAAAAAGGAGTGTGGCATCCAAGAAAAATTAATTTCAAAAGTGTTGCTCGATTAAATATTGTATATTAAATATTAAATATTGTATCACCAAAAGATATTGACAATTTCATTTCAAATTGTTGTTATGTGAATCAAAAGGAGCAACGTTGTATAAAGATGTTCAAACTATAGATGGAACTACGTACGGTACTTTACAAGAAGCGGCACGAGCAGCTGGGTTATGTAAATCGGACGACTATATGTTTGAAATGATGTCTGATGCCACTTCTGTATTGATGCCTGACAAATTAAGACACTTCTTCGTGTACTTACAGTAATTATGACAGGTGAAGTTGATGCTTTACAATTATGAGAAGCGTTCAAAGGACCATTAGCCGAAAAGTCAAATGAACAAACGGCTCTTTCAGTCATCAAAGAATTGTTAGAAGTAGAAGATTTAAGAATGCAGCAATTTGGACTTCCAGAAGAAATGAACGAATCAGAGGTAAAGAAAAAGATAACAGCAGACGAAGATATAACAGTGGAAGACCATAGAAAATTATATCAGGAAATGTAATCATAATTAAACGATCAAAGATCAATTTTTGACACAATTCCAAAATGTCTTCTCGGAGAAATTAAGCAGCGGTTATTCTTCATAGATGGACCAGGCGGAACAGGAAAAACATTTTTGTATAAATGTTTAGTCCATTATTGCAAACACCTATGCAAAAACATTACATTGATAACATGGACAGGTATAGCAGCAATTCTTCTTCCATACGGTAAAACGGCTCACAAAATGTTTAACTTACCTTTAAATATCACGGATGAAAATGTTACATTGAACTGGAAAAAGAAGATGAAACAAGAAATGCAACAGAATTAAATATTTGTTTGGGACAAAGCATCAATGATCCCACAAACAGTATTAAATGTAATTGACAAAATGTTTCAGGATGTTTACGGATCTGAAAAACCATTTGCAGGAAAAACCTTTATACTGAGAGGCAACTTTAGACAAGTTCTACCAGTAGTCAAGAAAGGAGGCCGAAAGCAGATTTTCGATGCATGCCTAAAGAGTGGACCTTTATGGACTTTGTTCCAACAATTTCAAATTACAAAAAAATATGTGAGCAAATAAAAATTCGGATGATTTTGCAAACTGGCTACTAGAAATTGGCAACTTTAAAATTAAAAATCTCCCAATAAAAAAAGACTTATTATGTAAAAATCCTATTGAATAATTTTATCCCGAAGGATTATAAACAGAAGAGATGAGCACATGGGCAATTCTAGGAGCGAGAAACGATGAAGTCAAAAGAATTAATGCAAAAATTGTCGATTAATTACACGGAAAATTGATTAAATGAGTATCAATAGACTATGCTGAAGAAGTTGGTGGAGATGGTGCAGAAGATAAAAACATCAACCACAATATCCCATAGAATATCTACAAGCATTAACACCGTCCAGTCGCCCACCATCTGAATTACGGTTGAAAGAAAGATGTTATTACGTAATTTATGTATGAGTGATGGGCTATGCAATGGGACAAGATTAGTTGTATTAAAAAATGGTCGAACAATTCTATCATGTAAAATTTTAACAGGCGACAAGAAACGTAATGTAGTATATATTCCACAAATAACATTAAACACCAAAGGAGACCTTGATATGCCATTTGCTTTTGCTATGACAATTAACAAATCACAGGGACAAGCATTCGAAAAAAGTTGGTTTTCTTTATAAGAGAAAAATAAACTATATTTACTCATGGGCAGTTATACGTTGTGTTGTCACGATGTAAGTCCAAAAACTGAATCAAAATTCAATGCTATCTTGAAGAAAACATAATTCCAAATATTGTTTTAACCAATGTTCTAAAGTAAACGTGAAAATGATGAAATTGAAACAATTCCCAGAAAAAAAAGTCTTTAAATTGTATATCCGGTTAACCAAATAAGTAGGGGGTGGAGCCCCCTAGTAAACCCAAAAACAATAAAACCTTCCCTTTGGAAGGGAAATTTGCTTACCAGTCATCTGAGTCTGAAATTTGAAGCTTTTTAATTACATCTTTAGTGACTTTAACATCTTCATTATAGTATTTTCAAATAGTATCTGTCCACTTACAGTTACATCAACCTTAGGACACAAATTTTCAAATTTCATATGGTTCATTGGCATGGATACAGCAAAACACATACTTTGCTTTTAGCTCATGGTCTCAAAACAAGCAATACATGGCTATCTGGTCTAGAAGTGAGTGATGGGATTCCATCCTACAGTAAGTGTAGCCTAAACTTCCTGTGCACAGGAAAGAATTTACAGAAAACCTTTATTTATACCTTTCTTTACATTAATAAGAACGATAGACCAAATTATAATGTACTTAATAAACAGATCCCCAAGAAGCTCTGCTTTTTGGCACAAAAAGTCCAGTAGTAGGCCATGGCAGGCAATTTTTGGATGGATTGAGAGAGAGAGAGAGAGCAAGATGGTAACAATAAATGGATTATTCAAGTGAGTGCTAACATCTATTCAGTGTAAAACAAATATAAATGAAAATTCCACAGTTTTGCAATTTAGAGTTCTTCTCCTAAAATATTACATAATACTATATATAGGAGTAAAATTGGGTGATTTGCTTGGCACAGGAGAACCCTTCAGGGGACAACAGGCCTTGTATGTGTAGAGTATGTCCCAGAAAGAAAAAACATTCTTCTGGGAGCCAAAATTAAAAATATATACTGTATATAGTTGCCAACTAGTAGGAAGACTGTATTATTCCTTTTGTATTTTAAACTTCATCAAGAAAGTACAAATTATGGGGAGCACACAAGGTGGGGGATTATGGGTAGCACAAATGGTGAAAGGCAGTGAGTGGACATGGGGATTTGGAAGTGGATGAGCCATTTTTACAAGACAAAGATATGTTATTAATAAGTATTATTAGGAATTATTTTCACTTTTTTATTGCACTTTGAGCAGCTCCCTTGTTTTATCCCTCACTATGTACTATATAAATAAACTGACTTCTCCCTTTGGCTTCAAATTCTATACTTGAACATTAAATAGAAGACACACCATCTATAAATATAATTCACTAAGTCCATGGCAAGCAAGACGCACATAAGACAAAGCCACGCCCGCCAACTCACAGAGCCACGCCCACCAACTCTAAGACCATGGGATACTCACGACAGAGCCCCGCCTGCCAACTCTAACCCTCCTCCCGCATCATGGGGTATGCATGACAGAGCCCCGCCCGCCAACTCTAACCCTCGTCCTGAGCCGCTTTTTCCCGCATCCACCCTCGCTCTCGAGGCATGCGCACTGCCTGCTCATGTGCCCGCCCTCAACTCCTCACCTGAGTTGCTTTCGTCTGTGTACAGTCCACATGCACCTGTGAGTCACATTGACTGTTCATTTTCCAAACACATCCTGAGTCGCTTTGGTCTGTGCTATGGTCCACATGCACCTCTGAGCCATGTTGACTGTTCATTTTCCTAACATGGCCACAGCTTCACATGTATTTCATGGAAACAATTCTTCTTTCAATGTTATACAAATTCCTGCATCAGGTAACAGCGCTTGCAGTGAGATTTTGTTGCTGCAACTAGACAAAATGCTACGACAGGTTAATCCCTTCGCTAAGTTTTACATGCAAATGCATGCCATTATCACTCACAGTAATCCTGTTGCTGCTGTACGAATGATATTCATGGAAAATCCAACTCTGGATATGAGAAGGTATAATGCCCCATCCTGTCAAACTGATGTTGCTGCTATCTTTGTAGTTGAAGACGAGGAACCTCCTGCACAACGCGACATTTGCATATACCCAAGGGGAGATACTTGCAAGCGTATCTCTGTACTCAATATGAACTGTGACCCCATGGTTTATCCACTGCTATTCCATTACGGCGATGCAGGCTGGCACATACAATTGACCCATGTTGAGGAAAAGCGAACCGCAAAAAGAACACGAGTCACGCAGCTCCAATTTTATGCTTACAGGCTTTTAGCGACATTGACTTCTCAACCGTGACTCCGGAACAACTCAGTACGCGAGCTATATTAAGCGTCACCAACGAAGACTCGCTACACCTTAATGAACAAGTACTGAAACTTAACCCTACCGATGAAGTAACTTTCACCAGCGTTGACTCCATCATCACAGACGATCCCGCAGATCAAGTTTCATTCCCCGAAGAATTTCTTAACAGTCTTACTCCCACTGGCTTGCCTCCGCATAAACTCAAAATTAAAATAGGTTCAGTCGTCATGCTTCTCAGAAACCTCATGCCAGCAAGAAGTCTCTGTAATGGCACTAGACTGACTGTTACCCGCATTCACCACAATGTACTGGAGTGTAAAACTTATCGCAGCTCCTACCTCACAAACTATCCTTATTCCCCGGATATCCCTGACCCCATCAGATTCAAATTTGCCTTTTACTTTTACACGCAGACAATTTCCTGTTAGATTGGCCTTTGCAATGACAATTAATAAGGCACAGGGCCAAACTTTCAAAAAGATATGCCTGTATCTGCCACAACCAGTTTTTAGTCACGGACAATTGTATGTTGCTCTCTCCAGAGTTCCATCTTTTCATTCACTCACAGTCGTATCCTCAGACCCACCCCATTTGGACAACTGTGTCTTTCAGGAAGTGTTCACCCATCAATAAATAATTATGTGGCGTATGCTATGCCGCGGGTTGGCTAGTTACTGTATAAAAATGTAGGCATACATTTTTCTCTGCCTTCAAAACATGTACATTTACTGAAAACAGTCTCATCTGGCTTGAAAAATAACTTCAGTTTTAAAATTATTAGTGAAAGATGTGTTGATTTATTTTATATATTGTTACTTAAGAAGGTATTATTTTCATACAGGTAAAGTATTGTGGTACAAAGAGTCCATTTTCCCAAAAGCTTTCAGTTACTTAAAGTACAAGGGTTTCCCCTTTTTGCATACTGATTATGTTTTTCTTTACAAAGCACATATAGCATTAATTTAATGTCATATCAGAAATAGGGCATGTTTATGATTCAGTCCAGAAAGAAAACTGTGATGTCATACACTAATTTGCATGTATTGACTAAGGCTATTCATTACTCGCTCCCACAGGGAAACTGTAAAAGATTTCAGTTTTGTCCTTTCATTCTCATTACACATGATTTTTAACAGTCCATCATTACTCCATATCAGTGAAATGAAAATAGTGCAAAGCAGCTTGGCTCATTTGATTAAAGTATCTTTGACCAACTATTTTGGATTTTGCACCATTCCTCTGTTTTGTAGCAATTTTTGTAGTTGACTAGAGCATAATGTATGAGGTGAAGAAGCAAAACTCTCATTTGTGTTCATTTTCAGCACACAGAATATGAAAACAATGGCTTATTTCCCCTTCATAGTAAAGTTCTAAGGTTCCATAGAGCCAAACCTCAAACATCTGTGTGGTGGGAACTGAAGGACATATAGCTGCTGCGCTGCTCTCGAGTAAACTGAAAGCTTGCAGCCCGGTTGCGTCGGAATCCATTCTCCTGCTTTGTTTCAGGCTCTTGCTGGGTGGGTCGATCTCTCAGGATAAAGTTTTGAATCAACTGCAGTTTTTCCTGTTCCTCCTTGAGAAACACATCCACGAGCAGAGTCTTCTCCTTTTTTATCTGCTCACTGATATCTTTTGGAATATCAGGAATCATCCAGTCAACAGCTTCACTGAGAAACATCACTAGATTCTAAACAAAAAAATAAAATATTGATTACTTTAGCATACTAAATATTAATTAGTCCATTCTCCCCTTTTTAAATAGGACTATGGATGATGCACAATGATTAACAGCTGTATTTTGACTTCCATTGAAACCACTTAGAACATCAAAAGACTGGTTATTTATCAAAATTATTACTGTATGTATTATTTCGAGAGAAATATGAGTTTAATATGAAATTTATATAACTGGTTATATAAATTTACAATTATCTACTTGAAACATAATATATATCCATAAAATATATTTTTAACAATCTTCCAGTTATGTACGTAGGAACTAATGAATGTATTTTTGTTTAAATAAATGGCTTCAAAATGACTTAAGTCACAATATGGCTTCAAAATGACTTAATTCACATTTCGGAATAATCCCTAAATATATTTCTTTCTTTCTATAAAGCATAATTTATATAACTACAGCCCTAATGGCAAAAGAACTGTAAAACAGCCAGGAATTTGACTTCTTTGCTATATACTACTAGATACTCATTCATGAGAACCATGAGACGGAAATCTTCATAAATGAGATTTTCAAGAAAGAAAACTAATTCTGCAAGCACTAAATTAAATTATTTTTTAGAATGTGAAGTCCTACCTTCAGACCTGACATGGTATAACTATATGTCCTTATGTGTAGTTCCTTATATTAAATTTGGGAAGCACAGGGTTGCATTCCTGTTTCACAATTCTTGAACAATTCTTATTTTTTATCTGGTTAATCTTGTTGCCCCACACAAAATTTTAATAAATAAAGGGCCTACAGTAAGTTAGTGTAAGTGTGTAAGTTTCTAAAAGTGTATTCTCTGATTAACACATCTTTAATCTAGAGTGGTTCCTGTATAGCACCCATTGCTTCCAGGATGGGCACCAAATTCCCATCAATTATCTAATGGAAAAAGTGGTTTTATAAAATACTAGGGGCCTTCATCCCCTGCTTGCCATCTCCCCCGGCCTACTTCACGTCTCTGCCACTCGCGTATGAGGATTTCACTTTCACCAAACAACAAATCTTTTAATTCTCATGGATACACCTCTTCATTGGGAAGAAACACTGCTTTTCCCTGATGGCAACAGAAACCTACAAGTCTCTGACTTAAAGTTTAAATCCAAACAATATATTTGATCTCTTTTCGCTGTTCCGTTATTTCACTGAGTAATAATTTCCATTTGTTTGCGCCAATGCGATCTTTACTGTCATTTTTTTGAGACTTGCTCTGCATGTGTATCATGCCAACGTTTTTGAATTCTTTACGACATTCTACTTTGTCATCTACTCTTTGTCTTTTATTTCCGGCCCTGGGTGTGGTTAAATCTCTTGGCACAAAGTCTTGTCTCGCAGGACGTGAAAGTATCTCTGAAAAAGTCACGTCTCGTCCCATGATTTTTTTGATTATAATAGAGAGAAATACTAGTACATTAGACACTATTTTTAATACTTCCTACCTAGATCTCAGTTTAGTCAGGGTACACCTACTGTGATATGCCCAAACAGAGAGTATTTGCTATTCAACCATTTTATTCAGATTTAACAAGACAACTTAATAGAAAACACAAAGCTTTCACTGTGAGAGCTAATGATGACAAAACTATTAACGGAATGATCCTGATTGAGGATTAATCTGTAGCACAATCTTCCCTGCAACCAATAATAAAGAAAGGGTGCCTAAGAAGATCATCTAGTCTGACAATGTTGCAGCAGGTCTTTAAGTTCCTTCTATTGTAAAAGGAACAACAAGTCACTGTTTTTGCCTCATTATTTGTAAAAAAGTTAAAGGCAAGCTGCAACAACAGAAAGCTGCTATCAATGGTTAACCAAAACCAGACTAGGATGACCCCAGAAGTCAAGGTCAAAAGCCATGTTATAAATAAAATGTATTATTGTTATTAAGTCCATTATAGCATGATTACTTTGTTATCAAGTCTTCAATATTTAAGCCCATCAAGTGGATATTAAAAGCAACTCACAATTTCAGTCATTTTTCTAAAATATGTTTCTCTGGTACAGTAGAACCTCGGTTCACGAACGTCTCAATACACGTACAAATCGGTTTACGACTAAAAAGTTTGCCAAACTTTTGCCTCGGTTCACGACCACACATACAGTATACGAACAAGCCAGTTTCCCTTTCAGTTTGTACGTGTTCAGTCTCTCCCTGTGCAGCGAGCAAGAGAGAGAGAGCGAGAGAGCGCAACGTACACACGAGAGAGAGACACACACACACACAGGCGCGCGAGAGAGAGAGACACACACACACACAGGCAGCGCGAGAGAGGGAGAAAGACATACACAGGCAGCGTGAGAGAGACGCAAACACACAGGCAGCGCGAGAGAGAGAGAGAGATGCACACACACACAGGCAGCGCAAGAGAGACAGCTGGATGCATAAGGTAGGAAGGCAGTTAAAGAATGCACTGGGCTTGATTTTGTTTTCACTTCTGTTTACAGCGATCAGTTCGCTGCGTGCATTGTTGCAATGTTACTTTTCTTGGTGGTTTATTAAATTACGGATTTTTTCAAATGTTCATTTTTTTCCCTGTGCTTAAAACTCATTAAAAAAAAGTGTTTTTAGCCAGTGGTTGGTAGCGCTATAGCGCAAACTATTGCAGTGTTAGTTTTCTCTGTTGTTCAAGGTTTTCTCAGTGTTATTCAATGTTTTTACATTTATTTTACATTTACACTGTGCATTCTATGGTTTAATTAACTATATTTGTGCTTAAAAACTTTAAAAAATATATATATTTACATACAGTTCGTATGGTCTGGAATGGATTAATTGTATTTACATACAATCCTATGGGGGAAATTGCTTCGGTTCACGACCAAATCAGTTAATGACCAGAGTTTTGGAACGAATTATGGCTGTGAACCGAGGTTTCACTGTACAGCTATTAGAGAGCTGGTAGCTATGCTATGACGAAAAGTAAAACCACCCTGCAACAACCTTAAGGATCAGAGGAGCATTATGAAGTAGGCTCCCTTTACCTGTAATGCTTCACAAATACAATGTCTCCTGTAAACCACCTGAGGCATACTGTAACAAATCACTAAAAAGCAGAGGTGGACATGTACTCCTAGAGTACATTGCATGCCAATTTGCAAAGCCCACTAATATTAAATATTTAATGCCTTTACCATACTATGGTGGACACTGCCTTAATGACTAATTTACTTGCTTATGTTTTACATGAGAATCAATTTTAATTGCCAAGGAATTCTAATCCTGTGTTTCTGTATATCACTGAATTTTACTTTCCTCTAAATGTCGAACTTAGATGCCTAATCTCTAAAATTGGACCACTATAATAGGTTATTACACATCACATTATTTATGTCTGAGATGTTCCCAGAAAAGAACAGATGCAAAAAAGATTGCATTGCTTTTTATGCTCTTGATCTAGAATGTTTACTATTTGATGGACTACTGGTATGTAATATGCTGCAGCATAATGGTACACTTGTTTCAATCCAGGGCACAATGTGGTGCTTCCAATTATTAGCAAATTTTCAAAACCACTAAATCATATGCAAACTAAAAAGAAAAAGGAGATAGTTAATCACTGATATAGCTAAGTAAATAAAGTAATTTAATTATTTATATAGCTAAGTAAGTAATAAAGAAAAAGTTTATTATTTATCGTAAGCATGAAGAGCCCTGATAGGCAGTCCTTTTCCTGGACCTTGTCTTGAAAGATTCTAAAGTAAACCCTTAACACAAACAAAATGCAGTGTTTGAGAGGTTCTAAAAATGTCTGCAGATATCAAGGAAGGGAACCCTGAGTTAATGTCAAATGAAAAAACCTAGAGCTGAACCAAGTATAGTGGTTAATAACTGAGTAAAATAAACTCCACAGGCAAATGGTTAAGTGGTGAAAGCTGAAAAAATGCTAAAAATATTTTTCTCTGGTACTGACGGCACTGCTATACTTTCAAGCTGTTTTTCTTCCCATGAGGAGCGATACCAAATATGGAGAGTGTCTTATAATACATGGATGAAGGATTTAATCATCTTATTAGACAGCTAGCACCTACTTGTACTGGAAAATAACCAGGATGGTGTGGGTGACCAGCTGAACTAGGTCTTTGGAACTGTTGCCATGTCTGACTTTGTGTTATAACCAATCATGGACATGAAATCTGTTTCCTGCCCTGCCATCCCTCCAGAGTTTATTATCTCCAGAGACACTGTTCACTGATTTTTTTGTTTTCTTTTCCTTTATTACCAACTGCACACATCTTAATGATAATATTAATAGACATATATTATTAGGATCATTTCATGCAAGTTTGAAATGGCTTGTTTTCTGTTTGTTTAAACTAATCTATATTTTAATGTATGTGCATTATGCAATTTAAAAAGTTTATAATTGTATTTTATCCATAAACTTGTTACAGCACTCTGAGCCTGCTTTCTGAAAGCTCAGAGTATAAAGTCAAAATGTTTGATATCAACTAATACAGTGCAAAACAGTTAATAACAAAAAATTATCAGCATTCCCAACAAAACCATTCAGGGGAAAAATGCCTTTGCTTTCACACATGTGAAAAATGATATGCATCGATAAAGCAGACTGGCAAGTCTAAGAGGACATTAAGAAAAATATAAATTCAGACATAATCTTGAAAATCATTTGGATGAAAAAAATACATTTAGTGTCCTTTGGTTTGAATTCTATTTTAGGTTGAAGGCACTTCCTGGCTTGTGCCCTGTGCTGCTGTGATAGGCCCCACTCCCCAGGACCCTGAACTGGACTCAGGAGATTTATGAATATTATATATACAAAATAATTGAGGAAAAAAGACATATACGTAATATTATATATAAATAAATATAAAACATTTATTTGTATGTTTTTCAAGAAGTTGTACAATGCTATTATTGCTAAACTAATTACTGCATTTGCTTTTTAACTGGATTTAGTTTGTTAACGAGTGTCTAACAAAACCCTTTTCCAGAGAATGTTATTGCAAATCTATTGCCAAGCTACACTAAACACCTTCTGTATATTTAATTTACCAGCTAACAGCGGCATCTTTTCTTTACTATTTTTTTTATTATGATTAGACTCTTTTTGTGAATAATTACTGTGTGTTTTCACTGACTGGTGCAATGCATAAAACTAACCACATTATCAGACTATATGCATCTTGGGGTTCTGTACTATTATATTATGTTGTTACATGGAGGACTTCATAATTTTAAAATACTAGTACTCTTAAAAGTCTGGTAATGAATAAATACAAAAAACGACTCATTTATCATATGAAATATGTGGATTTGCCATTTTTGTGCCTTTATCTTTGTTTGTGATTAGTAAGGTCTACATCTACACTATTTATGTATGTTTAACATCTTGCTATTACAATTTATCATTTTGAAGGTTGTAAAATATTTTATATGTAATAGCTTTTATCGTTTTTTTTTTAGCTTGTATTTTTATGCAAGATCATGATTAGACCACACATAAATAAACAATAAAGTACTCTGATCAGGACAGTTGCAATCTAATTTAATACTTACAAACTTTTAGTAATCGTGTAAACTTGCATTAGACTTAGCTTGTTTAAAAATAAATAGAAAAGTTCCTATTAAATTTTGATATGCCTAAAAATTATTCATTCTTACTTGTCTTAGTGGACAGTTGCCACAAAACACTGGCAAACAGGGTTCAGCTATATATCAAAAAGTAAGCATTCCTCCTAAAATACCATTTCTGCTTTACTGAAAATATAACAAACTTTATATCATTTAACTCACCTGAAACACAATAACAAAGGCAAGGCGAATAGCAAGGACAGACCAATATTGTTTAGAGAATTCATAAGCATTTGTTGACCAAGGTGGTTCTCTGTAGTCCTTATACCTGGGGGGAGGAAAGAAATTTTTTCCAAATTATTCAGACATCAAACTATGTAAACAGAATCGTCCAGTTAATACTATAGACACCACAAAAATAAAAAAGGAAATCATCTCTCCAAAAACTGGTGATTAGTCAAAACTAATTTGTGCTTAAATAGTTAGCACTTCTCACATGATGTGTGTCTGCGGTGAATGCTGCAAGAGCTTATTATACTTTGAAGAGGTCAGAGGATTACTGGATAGTCACTTAAATATTCTTTAAACGTTTGATATAATTTGTTTTATAATATAAAAGGAAAGAGATTAAGGAAATAGGAGTATCTTATTAAGGTATTTAATATGTATACTTTTTCAAATTGACACATATATTTATTTTATCAATAATTCTGGTTGCATGCCACAAATATTACTGTTTTTGTAAATGATTTATTTTAAACATTGACATGAAATAAATTAAATAGGAAGAGCATTTGCAGATTATAAGAGAGCACTCTTTCCACTGGATTAAAATTTCAGCACCAATTTCCTGAAGAGTTTAAGCACAATTAGAAAAACACAGAAAAACTGCATTGTTGATGGTGAACATTGTCTTAGGAAGTAAGGTTTTTTTATACATCTTGTTAAACCTAGGAACTGAGTCACTACAATTTTAAGTATCTTTTGTCATGGTTTTAAAAAAAAACAAACAAACTTTTTATATAGTCTGTACTCTAAATCAGATTACCTAAAAGCATCACCTCATTTAAAAAGAAAATCCTTATATGTAACCCTTTTTAAAAGTTCTTCTAAATATGGATGCTGCTGTGCAATGGCAGTCAAGGCTAACAGTAAGGCCTACATGTGAAAAAATTAGTTTTTTTCATTTAAATATATACTTTTGGAAAAAATCAGCACACATCATAAACAGGAAACTAAATACTCATTGGAACAACTTTTTGAATTGAAGATTTGCCTCTCCCCATCATTCGTTGGTCAAGTGTCCTGTTTTCTCACCTACCACCTGACAGCTGCTTGTGTATCGTACCTGCTGAGAACTGCAGCACTAGTCTGTAACTACAGAGATGCAGATGTTTTACATGCAAGTATTTCACTATGTCAGAACATTTTAAGTTAAGTTCGTTTAAAAACTTTGTCAAATAATATAAAGAAAATCCTCAAAACTGAAACTGATTTCTTTTCTTAACATTATCAACCTCGGCAGCAGTACCTCGGTCCCCCAAGAACTGCTTGGCAGCCACCAGTTTGAAAATCACTTGGCTACATTAATGAATGCACAACTTCACAGTCCTTAGGAAAGTGGACATGACAAACTCATGGATCTGCTTTCTTAAGGAGTTTAATTATGGTGTTCACATCTCACCTAAAACTCTTAAATTTATAACTTAAAGGTATTACAGTTACAATTTTGGGGTTTATGGAAACTTAAAAAAAAAAAAACTGTAAACATTGATTTTTCATTTTATTTTCACATCCTGAGTTTGTGCATTTGTGAACCATTTTGATAGATAGGTAATGTCTCCCTACACAGTTTCAGATACATGTATGGTTTTGTGTTATTTTACTTCCTTATTTATGTGAAAACACCATCTACGATGGTCACTGTAAAAAGACAAGTGAACAGGAACATATTATTATGTCTGTGGAAAACAGTGTCAAGGATCTGTGATTAAATTTCCAGTTTCCTTTCGTTGTCTTAAACATACCTCAGAAAAAACATATGAAGTGTTTTCTTAAATTGAAACCTTTGATGCTTCAAAAAGTAGAAGTACTTGTAGTTTTAAGGCATTTGTTTTTTGTTTGATTGATTCCTCTAGACCCCATTATAAACTACAAAAACAAATATGGTATTTTTTAAAAATCAAGCAAGACTTGCATAGATGGTCAACCCTTCAACTCACTTTAGCTGGAAGAATTAACATTGTTAAGATGAATATCCTCCCTAAGCTTCTCTTTTTATTTCAAAATATTCCAATATACATCAATAAATTGTTCAAGAAATTAGATTCAACCATAACCACATTTATTTGGAATTCAAAACATCCACGTATCCAAAAAGCGACCCTACAAAGGCCAAAGGCAGAAGGTGGCATGGCTCTGCCTAACTTTCAGTTTTACTACTGGGCAGCAAACATACAACATATAAAAACCTGGACATTGACACAAATAGATGAACATATGCAGGCTTGGTCTGCAATAGAAATAGAATCCTGCAGTTCATCTTTATATTCCTTGCTTTGCGCCCCAATAAATGCAAATTATCGCCAATATACTAATAACCCAATAGTGCTTCACTCACTCAGAATATGGAACCAATGTAGGAAGCATTTTAAGATAGAGAATCTTTTATCGGTGGCACCTCTGCACGAGAACCACCTTTTTCAACCATCGCAAACATATGCAGTTTTTAATGTCTGGAAAAAATTTGGGATTAAATCACTTAGAGATCTGTACATAGACAACGTCTTTGCCTCCTATGAACAATTACATTCTAAATTTAACTTTCCAGCAACACATTTCTTTCACTATCTTCAAATTAGAAACTTTGTTAAACAGAACCTGCCCAATTTCCCTCATCTCCCCCCTCCCTCTATGCTGGAAAAAATACTCATCAATTTCAAGGACTTAGACAGAACCTCTGCAATATATAAAACCATTTTACAGTCCCTCCCTTTCAAAGATCCAAGAGGACAAAGGGAAAAGGATGTCTCCCTCAACATATCAGAAAAGGAGTGGAAGGTAGCAATGCAGAGAATTTACTCGAGCTCCATATGTGCAAAGCATACAATTATTCAACTAAAAATTATATATCGAGCACATCTGTCTCACTTAAAATTATCCAAAATGTTTCCAGGGCAAGATCCAACCTGCGAACGCTGCAATCAAGTTCCGACCTCACTGGGTCACATGTTCTGGGCTTGCACCAAATTAACATCATTTTGGACCAAGATTTTTAAATACCTTTCAGACAGCCTTGGTGTCATAATCTCTCCTAATCCACTAACAGCTCTGTTTGGTGTACTTCCAGAGTGGCTTAAAGTGGAGAAGGACACACAAACTATAATTGCCTTTACTACACTATTGGCACATAGACTTATCTTGCTCAACTGGAAGAATTCTAACTCTCCCCTTTTAAGTCAATGGGTAACTGATGTTATATATTATTTGAAATTGGAAAAAATAAAATTCTCAATTTTTCCAAACCTGGCAGGAATCGATAACATTTTAGAATAAGATTTTAAAGCACTGAGGAAGCAGATTCTCTCCCTTTTTTGTCTTCTCCATTTATCTATATTCACTTATTACTCTATTATTATTATTAATCTATTTGCTTATTTTTACTAGGTTTAAATTTTATTCTGCTGGCCATGCTCTCTTTCTCAGGGGTGGGGGTTGATTTGTTTTCAATCCTATTCTTGTAAAATTGATGTATTTGTATGAAATGTTGTGTGATTTCAATAAAATCAATAAAATTAAAAAAAAAATTTAGGAAAGCTTCAGTTAATGACACAATGTCTTGTAGAAAATCATTCCTTTAAATAGAAAGCAAACAAGCACTCAAAGCAAACTCAGGTTGTTTAGATAGACAAAACAAGTTGCTGACTTCAAAAAATTCTGGTTTTAGCACAATGGAACAGGTGAGGAAATAAGGTGTATTAAGTACTCCCATAATCAGTTATTTGCATTGCAATGGCGAGTACCTACTGTAAGTAGCTTGATTACACTTTACCGGAGGAGCTATTTGTCCACAGATGGGGAGGGCGACATGCCAGCGACAGAATTAAAGTAGGTGAAAGGGTTTTAGAACTGGTCTTTCCATTTACTTAATGGGAAATGTTTGATCGCTGACAAAATAAGATGAATTGCCTGAGCTTTTAGCAGTTCATGGAGCATATGAGTGTAGTGGCATTTTGTGCTTAACAGAGAGCTGGCTTAAACCTGATATACCTGACACTGTTTTAATGCTGGACAGATGTCATCTTATTTGAGCAGACAGAGACCCAGTGCATTGTGGAAAAAAGGCAGGAGGGGGATTGATCATCTATGTGAATGAGGAGTAGTGTAAAAGGGAACATTTTACAGTTAAAACCACAGTTTGTACTTCAGAATTAATCGATGTTATTTGCCCACGGAGATAAATCATGTCATCCTTATTAATGTTTATATTCTTCCCTCCGCAAATGGGAACGTAGCAACAGAAATGATTCATTCTATCACCAAAGGCTGGAAAATGATGTGCGAGTCACAAAGGAACAATACTGAAAGACTATCACTGCATCACAGATTATATTAACTTCTGTTTCTATTCAGTGACACCCACAAAGCCAGTGTGTTGCTTTTTAAACAACAAGCCCAAGATTACAAAGGTTTCCTAAATGAGAAAAAGAACATTCAAATCCAGTGACACAGATGCTGTGAAGTACATACA
Organism: Erpetoichthys calabaricus; assembly: GCF_900747795.2. Taxonomy (NCBI): domain Eukaryota; kingdom Metazoa; phylum Chordata; class Cladistia; order Polypteriformes; family Polypteridae; genus Erpetoichthys; species Erpetoichthys calabaricus. The sequence continues at coordinate 163,298,047 of NC_041394.2, read as the reverse complement.
GTATATACTTAAGAAAAAGCTGAGTGAAGGAAAGCTAAAATAGAAAATAAACTCACTCAGAATAACATGAAGGATGTCTGTAATGGACTAGGTACAATTATGGAACTCAAGCAATCCAGGGCTCAGGTGCAAGAAAAGGATTTGAACAAAACTAAGACTCTGAACCACATTTTTAACAGATTTTCCCTCCCACTGCCACCTATTTCCAATGACCAGTCTCCCCATAACATCCCCACTACATTAGTAACTCCTACCATATCAGCTGGAATGGCCAGTGACATGTTCATCTCTCACTATCTGTGTGGACTATCCATAATGAAAGACCAAATAAGGAGACAACCGAGAAAGCTCCACACAGGAAAAGCTACTGGGCCAGATGGAGTCAGTCCTTAAGTTCTTAAGGCCTGTGCTGACCAACTTTGTGGTGTACTTTGTCACCTGTTCAGTCTTCCTCTAAGGGATCAGAGAGTGCAGATGCTATGGAAAACATCCTGCATTGTTCCTGTTCCAAAGAAAGCAGCCACCTCTTCACCTAATTACTACAGCCCTGAGGCACTTAAGCCTTACATAATGAAGAGAGACTGGTCATGGTCTATAGGAATCCTCTTGTGGTACACCTCCTGGACCCATTGCAATTTGCTTACTGGACAAAGATTGGAGCAAGAGAGAGAGAGAGAGAGAGAGAGAGATCGAGGTTAGGAGCATGCCCTGATACAGTGTGTTGCTATACCCACCACATGACAAACCACCTCAGGATCCCAGATTTGGACCTGAGTACATCTATGCAACGGGTGACACCTCAGCACCACACTAGTTCAGATGGAATGGAACAGTATGAGGTTTATTATGGTGGCTGGAGAGCCAGTCCTGCCGCCAACCCCCAAGTTTTCCCTACAGGTTTGAGGACTTACTTGCGGGGCAGGATGCAGGTTAACGTCATACCTAGTACAGAGCAATTGCAGGTTAAGGCCTTGCTCAAGGGCCCAATGGAGTGGAATCACTTCTGGCATTTATGGGATACAAATAAGCAACCTTCTAATTCCTAGTGCAGATCCCTAGTCTCAGAATTAGAGGATGCGATTATTTGTCTGTTCTACAAGGCTAATTATTACTTGGAACAATGCTGGCAGCACTGTGTAAATTATGTTTTTTGACTTTTTCAGAGCCTTCAGTACCATCCAGCCGTCCATGTTAGGTAAACTCAGATATGCAGGTGGATGAGGCTATTTTGTCCTGGATAATTGAGAATTTTGTTTCTTGGTGCAAATAGATTTGTCTGCATCTTAACATCAGCAAAACCATGCAACTAGTTATTGACTTTCACCGCACCCAAGAATCTCTGTGTCAGGTCACTATTCAAGGAGTGGATGTAGAGGTGGTCCACTCCTACAAGTACTTGGGGGGCCACAATAATGACAGGTTGGACTGGCCTCAGACCACAGAGGAAATATAAAAGAAAGGGCAGAGCAAGCTTGTTTTTCTTAGGAGACTGTGTTCCTTTAATGAAGGAAGTGACATTCTACACATCTTCTATAACTCTGTAATGGCCAGTGCAATTTTCTATGCTGTGGTGTGCTGGGTTGGTCACATCACTTTAAGAGAGGCCCACCAAATCAACACGCTAATTAAAAGGGTAAGCTCAGTTATAGGACATACTTTGGACCCCCTGGAGGTAGTAATAAAGAATATAATTATAACAAAACTGAGTGCCATTATTAGCAATGCTTTACATCCTCTCTCTGACACATTAACATTGAGTACTTTCAGCCAACGAATTGTCAAGAAACACTAGTGGGGCTTCTTTATACCAACAGCAAAGTGTCTACATAATGCCTCACTGTGACTGCGACAGCCAAGTCAGAACTTTTCTTTCTTTTTAATTTTCTTGCTTTATAGTCATTATGGTGTGTGTTCAGACCAAAGTGTGTGTATATTAATTTATTTATTTACCTATTTATTTAAATAGTTTCTGTAAAAAGCCGAATTTCCCCCAGGAACAAGTAAAGTTTCTATCTATCTATCTATCTATCTATCTATCTATCTATCTATCTATCTATCTATCTATCTATCTATCTATCTATCTATCTATCTATCTATCTATCTATCTATCTGTGAAGATAGTACAGTTTTAAAAGGTGAGATAACATAAACCAAAATGGTGATTCCCATGAAATGAGGGAAAAAAGAAGTAGGATAAGCTGACTAAAAAAAAAAAGATTCCACCTATGTTACATTACATGTTGATCTTTGAAAATGGATCTCTATGCTAAAAATAGTATGCACTAAAATAACCACTCTAAGATACTATTTTGATTTTTCATTAAATAAATCCAAGAAGGATGGTTTATGTATGTTTTGTCTTGTAGAAAAGCAAGAGAAATAAAATATCTAAAGTTTACAGAGCTCATAGATCCCACAACTGGGTCAAACACCATACATTCTATAAAAGTTCAGTTCCATCACTGGGAGGAAAGGGAATACATTCTTCACTATTCAAGACGGAAGGCAATAATAACAATTAATTGCAAATTAGAATATCTTGATTTCAATATTGGATTTAACACAGAAATATGTTTATTCCATATTATTAAAAAACAGTCACAAGATACCAATATCTAGTATACATTACTATACTGTAACTGACTATAGATAATTTCTTATTTTGGAAATTTATTACATTCGGCTTTCCTCAAAAAATCAAATTCTACCCTGTAAGTTTTTAAAAACTACTGTTGCATGGCTTTCTTATGCTCATTCTAACAGTTTATCATCCAGGTGAAATTTCTTGTTGGTTCTGACATTGTTATTTTTTTATTAAAATTTTTTTTTTTTTATTTTATCTTTACTTTTCTTATCATTTTTTCAGTATTTCCAAAATAAAACTTTAAACTATTACTGCATATTCTGAAAAGGGAAAAAATGAGGAAAAAAATAATAACAATGATTTATACAATGGTGATTCTCTTTTTAATATTAACATGTTATGTGTTAACCTTCAATCAACATCTCTGAGATAGTTTAGTCAAGTGGCACCTACCTTTCATGTCCACTGATGTCTATTTGTAAATCTGGCAGCGATGGTTCCACTGAGAGCATGTTTGAGCACTTGCCATTGTGGGCTGACAAATTTGCACATGCCCTGTTCAGTAAATAATTTGCATTCTGCATGTACATTAGCTAGTAATCATGGTTATCTATTAGGTTGCATCTTTTTGACGAATTTATTTTTACTTTTACTTTCAGATCCAGGAGGAGTACTGTGGATTCTAACCCAGAAGTGAAAAGGTGGACCAGCTTGTTACCCTCATGAGGAATTTGGAGGGAGCATGGTAGTATTCCCAATTGGGCTACATGAGTTTTGTGAACTTAGAGAAGGGGTATGACCATGTTCATCAAGAGACTCTTGGTGGGGGGGGGGGGGGGTCTGGGAGTGTATGAGGTTCCAGGGTCCCCAGTAAGGGCTGTTTGGTTCCTATACAAACACAGTAAGAGTTGTGCCTGCATACTCAGGAAAAGTCAGCACCGTTTCCAGTGGGTGTGGGATTCTGCCATGACTGCTTTGTCTCCTATTTTGTTCATGGAGAGGATATCAAGGCACAACCAGGGAGGGGAAGGGGTTCAGTTCGGTGGTCTTAGAATTGTGTCACTGTTACTGATATGTAGTGGTGAAGAAGGAGCTGAGTCAGAATGCAAAGCTTTTGATTTACAAGTCGATTTACATCCCTACCCTCACCTATGGTTATGAGTTTTGGGCAATGACCGAGAGAATGACATTGCAGGTATAATCAGCTGAAATGAGCTTTCTCTGCAGGGTTGCTGGGCTCTCCCTTAGAGATTTGGTGAGAAACACAGACTTCCAGGAGAGGCTCAGAATAGAGCTGCTGACCCTCTGCATCTAGAGAACCCAATCGAGGTGGTTTAGGCATTTGATATGGATGCCCTCATGGACACCTCCCTGTGGAATTCTTACAGTCATGACCAACTGGGAGGGCTTGCTGGGAGGATTAGATCTCCCAAATGGTCCAGGAATGCTTTAAGATCTTATAGTATGAGTTGGCAAATGTGGCTGGGGAAAAGGATGTATTGGCCTCAGTGCTAAGACTGTTGTCCCTGCCTGCTGGCTTTGGATAAGCGGTGGAAAATGAATGAATTTTTATTGCTAATTCAAGACAGATATTGGTACATAGTCATATAGGATTTGAATCACTTACAAATGTTTTTGGAACAGTAAATCTAATTAAAAAAAAAAACAGGATATGAGACAAAAAACAGAATTGTCATTTTTATCTACAGTCTGAATGTAGCTTTAGCAGCCTATAGTAACATTTGGACTCAAATATAACTGGTCTAGACCATCCATCCATCCATCCATTTTCCAACCCGCTGAATCCGAACACAGGGTCTCGGGGGTCTGCTGGAGCCAATCCCAGCCAACACAGGGCACAAGGCAGGGAACCAATCCTGGGCAGGGTGCCAACCCACCGCAGGACACACACAAACACACCCACACACCAAGCACACACTAGGGCCAATTTAGAATTGCCAATCCACCTAACCTGCATGTCTTCGGACTGTGCGAGGAAACCAGAGCGCCCAGAGGAAACCCACACAGACACGGGGAGAACATGCAAACTCCACGCAGGGTGGACCCGGGAAGCGAACCCAGGTCCCCAGATCTCCCAACTGCGAGGCAGCAGCGCTACCCACGGCCCCACCGTGCCGCCCTGGTTTAGACCATTCAATTATTATTTACCATCACTAATTTTTCCATCAATGCTCAGAAACCTTGCAGCAGCCCTGTGCCATCGTAGAAATTGTGCTGATGTGTGTACCATTATCACCAAAGTGTTGTACTTGCACCTAAATTTCAGAGGTTCAAAACTCATTGAGAATCTGATTCTAAGAGCCATCTTTATTCACTCCAGTCAACTGCACTCTTAAATTTTAAAAGGAAAGAATTTATTTCCTTTTTCATTAAAATGCTTAGCATTAACGTTTCTCATGACTATGCCATCAAGGCAAAATAATAAATCCATATTATTGCAAAAATACAATTTCATTAATTTAATGTTACAGATTTTGTTCATTGTAGTATTCAGCTGGAGTTACAGAAGTGTTTGTTAAAGCAACAGCAGCAAAATGTTTCTTGAAGTGTGGCATGTTGCCACTTATTTCCTCCAGCAGTGCAGACTTTTTTAAAATTGTTGTCTGGTTGAAAGAGAGTCTATGCAGTTCCAATATCAGCCACCAGATGGTAGCTTGCTTCCTGTGAAAACCCAGTATTAATCCTGTTTAGGATGAAAGGGTTGAAACCTTAGCATTAACCTTTTTAAGAGGTTTGCTTCCCTTTTCTTTTAAAGATACATGAAACCATCACACAACCTGTGTTTTGAGATTTATAATTTAAAACATATAAAGCAATTTCAATCTAACCTTTAGCCTTGTTTATTCTTTGATCATGTACTTTAAATAGTTATGTACAGTAAGCATTTTTTCACCATGTCAAAGACAGTGAAGGTGTGTAGTTTTAAGAAGGACAAAGTGAATGATCCCCGAGATAGCTGATCTCTAGTTCAACTCTGAATAGTTTGTCTGTTTGGTGGGCAAATGGGAAACCAGCTCACAGTTAGTTAGATTGTCTAATTACATGGATAATATCCATTGCTTTTTTCAATTTCCTTAATCCAACATAAGGCTGCAGATTATCATTCTCAGAATAGGAACTAGCACTCGAAGGGAAGATGGTATATCACAGCCCACATTCAATCAAATATAGATTTGTATTCAATTTAAAAAGAACATCTTTGGGATACAGGAGGAAGCAGATTACCTGTAGAAAACTTTGTTAAGACACTATAAGAATCCATAGAAATAATATGGATGGTGCCCATAGTTAGAATAATTTTGATGAAAATAAATTAAAAATTTTCACAAAATGTAGCATAATTTAGAATCTGAAGCTAGAATACTCATGCACATACTGTAATGCGAAATTCTTTGGACTCATCTCTATTCAGTACCATGTAGTAAAGAGAAATACTTAAAAACCTAACCAAACACTGGATTGTATAATTTCATTCATGGTAAACAAGTCAAAAGAGGTTATGAATAGGGGTGCATAAAACCACATTTTGATTTCTGAAAGCAGATGGTATGTCCTTATTTTAAGCCAGTTTATGGTTGACAATCAATTTAACACTCAAAGGAGCAAATCAAGACAAATGGTGAAACACCCACACAGACAAGGGAAGAATGTGCAGATTCATCTCACACAGGTACTATAAACCTATAAAGTAGCAGCCCTAACCCCTGTGCCACCATGCTATCCCATATTCATAACAAAAATATTAAGAAATAATTGATTACTGAATTGAACACTTATTTACCACAGCAATCTTTATGGCATTGTAATCCTGCAATTGAATTTTGCACAAAACTTTAAAAATATGTCCAAAGAAGGCAACTGAAAATGCAGTGAACAAAAGTATTTTGTACTGGTTGTACCTGTTAGGAACCCATTCAATAGAGGGAGCAAAATTAAAAATGACACACAACAGATACTGAAAAAGCAAATAAAAGCAAAATCTATTTTATTTGATATAGATTTGTATGTATGTTTTCTTCTAGTCTTCTTATATAAAAACATAAGCCTTTGACTGAACAAAACCTCAAAGACAGCACATAAAGTTACTATTGTGAAACATGAGTAGAGAAAGGCACACATCAATAAGCCCAACATTTTATACTTGGCATATTCACAGTGACATAATTGAAAATTTCAGTATGACCTAATAGTCACCAATTATGTCTTGTGATGGTTCAACAACATACACAATTTATAAAACAGCAAAGAAGAAATACAACAAAGGTACTGTACAGTACTACCAGCACAAATACTTAGGAAATTGTGTCACATAGACAAATGAAAACAAAGTTATGAAGAAGTGGTTATTGAACCATATCACACAAAACAATGCACCATGCATTTAAATCTATTTTCATTTCCTTGCTATGTAATTAATTTCACAAAATTATGTTTTTACTGAATTCCTATTTTTTTTAAATGAAAAGGTGCCCGACATGGTGCTGCAGGTTAAATTATATGAAAACATAAAATGATTTCCACCTGTTTTCCATAACTTGTAATAACCGCTGTGGAAAAAAATGCTAATTTTGGCATCATGTTACTCCAAACAGACTCTGCAATACTGCTATATTTTGCAGATCTGTTTTTGCACATTGTAATAGTTATTAAACTACATAAAATTACTCCAGTTTTGTTAACACATCTTTCTTTATTTCTGTTCTACGGCTAATGTGCCAGAAACCCCAAAACTCCACCCACTGGCACTGATATTACGACAGTTCCCTATATCATTACATCTTACCCCTTTAATTCAAACAAGAAACAATTAAAAAGAAAGATGACTCCACAACAAACATAACATTTTTTCCTGTAGTAGAATTCATTACTTATGTATTCAAAGATCAAACCTTTCTGGTGACTTCCTAGTGCGCTAGGATCTGAGCAAAATGACTGCTGGCTGCTCTGTCTCACCTGCTGTACCACTTTCTGGTGGTGTACTACTCTGTGCAGTACTGTTGTTTTGATTCAAGAGCCTATCACAATCTTGCCTATAGTCATTAACTAAGCTGAATGTCTCTTCTGTCTTCAGAAGACTCCTTTAGTTTCTTCTTTAGACATTACTTTCTTCAAAATAATAATAATAATACATTTTATTTATACAAGGCGCCTTCAGTTCTTCAGTCAGAACTTTGTATGAATGCAGAGCTACTTGTTCAAGCACTGCAGCCTTCTTTGACCATGCTCCTGACCCTTCAATCCAGACCACATGATTCTTGGACAGTGGCTCCAGGGATGTAGCTTTCTGATAATACAGGGCCTTTTGTCTTTGTTTAAGATTTGCTGTGTGACCAATGTATGTATTATCTTTTGTAACAGCATCATCATGTCTGGGAAGTCTTGTATGACGTTTGTGCTCTATCTGGAGTTCCGCTGGAGACTTCCCACACTTAAGTGGAGCTGATCTATAAGCTAACATTGCAAGATAAGGATCAGTATTACTGCCTGCTGCTTTTTCTGCAATCTTTAAATAATCTGAATAGTTTTTTCAGTCTTTCCATTTGACTGGGAATACAGAGAGCTAGAAGTTATATGACAAAAATCGTAACACAATGGAAACTGCTTAAATTCCTGGCTACTAAATCGAGGCCCATTGTCTGACACAACTATCTGCGGAATACCATGTCTGGCAAATATGGACTTCATATGTACAACTATGGTGTTGGCTAATGTGTTAGGCAGGAGAAACGCTTCTGAGTTATTAGAAAAGTAATCAATAATAATAAGCAGATTTTTTTTTATTATTAAAACAAAACAGATCTGTTCCAGCCTTCTCCCATGGCTGAGCAGGTTCCTTATGTATCATCATTTGCTCGTTTGGCCGTCTATAGCGATATTCCAAACACGTACAGAACTTACTTACAGTACCTAAGTGGGAAGAGATAATGAGTGAAATGTCAGAGGCAAAAATCTTCTCCAAAATTAATGCCTCTCATGAGTTTTGACAAATGAGATTGGATGAGTCAAGTGGCAAGCTCTGCACATTTAATACCCCTTTTGGGCAGTCCTTTTTTCTGTGTCATTTGGCATCAGCTCTGCTCCTGAGATGTTTCATAAGGCAGTGGAGCAGACTGTCGAAGGCCTTGAGGGAATATTTGTTTATGTTGATGATATTATTGTTTGGATTTCATCAGAGCAGAAACAATCTCAGATTGGAGAATGTGATTCAAAGGATTAAACAGTATGGTCTCAAGCTAAATGGAGACAAATGTAAGGTCGGAGTGAAAGAAATTACCTGTCTTGGAGACAAATTATCGGCTAATGGAATTCAACCAGACACAGAGGTTATATTAGAAATGGAGAAGACCACTGATAGAAAGGGAAAACAGTGTGCCCTGGGCATGCTCAATTATCTGTGAAAATTTGTGCCAAACATGTTTGTAAAGACCATTTGAGAGTTCTACTTCAGCAGTAAGCTTAATTCCAGTGGAATCATAAACATGAAAAAGAATGGGAAGGATTGCTAAGCATTCTAGCTTAGGAACCATTTTTAATATTTTTCTGTCCTGAAAGACCAACAAAGATTTCTACTGATGCTTCACAAAATGGCTTAGCTGCAGTGCTCCTTCAGCACTATGGGGCATACGTCTCCCATTCAATGACATCAACTGAATGCCATTTTGCCCAAATATGCCTGGGTTTACTTCTTAGGTGTGAGAAATTTCATAATTGTATCTATGGACTGTCAGATGTGATTTTGGAGACTGATAATAAACCATTCCTCGCCATTATGAAAAAATATTTACATGATATGTCCCCACTTATACAGAGGTTCATGATGAGGCTGCAAAGATATGATTTTGAGCTTTTTCTTAGGCTGCATTTGCGAGACTGAAAAGGAAAAAGATGTTTCACTCCATGTTGACATGGTCTATGATGCTCTGCCATCTTCTCAAAAACAGCTAGCGAAAATAGCTAAGGATCATGTCTTATTGATGGTCTTTCAGAACTTGCAGCATGGCTGGAAGGAAGGATCATGCAAAAAGTATTATCCTATACAAGCAGAGCTGTTAGTTGTGTACAGTGTGATTCTTCGAGGTGAAAGGATGGTAATAACTACCTTCGTGAGGAGTGAAATTTTTCTGAGAATACATGAGGGGCACTTGGGTGTTGAAAAATCCAAAAGGCAAGTAAGAACAGCTCTCTACTGGCCCAACATCAATCCTGGTATCAATCAGTAGATACAGTGCATCCGGAAAGTATTCACAGCGCATCACTTTTTCCACATTTTGTTATGTTACAGCCTTATTCCAAAATGGATTAAATTCATTTTGTTCCTCAGAATTCTGCACACAACACCCCATAATGACAACGTGAAAAAAAGTTTACTTGAGGTCTTTGCATTAAAAATAAAAAAACTGAGAAATCACATGTACATAAGTATTCACAGCCTTTGCTCAATACTTTGTCAATGCACCTTTGGCAGCAATAACGGCCTCAAGTCTTTTTGAATATGATGCCACAAGCTTGGCACACCTATCCTTGGCCAGTTTCACCCATTCCTCTTTGCAGCACCTCTCAAGCTCCATCAGGTTGGATGGGAAGCGTCGTGCACAGCCATTTTAAGATCTCTCCAGAGATGTTCAATCGGATTCAAGTCTGTGCTCTGGCTGGGCCACTCAAGGACATTCACAGAGTTGTCCTGAAGCCACTCCTTTGATATCTTGGCTGTGTGCTTAGGGTTATTGTCCTGCTGAAAGATGAACCGTCGCCCCAGTCTGAGGTCAAGAGCGCTGCTCTGGAGCAGGTTTTCATCCAGGATGTCTCTGTACATTGCTGCAGTCATCTTTCCCTTTATCCTGACTAGTCTCCCAGTTCCTGCCGCTGAAAAGCATCCTCACAGCATGATGCTGCCACCACCATGCTTCACTGTAGGGATGGTGCCAGGTTTCCTCCAAACGTGACGCCTGGCATTCACACCAAAGAGTTCAATCTTTGTCTCATCAGACCAAAGAATTTTCTTTCTTATGGTCTGAGAGTTCTTCAGGTGCCTTTTGGCAAACTCCAGGCGGGCTGCCTTGTGCCTTTTACTAAGGAATGGCTTCCGTCTGGCCACTCTACCATACAGGCCTGATTGGTGGATTGCTACAGAGATGGCTGTCCTTCTGGAAGGTTCTCCTCTCTCCACAGAGGACCTCTGGAGCTCTGACAGAGTGACCATCGGGTTCTTGGTCACCTCCCTGACTAAGGCCCTTCTCCCCCGATCGCTCAGTTTAGATGGCCGGCCAGCTCTAGGAAGAGTCCTGGTGGTTTCGAACTTCTTCCACTTACAGATGATGGAGGTCACTATGCTCATTGGGACCTTCAAAGCAGCAGAATTTTTTTATAACCTTCCCCAGATTTTTTTCCCTCGAGACAATCCTGTCTCTGAGGTCTACAGACAATTCCTTTGACTTCATGCTTGGTTTGTGCTCTGACATAAACTGTCAACTGTGGGACCTTATATACACAGGTGTGTGCCTTTCCAAATCATGTCCAACCAACTGAATTTACCATAGGTGGACTCCAATTAAGCTGCAGAAACATCTCAAGGATGATCAGGGGAAACAGGATGCACCTGAGCTCAATTTCCGGATGCACTGTATTTGATAGTGTTCCCTTTTAACACTGCTGTTGAGGTCCCTTGGATCCATACACACATGAATATCGCCAGTTTTCTTTTTCACACAGACCATCAAATTCACTCAATCTATGGGCTCTTCAACTTTCTTTATTACACACATTCTTGTTGAGCAGTTAAAAAATACATTCTTCGAAAATGATTTCTGCCTTTGCAATGAGCACATCTTTTCCCAAAAGCTGGACATTGCCGTGGATTATGAGTGACTAGCAAAATACCCGCGCTTCGCAGCGGAGAAGTAGTGTGTTAAAGAGGTTATGAAAAAGAAAAGGAAACATTTTAAAAATAACGTAACATGATTGTCAATGTAATTGTGTTGTTATTGTTATGAGTGTTGCTGTCTTATATACTGTATATATAATATACACACACATAAACATAAATATACATATACATATATACATATCTACATATACACATATCTACATATACATATATATATACATATACACATCCACATACTGTATATATACATATATATATATATACACATATCAACATATATATATACACACATACAGTACATACACACACATATACATATATACATATACACATACATACACATACATATATATATATATATATATATATATATATATACACACACACATACATACACACATATATATATATACAGTAATCCCTCCTCCATCGCGGGGGTTGCGTTCCAGAGCCACCCGCGAAATAAGAAAATCCGCGAAGTAGAAACCATATGTTTATATGGTTATTTTTATATTGTCATGCTTGGGTCACAGATTTGCGCAGAAACACAGGAGGTTGTAGAGAGACAGGAACGTTATTCAAACACTGCAAACAAACATTTGTCTCTTTTTCAAAAGTTTAAACTGTGCTCCATGACAAGACAGAGATGACAGTTCCATCTCACAATTAAAAGAATGCAAACATATCTTCCTCTTCAAAGGAGTGCGTGTCAGGAGCAGTGACTGTCACAGAGATAGAGAGAAAAGCAAACAAATCAATAGGGCTGTTTGGCTTAAGTATGCGAAGCACCGCGGCACAAAGCTGTTGAAGGCGGCAGCTCACACCCCCTCCGTCAGGAGCAGACAAAGAGAGAGAGAGATAGAGAGAGACAGAGTTTGTTTTTCAAGCACAAATCAATACGTGCCCTTCGAGCTTTTAAGTATGCGAAGCACCGTGCAGCATGTCGTTTCAGGAAGCAGCTGCACAAAAGATAGCAACGTGAAGATAATCTTTCAGCATTTTTAGAGAAGCGTCCGTATCATCTAGTTGTGCGAACAGCCCCCCTGCTCAATCCCCCTACGTCAGGATCAGAGAAAGTCAGCGCAAGAGAAAGAGAAAAGTAAGCTGGGTAGCTTCTCAGCCATCTGCCAATAGCGTCCCTTGTATGAAATCAACTGGGCAAACCAACTGAGGAAGCATGTACCAGAAATTAAAAGACCCATTGTCCGCAGAAACCCGTGAAGCAGCGAAAAATCCTCGATATATATTTAAATATGCTTACATATAAAATCCGCGATGGAGTGAAGCCGCGAAAGGCAAAGCGCGATATAGCGAGGGATTACTGTATATATACATATCTACATATATATATATATATATATATATATATATATATATATATATATATATATATATATATATACATATCTACATATATACATATATACATATATATATATATATATATATATACATATCTACATATATATTTATATATATATATATATATATATATACACATATCTACATATATATATATATATATATATATATATATATACACAATTCTACATATATATATAAAAATACCCGTGTTTCGCAGCGGCGAAGTACTGCTTTAAAATTTTTATTAAGAAGAAAAGTAAACCTTTTTAAACCGAGGGAAAATGTATCAATAATTATTTGTTAAGGATCTCTTTGTATAGCACGTTGTCAGTTCGCCCCTCTGCTTGTAATATGACCAAGCTGTGTGGTAGCTTACTGTTGAGCATGCAACGTACAGTTGGCCATGTGAAAAGCAGTCCTGCCTCAAATCAATGCCAACCTTTTGTAGGGTCTGTCCCTGAGACTTATTAATTGTCATTGCGAAGCAGAGCCTTAGTGGAAATTGGAGGCGTTTGAATTGAAATGGGAGATCAGAGGGTATAACGGGGATGCGAGAAATAAAAACTCTCTCCCCTGAGCCACCGCCAGTAAAAATAGTTGCCTCAATGAGGTTGTTTTGCAGACACGTGACCTGAAGTCTCGTGCCGTCACAAAGTTTCAGTGGCTGTACGCAAATCCACAATCGGCTTCATATTCTGTTCGTACCTTATCAATTGTGTTATTTGTTTTTTGAACAGGTTTGATTCATTGAAGTGATCACTCCTGCTGCGTTCAGTCACTTCACGTGATCCGCTCTCTTGTGTGATGTTGCGATGTCCACGGGTCTATTTAATGTTAGCTAAGACCTGGCAGTTAAAAGTGTCTTCTCATTAAACTTGTATCTCGCGAATATGGCATTGCAAATGGCAGCGGGTCAGTTCATGTGCTTACGTGGGAGGCGTGATGATGCGATATATTTTGATATATATCAAAATACCCACGCTTGGCAGCGGCGAAGTACTGCTTTAAAATTTTTATTAAGAAGAAAAGTAAACCTTTTTAAACTGAGGGAAAATGAATCAATAATTATTTGTTAAGGCTCTCTTTGTATATCACGTTGTCAGTTCGCCCCTCTGGTTGTAATATGACCAAGCTGTGTGCTGAGCTTACTCTTGAGCATGCAACGTACAGTTTGCTATGTGAAAATCAGTCTTGCCTCAAATCAATGCCAACCTTTTGTAGGGTCTGTCCCTGAGACTTATTAATTGTCATTGCGAAGCAGAGCCTTAGTGGAAATTGGAGGCGTTTGAATTGAAATGGGAGATCAGAGGGTATAACGGGGATGCGAGGAATAAAAACTCTCTCCCCTGAGCCACCGCCAGTAAAAATAGTTGCCTCAATGACGTTCTTTTGCAGACACGTGACCTGAAGTCTCGTGCCGTTACAAAGTTTCAGTGGCTGTACGCAAATCCACAATCGGTTTCATATTGTTTTCGTACCTTATCAATTGTGTAATGTGTTTTTTGAACAGGTTTGATTCATCGAAGTGATCACTCCCGCTGCGTTCAGTCACTTCACATGAGCCGCTGTCTTGTGTGATGTTGCGATGTCCATACCTCGTGTCTTCTCATTAAACTTGTATCTCGCGAATATGGCATTGCAAACGGCAGCGGGTCAGTTCACGTGCTTACGTGGGAGGCGTGATGACGCGATATATTTTGATATATATCAAAATACCCGCGCTTCGCAGCGGCGAAGTACTGCTTTAAAAATTTTATTAAGAAGAAAAGTAAACCTTTTTAAACTGAGGAAAATGAACCGGTTGTAATATGACCAAGCTGTGTGCTGAGTTTACTCTTGAGCATGAAATCTAATGTGGTTTGTGCCCTTCAGAATGAAAACAGTTTGCATTTACCTCCTTAATAAAAGGCGAGCTTTTAAGCCTGAGAAATCACCCCGTAAATGCACACGTTTAATTGCACATGTGTTAATATGTATGCTTACACAGTATTAAAAGACACTCAAAAATTAACATCATTTACCTTTGTTCCCGCGTTTGATAAAAGGCGAGCTTTTAAGCCTGAGAAATCACCCATAATTTGCACACATTTAATTGCACATGTGTTAATATGTATGCTTACACAGTATTAAAAGACACTCAAAAATTAACATCATTTACCTTCGTTCCCGCGTTTGACTCGTGCTGTAAATCTCTTCCTTGTTTTTAGTTCACGTGATTACGTAGGAGGCGTGATGACGCAATACGTGACTCCGCCTCCTCCATTAGAGTATATGGACAAAAAACAGGTTCCAGTTATGACCATTACGCGTAGAATTTCGAAATGAAACCTGCCTAACTTTTGTAAGTAAGCTGTAAGGAATGAGCCTGCCAAATTTCAGCCTTCCACCTACACGGGAAGTTCGAGAATTAGTGATGAGTGAGTGAGTCAGTCAGTCAGTCAGTCAGTCAGTCAGTCAGTGAGGGTTTTGCCTTTTATTAGTATAGATACCACAATGATTACATTCTAATAGATCAATCTTTGTTCCCCATCTCGCCCCACAACATCAACTGAGGTAGTCTTTTGGCTAACTGCACTAAGAGGACCAGATTCATATGTTTTAGAATGCAATGCTGAGAGCTCACTAACTTGACATATCTTGAT
Organism: Erpetoichthys calabaricus; assembly: GCF_900747795.2. NCBI lineage: Eukaryota > Metazoa > Chordata > Cladistia > Polypteriformes > Polypteridae > Erpetoichthys > Erpetoichthys calabaricus. The sequence goes on along the minus strand of NC_041394.2, from coordinate 163,282,551 downwards.
TGCAGTTTCTAAGGTAAGCTTACCATCATGAAGAAGTCGTTCTCTTACTTTTTATCAGTTATGCCAAAAACAATCTGGTCACATATCATTGAGTCTTTTAAATCTTCAAAATTACATGTTTGTGCCTCTAGTTTATGGTTCATTAAAAAAACAATCAAAGGTATCAACTTCCTTCTGAACTCTAGAATGAAAAAGGTACCTCTCGTGTACTTCATTCTTCTGCGGAGAGCAGTATTCATCAAACTTTTTTATTATCGATTCCAGATCATCCTGATTAGTCCTCTCAGCAATAGTAAATGTTTTATACACTTTAATTGCTTGCGGGTCTGCTATTGTTAACAAAGTGCTACTTTACTTGTTCCTGGCTGGTCCGTTGCTCAGATAGCAGTGAGATACAGCAAAAAGCATTGCTTAAAACTGACAGTTTTCATCAACATTTTCGTCAAGTTGTTGAGAAGGGGGAGGTGTAATAGCATTCATGCCTATAAACAGAGAAACCCTGTTCCTTGTACCATGTAATAGTTATTAAAGTACATAAAATTACCATCGGTTTGGTTAAAACGTCTTTCTTTATTTCCACCATATAGCTAATGTGCCGCAAACCCCAAAACTCCACCTACTGGCACTGATATTATAACAGTTGCCAATATCATTTCACACATCACTTCTACAATCAGCCTTTTTGTAACTTTTATTTTTATTTATTTATTTATTTTTAATTTTTATTGATTGTTTTGAAATCACACAACATTCCATACAAATACATCAATTTTACAAAAATAGGATTGAAAACAAATCAAACCTCACCCCTGAGAAAAAGAGCATGGCCAGCAGAATAAAATTTAAACCTAGTAAAAATAAGCAAATAGATAGGGTAATCAGTGAATATAGACAAATGGAGAAGACAAAAAAAAGGGAGAGAATCTGCTTCCTCAGTGCTTTAAAAGCGTATTCTAAAATGTTATTGATTAGATCCTGGCAAGTTTGGAAAAATATCTGCACAGATCCTCTAAGTGAGAATTTTATTTTTTCCAATTTCAAACAATATATAACATTAGTTACCCATTGACTTAAAAGGGGAGAGTTAGGATTCTTCCACTTGAGCAAGATAAGTCTACGTGCCAGTAGTGTAGTAAAGGCAATTACAGTTTGTTTGTCCTTCTTAGGGAATCCATTCCCGGACGGGTTTATTAATTCCCGGGAATTCGGGAATCCCGCATGTCATTCCCGGGAATCCCGGGCTCCCAGGAATAATACAGTGCACGGGCATCTCACATGTCAACGGTTTTAGAACGAGCGACACTTATTTTTAATAAAACTACTGCAATATGTTGACACCAATAAAAGACTAACCTTAACTACAAGCAGTTCATGCTGTCATATAAGTACATGTATCTAGATAGTTGCAGTAATAAGAGCGTAGAAAACACAACGTGTCGAGTGTGCGGTCTTCCAGGCGAAAGCGCACCTTCGTGCACAGTACTCCAGCCTCTGAAAAAGCATGCTCTGCCTCCACTGAAGTAGGCAGCACAGTCATCAAATACTGATACACTTGTTCTAAACAATGCCCGCGCTTGCCGTTGCTCTGAAACACCGCCGTTTCAGCTTTTACTGATGCATCCAGTTTCTTGTCATCATTCTGTGATGGCAAGTTTCTTAGCACAGATAATGCGGATGCAACAGACTGACGCATTGCAATTTCAAGTTGCTGTTCAAAGCTGTCAACAGCACAGACGTCAATGAACTCTGCCCCGTCCCAGCATTCATGTGCTGCAGAGTGCAGACTCCTCCCTCTCCACTGTGCTCAGTCAGCTGGGAGATTGACTGCTACTGGTCTGTTGTTGACTGAATTAATCGGCAACACACTACACTGTGGGCTAAAAAAACATCCATCCATCCATCCATTTTCCAACCCGCTGAATCCGAACACAGGGTCACGGGGGTCTGCTGGAGCCAATCCCAACCAACACAGGGCACAAGGCAGGAACCAATCCCAGGCAGGGTGCCAACGCACCGCAGTGGGCCAAAAAACCGTGCCACTTAATTATTTTCAGCTGTAACTGTTATTTCTTGACCAATTTTTACACTTTTACACGCTATGTATGTGAGCTTGGCCATTCCCGTTTTCCCAGGAATTACAGCAGAATGGATTCCCTAGTCCTTCTCCACTTTAAGCCCCTCTGGAAGTACACCAAACACAGCTGTTAGTGGATTAGGAGGGATTGTGACACCAAGGCTGTCTGAAAGCTATTTAAAAATCTTGGTCCAAAATGATGTTACTTTGGTGCAGGCCCAGAACATGTGACCCAGTGAGATCAGAACTTGATTGCAGCGTTCACTAGTTGGATCTTGCCCTGGAAACATTTTGGATAATTTCAAGCGAGACAGATGTGCTCAATATATAACTTTTAGTTGAATAATTGTATGCTTTGCACATATGGAGCTCGAGTGAATTCTCTGAATTGCTACCTTCCACTCCTTTTCTGATATGTTGAGGGAGAGATCCTTTTCCCTTTGTCCTCTTGGATCTTTGAAAGGGAGGGACTGTAAAATGGTTTTATATATTGCATAGGTTCTGTCTAAGTCCTTGAAATTGATGAGTATTTTTTCCAGCATAGAGGGAGGGGGGAGATGAGGGAAATTGGGCAGGTTCTGTTTAACAAAGTTTCTAATTTGAAGATAGTGAAAGAAATGTGTTGCTGGAAAGTTAAATTTAGAATGTAATTGTTCATAGGATGCAAAGATGTTGTCTATGTACAGATCTCTAAGTGATTTAATCCCAAATGTTTTCCAGACATTAAAAACTGCATATGTTTGCAATGGTTGAAAAAGGTGGTTCTCGTGCAGTGGTGCTATGGATAAAAGATTCTCTATCTTAAAATGTTTCCTACATTGGTTCCATATTCTGAGTGAGTAAAGCACTATTGGGTTATTAGTATATTGGCGATAATTTGCATTTATTGGGGCGCAAAGCAAGGAATATAAAGATGAACTGCAGGATTCTATTTCTATTGCAGACCAAGCCTGCATATGTTCATCTATTTGTGTCAATGTCCAGGTTTTTATATGTTGTATGTTTGCTGCCCAGTAATAAAATTGAAAGTTAGGCAGAGCCATACCACCTTCTGCCTTTGGCCTTTGTAGGGTCGCTCTTTGGAAACGTGGATGTTTTGAATTCCAAATGAATGTGGTTATGGTTGAATCTAATTTCTTAAAGAATGATTTATTGATGTATATTGGAATATTTTGAAATAAAAAGAGAAGCTTAGGGAGGATATTCATCTTAACAATGTTAATTCTTCCAGCTAAAATGAGATGAAGGGTAGACCATCTATACAAGTCTTGCTTGATTTTTTCCTTACAGACAGCAACATTTTGTTGATAAAGAGCTTTATGTTTACTTGTGATGTTTACCCCTAGATATTTGAACTGATCTGTGATGATAAAAGGGAAGGTGTCCATTCTAATATTGTGTGCTTTAGAATTCACTGGAAAGAGCACACTTTTAGTCAAATTAATTCTGAGACAAGAAATCTTTTGGAATTCTGTTAGTGCTGTTAGGATTGTAGGCACAGTATTTTGTGGGTCTGATATATACAGTACCATATCATCTGCATATAAAGAAATTTTCTGTTCAAATCCTTCTCTGATAATCCCCTTTATCTCTGATGCATTTCGAAAGTGAACTGCCAGTGGCTCAATGGCGATTGCAAAAAGTAGTGGTGACAAGGGGCATCCCTGTCTGGTACCACGTTCTAGTTTAAAGTAGTCTGAATTAATGTTGTTAATACAAACTGAAGCTTCTGGATTGGTATACAGTAGTTTAATCCATGCACAAATATTTGGCCCAAACCCAAATTTCTCCAATGTCTTGAAAAGGTAGTTCCATTCCATCATATCAAATGCTTTTTCTGCATCCAAGGATAATAAAATCTCTGGGATATTTGACTTTGCAGGTGAGTATATTACATTAAACAGGCATCGAAGATTGGAAGCTAAATGTCAGCCTTTAATAAATCCAGTTTGATCTTGTGATATTACTGAAGGCAGCACTTTCTCCATCCTTCTAGCTAGGACTTTGGAGAGTATTTTAACATCATTATTCAGAAGTGAAATTGGTCTGTATGATGCACATTGTAATACATCCTTATTTTGTTTAGGATAGACGGTGATTGATGCTTGACGAAAAGTTTGAGGTACAATTTTATTGTCTCTGGCTTCTGTTAATGTTGCTAATAAAAGGGGAGCTAGCTGAGTGGAGAACTTCTTATAAAATTCGGCAGGGTAGCCATCAGGGCCTGCTGCTTTCCCACGCTGAAGTGACTTTATAGCATCTAGTAATTCTGGTAGCGCTAGAGGTTTATCCAATTCCTCTGCACTAAGAGTATCTATTTGTGGTTTCTGTAATGCATCCAGAAATGCATTAGATTGTGTCTTGTCTTCTTTAAACTCAGTAGAATATAAGGATTTATAGTAGTCTCTAAATGTGTGCATTATATTTTTATGGTCAATGATTATGTCTCCGTTTGTGTTGGTAATTGCTGGGATTGCATTGCGAGCTTCTTGCTTGTGGATTTGTTGAGCTAAGAGCTTATTAGCTTTCTCTCCATGTTCATAGTAATGATGTCTTGATTTAAAAATGAGTTGCTCAGTTTCTTTAGTTGTTAAGAGGTTGAGCTCTGAATGCAGAGCCTGCCTTTTCCTATGAAGTGCCTCGCTTAGACACCTGGCGTGTTCTTCATTTATTTTAGTAATTTCGTTGGTTAGCTTTGATACCTGCTTGCTTTCCAGTTTATTTCTGTGGGAAAGATATGAGATAATCTGTCCTCTTAGGAAGGCTTCAGGGTTTCCCAGAGTGTCCCTGCTGAGACCTCTGAGGATATATTTGTCTCTAGAAAAAAACTGATTTGTTTTGATATAAATTCTGTAAAGTTCTCATCTGCTAATAAAAGTGGGTTAAAACGCCATCTGCGAGATAAGTATGTGGGGCATAATGATTTTATCTCAAGGATCAGAGGGGCATGGTCGGAAATAACAATAGCATCGTACTTGCAAGATTTAATCATAGGCAAGAAATGGTTATCTACAAAAAAATAATCAATTCTTGAGTAGCAATGATGCACTGGTGAGTAGAAGGAATATGTTCTTGAATTTGGGTTTAGAAATCTCCAGGGGTCAGATAAGTTGTGGTCAGTTACAAGCTGTGTAATTGTCTTTGCAGTGTTAGATGTCATCGCCCCTGTGGCAGGAGACCTATCTAGGTCTGGATTTAAAACACAATTAAAATCCCCAGCCATTATAATTTTATGAGTGTTCACTTTGGGAATGGATGCAAATACATTTTGGATGAATTCCCTATCGTCCACATTGAGTTATCCAACATTTATCAAAATCACTTTACAATTAAATAAATTACACATAACAATAATGTATCTCCCTTCAGGATCAGATACAACATCTGATACTACAAATGAGACTGTTCTATGTATGAGAATTCCCACACCTCTAGTTTTTCTTGTAAAGCTGGAATGGAACATTTGGCCTGTCCAGTCTTTATGCAGCCGGAACTGATCAATAAGTGGGTCTCCTGTAAAAATACTATTTCAGCGTTTAGACCTGTCAGGTGAGAGAATACTTTCTTTCTTTTTAATTCGTGGTTCAGGCCTTTAACATTTCAGCTCACAAAATTAACTGTCCCGTCTTGGAGAGATTGATTCTTAATTTTTGATGTCATTTTGTAGTCTTAACCAGAAGTGAGACTGCTTTGACCTTAATTTCAAATTTTCCCAGGGGTTATTGCCATGCAGTCTGTTGTTACGTTGGTAATTATAATTACAAGGATAAAAAGAATAGATTACAGATAGCTTGCTCTCTTTCTCTCCCCCCCTAGTCCCCCCACCCCGCTTTGCCTCCCCACGTGAGGCTGAACCACACTTCACAAGGTCCCAGTCCTCTGACATACCTAGAGACAGAGCACGTCCAAAACAAAACAAGCCCACAGCAGCGGTGTATGTGAAATAAAATAGAGATATCTACTATAAGCATAAACTATAAAAAAAAAAAAAGAAAATCTTCAACATTCTTGAAATGTTAAGATAGTAAACCCAGGGAATGGTGTTAAACAGTCTCCTTTAGAATAGTAAAAAAAAAGAAAGAAAAGAGTTACTAATTTAATTACTTCCACACATACATACATAAACGTGTATAACTGTAATTAAAATAAAAACAAATAGTGACCGAGAAGGGAAAAGGATGTATATTTACGGTACCAGTGTCATTGCAAGAGGATCAGACAGCCAGTGATATCTTCTTTACAATGCCATGACAGGGTGCGACTCACGGTCTTATTTCAGGAGAGTGTTGGGATCAGCTTTCTTAACTCTTTATCTGCTTCCTCTCTAGTAGTAAATATGCAATGTTTGCCTTGAATCTCCACTTTCAGTTTGGCAGGATACAAGAGGCTGTATCTGATATCGGCTCTTCGTAAGCGCTGTTTAATATTATAAAAGGATACACGCTTAGTAGCAGTTGAGGGTGAGAAGTCAGGGAAAATACGAATTAGGTTATTTTTAAACATAATCTCTTGTTTCTCTCTGAGAAGTGACATTACATTTAACTTTGATTGTAACGTCTCGAAGCACTCAACAAAGGTCCAGTTCTTAGAGTTGTTTGATCCCCGTATGCGATAAGCTGCAGCTATCATGGTGTCTGATTTAAAGTCCTCTCCAATTATTTTGGAGAATAGTTCAGCTACGAATTTCACTGGGTTTGGACTTTCGCAATTCTCAGGTAGACCTTCAATTCTAATATTATTCCTTCTGCATCCATCTTCCAGAGCAGCAAGTCTGTCTCTGAGTTTTTTGCATCCTGAATTCGCGGCTGTTGCTTTTCCATCAGCAGTGGATGCTAGATTTTCGGTGAATGTCTACTTAACATTCTCCAGCTGATCAGCAAATGTGCTCAGTTTAGACACATTTTCCTGAATGTGCTCCTCAATTTTTTCCAGCATACAATTAAAGGCCACCTCAAAGTGATTATATACGTGTTTCTCCGAGCCTTTATTATCCTACCGCAGCTCTTGCACCTCTCGCCGCAGCTTCTCACTTGTCTTCTCGCTTGTCTTTTCACTTATCCTATCGTTTGTCTTGAGCATACTATTTATTTCTTTATTTGTATCATTCTTTATCTCTTGCTTGAGCTCAGTGATCATCACCTTCAGTTCGGACAGATCATTTCTGCTTTCATGCACCGCGGCTCGCAAGAAGTAGGTGAGCTTTCGTGACCTGCATCACTTGCACATTCACTCCCATTTTCACTCTCAACTGGAGACGATGCAGCGGATCATGGTCCAGAGGAGTCTGGGCTTTCACCTGTCTGTTCCAGGTCAGTCTCTGATAGGCCGTATCTTGAACTTGAACTTGGACTAGCCTGTCTAGGCTTGGATGTAACTTTAAGTTTCTTTTCCGTTTCTTTCTGTCCCCCTTTCTTGCCGGCCATGTTTATATATGCTTGCATATACTATGATAGAACCCTCGGGTTGGATAAATACAGGATACCTTGGGAAAATAAGAAATAATAACACTGCTGCTAGCGGAGCTCAGCTTCAGATGTCCATCTCCCGCAACGGACGAGACCAACTGCAAAAACAGCCTTTTTGTAACTTTTAATTATTACTTTGTATCATATACAGTAAAATGGGCAGATTTTCATATGACACAGCTCTGCTTTTTGAACACCAAGTCTACTAAGAACAGATTTTAAACTCTTTTCCAGCACCCTAAAACATTACTTGGCTCCTGACTCTGTTCTTGTTCAAACTGAAACCAAGACCACTGATTTGCTGTTGCTTTATGTTAAAACTATTAAGTAAACCAAAGCAGGTTGTTTTTATTTTTAATCATGGTGGAAAATAACCTTTATAGTTCTGATTTTCCTTTTATTATTGTAATGGCTTTAAAAACAATGTTTTAAAGAGTGTCAGCAAAGCATATTTAACTACCTCAATTAACATGTATCTTTAGGAGTCTGCTGGCTTATGAAATCAGTCCTAAAACAAAGGCATAATGAAAAATAAGCATTAATGTTATTTGTATTTAATTTTTGCTGAATCTATTTAAAAAAAAAACTTTTTTTGTTTAATCTTGTGCTGTATATCATCATCATGCATCATCATGCTGCAGACTTAATTGCATTCCAGCTAGAATTTTATTCATATTAAAGCCTATTCTTCTTGTGATTTGTTTAAAATTTTGATTTGAATTATTTGTTAACTTAGTAGCAGAATTTTTAAATTGATATGAATCAGAGTGCCTGCTAAATAAAAACTTAAAATGAGGAATGAATACTTAAATATTATTACAATGCAACATATAATGCATTTAGTATCTTCATCTGTGAAATGTGAATAGACTCACAGTGTCTTGGATTTATTTAAAAGAACGATCGGCAGTGATCAAGGACCAGAAAGCCACATAGTAGAGGGAATCACAATATAATGAGTACATTTAATGTGTTTAAGTAATCATGAGCAATTTTGTCTTGGTTTCATATAAGCATCACAAAAATGTTAAATGTTTCAGTTCCACTTTCTCCTTGAACATGTCACTTTCTACACAGACAAAAATCCTATTTGATGAAGGGCTATGTTTAAAAGTTTCACTTTCATTTTATTAATTTTTACATTTTTAACAGAGATGTAAAGGTTTCACAATTTTTAGTAAGGGCACTTGCCAGATTTGCTCTTTTCTGCCAAAAATCACTGGCCACAACTTTCTGATTGGCATGAGTTTCCTTGAAAGTCACACATTTATTGTTTCATAAAAAAAATTACATGGATTTTGCTAAATTGGGATACTTACAGTTCTGTAGTCTCTCGGTATGTGTGTGTGTGAGCAAATGATAGTCAATGTACAATTCTCAGTTAACTTATGAATTTAAACTAACAGTGTTTGTCTTTCTGTAACTATAGTGTAAGGAGAAAAGAGATATGCATGGCTTAACCCTTTAAAGATAAACTATGTTATATGGAAGTCCATAAAATTGATAACATGTGAAGCAAAACAAACAAACAAAGCACAATTGTCATACTTATTTAATGCTTCCATTTATATGTATGTGGTTGTGTACTCAGTTCATAGTAAATTAATTTCATTTATAACAGTTACAAAAATAAATTACCATGTTGAAATAGTTTGAGCACTGGGTTTAGAATATTTCAAGTAAAAAATGGATAGAATGAGTACAATCAATATCTGTTCCAGGTTTTGCCACAGAGATGGTGATTGACTGATATGTAAAATCATCTGTTGCAATGTTGAAACTTAACATACTTTTTGCTGTACAGTTTTGTGCTTTGAAAACTAATTATATAACATAAGATTTGCATTATCCACACATCTGTGGAAGCTTATCCAAATTATGAGATTAGGAAGAGACAGATCTTTTCCAGAAACCAGCAAGGCAATAACAAATTTACATTATATTTATTTTGTGCATTATTAGAAGATGTTTAACCCTAAACAGGAATCCACAAAGCATCTTGAAGATATACTGAAAGCTCAAAGAAACTTAACCTGAAACTTGCTTAACCTGAAAAGCCAGTAAAATGCTAAAATCTGGAATAAATTATGACCCTAAAATAGCTTTAGTGGGGGAATTTGGTTGTGGTTTCTTTGTGGCCACATAATTGTCTATGTGGAATTTCAGAGTGAAGTTTGGAATCCTTGACAAAATAATGACTTGTTTCAAGCCAAACACAGGGGAATTGCATTTCAACTATACTATATGGCTAATTCAAGTTATCTCCCTCACAACACAAAGTAATGAAGGGATAGTGAAAACCAGCACATGACTTTCAATTTTAAACATGCCTTACTGCATTTAAATAATTATATCTGTCCTTGGACTGAAACTGAACATTTTAAGACATGTGATCATCAATGAATTAAAGCTACTGCATAAGACTGAAGTACTACATGAAATAAAAAGGCTGTTCCTAAAGAAATACTTTTAAGTACAACATTATCTGAAGATTGAGGATATAAATGTATGTTTACAATAAAGAAAAAAAATGCTAGTAGATTTAGAGTCTGCTTAAATAAACTATTGATAAAAACCTTTCAACTGAGGGCAAGTGTGAAAGATAAATCAAAGAGGTGAAGGTGATTGCTTATGAAAGAATCTAAAAATACTTCGATGATAATAATGCTGATAATGTTATTGGGTAGCAATTAAATCCTCAATGGCCTTGGTACAGATATTAACAATGGCCAAATTTTAAACCAGACTAAATGTTTTGAATTCTATTTATGGTGTGAAGCTTTGACTATATTAGCCATGAATATTTGACTGTAACATTTTGTTGCTGTCATTTCTCTCCAAGCACTTCATTACGACTGGAACAAGTGCCACTGGGATGTAATCATTTAAGCAGTCCACTTTTATTTTCTTGAGGGATAATGGTTTTCCTTTTCAAACAGAGAGCAACAACACATTATCTCAGTGAAGTATTAAAAGATGTCACTGAAGATCTATTTGGTTGTTAAAGATTTTAAAACATGTTGGAGAGACTGAGGCTGGGACACACTAAATAGAATTTTTGAGATAGGCATGATCAAGTTTGCATATCTCTTGCACTTTGTACCAACCTGGTACATCTGGATAACACAAACTGTTACTCTATAATCATGTTTAAAGATTGTAGCTCAGCATTTAACACTGTTGTACCAGCAAAGCAGACTACCAAACCCCTTAATTTAAGACTTATTATCACCATTGTGATTGAGTTTTGGACTTTCTAACCAAAAGACCTCATCATGTGGGAATTGGCAGCATCACAGCCTTCATGCTGACCCTCAACCAATGAATCGCTACATTATAATGTGCTGAGCCCCACTTCTCTGTCCTTGTTCACTTCTTGACTGTGTGGCCAGGCACAGCTCTAACTTCATCATTAACTTTGCTCATAACACCACCATCATAGGCCTGATCACCAACAATGATGAGACAGCTTACACAGAAGAGGTGAACTGTATCTGTTGACTTAGTGGTGCTAGGACAACAATTTAACCCTCAAAGTAGCAAAACCAAGAAGCTAGTCATAGACATCTAAAAGAAGAAGACAGACCATATTTTCAGGTACATCACTGGGGATGCTATTGAAAGAGTGAGCAGCTTTAAATTTCAACAGGATAAACACGAATACAGTGGTTGAAGACACATATGATTTACAGTTGCTTACTTATTAGCTTTATTTTAATCCTAGCATTATTAATCTTGAAAAAGTCAGGCAGTCAGTCATCATCCAACCCATTATATCCTAACACAGGGTCACGGGGGTCTGCTGGAGCCAATCCCAACCAACACAAGGCAAGAACAAATCTCTGGGCAGGGCATCAGCCCACCGCAGGGCACACACATACACCAAGGACAAGTTTAGGATCACCAATGCACCTAACTTGCATGTCTTTGGACTGTGGGAGGAAACCGGAGCACCTGGAGGAAACCCATGCAGACACAGGGAGAACATGCAAACTTCACACAGGGAGGACCTGGGAAGCGAACCCAGGTATCCTTACTGCAAGGCAGAAGTTGAATTAAATGAGTGTTGTACCTATATAAAGTATTGGTCCACTGTGGACGATTTCACATTTTATTACTATACAACGTTGAATCACAGTGGATTTAGTTTGGCTTTTTTGACTTTGATCAACAGAAAAAAAACTCTTTAATGTGAAAACAGACTTTCTAAAGTGATCTGAACTGATTACAGATATAAAACCCAAAACGATTGCATAACTATTCATCCCCTTCAAGTTATAGTAGAAGCACTTTTGGTACTAATTCCAGCTTTGAATCTGTATGGACAGTTCTCTATCAGCTTTGCAAATCTGGACACTACAATTTTTCCCCATTGTTGATGTTTCAGATGCCATGGGTTTCATACATGAACAGCATTTTTCAAGTCAGCCACAAATTCTCGATTTAGTTGAGGTCTTGATTCTGACTCAGCCACTCTAGGACATTAATATTGTTCTTTTATTCCTGTTTAACTTTAGCTTTATGTTCAGAGTCATCTTGCTAGTATCAAATCTTCTCCCATGGCACTGGCTTCTTACAAACTTCATTGGGTTTTATTCCAGGATTTCTGTTTATTTTGCCTCATTGATTTTACTCTCTGCTCTTAACAGCCTCCCAGGGCCTGATGCAGAAAAGAATCCCCCACAGCAATGTGTTGCCACTGACATGCTTCAAGGTAGCAGTGGTGTGTTTTTGATAATCTACAGTGTTTGGCTTATGCCAAACATAACATTTAGCCTGATGGCCAAAACGCTTGATTTTGGTCTTGTCAGACCACAGAGCGGTCTACAAGTTGACTTCAGAGTCCCCCATGGGTGTTCTAGAAAAAACTGGCTGAGATGTCATGTTTTTTTTTTAATGGTGGCTTTTTCTTTGCCACTTTAATATAAAGTTGAGACTGGTAAAGCACTTGTTTAACAGATGTTGTATGTAAAGTTTCTCTAGTCTCATTTATGTAGCTTGTTCTTGGTGGTTTCCCTCACAAGACTTCATCAAGTCACTCAGTTTTTATGGGCAGTCTGCTCTAAGCAGGTTCCCAGCTGTGCCACACTTTTTCCATTTTAATAATTAATTTAACTACATTTCAAGGGATACTCGGTTACTTGGATATTGTCTTGTATCCATCTCTAACTTGTGCTTTTTGATCATCTTTTTGTATATTTGCTTGGAGAGTTCTTTTGACTTGATTCTGTGATGTAAGTTAGGCTATTATACTGGCCTTCCAGATACAGAAGCATTAAGACTACAACCACTTTAAACCTCCTGACTACAGACAAGTGATCTCCACTGAAAAAAATTGTGAGTTCTAAAACAAATTGGCTACATCAATGATGATTTAGGTGTATTATTAATACTTATGCAATCTATTATTTTGCATTTTATATTTTGTTATTCATTTAGAGCTCTTTGCAGAGATCTGTTAATACATTGACAATAAAGATTTTTTTTCTGTTGATTAGTGTCAAAAAAGCCAAATTAAATCCACTGTAATTTGTTTTATTAATGTTATACGAAATAATGCATTAAAATTTCAAGGAGTGAACTATTTTTATAGGCACTGTAAGTACAAAACAAATAAATGAGATTATCAACATAATTTTAAAAAATACCATAGAAAATACTGTAGAACACTGGGATATTGTAAGCTGATTGTTCCTGTTACTAAAGCAAGTGACTGCTTTTTTGACTATTTTGAGTTTGAAATTCAATTATACTTCATTGCCCTGTTTACACCTGAAGAGGACATACAAATTGCAAACCAAAAAATGCCTTTTTGTTTCTTCTTATTAGTTTACATTTCATAACCATTTCAGGTACTTCTCTTTGCATGTGTTTTTTTTTTTTTTTTTGGTTATTTTTTTTTTTGTTTGTTTTTTTTGTAGGGACTTTTGATTCTGCTATTTCCAGAAAAGTTTGAGGTGACTCTGAATTGGTTTACTATGATGGACTGGCATATAATCCTCATCTTAGTTTCTTTCACATGAAATTCAAGCCTCCTAAGGCTTGACAGACAATCCAAGAGTAATAATGGTAGCATCCGAGAGGTTTGCACTTCAGAATAATCAACTGGAGATTTTAGGATCCTCTAACTCTATAAATGGACAAAGCATATTCTGAAATGGATGGATGGCTATTTGTAAAAATTAGAGAAGTATAAAGTGTTAACTTGATCAGCAAAATAGGACTAAAAAATAAGAGATTATTTTCTTTATCTTCAGTGTTGCTTATTTACTTACTGAATAATTTACAACAAATGATTAATTTTTTACAGTTACAGTCAATAGTTCTGCTTTGTTTAAACATCCTCAAATGTTCAAACCTCTTCCCTAAATACTCAGATAACGTACTCTTTAATCATATTTGTATACACACAGTATTTATTAAATGCATACTGTTGTGGATTATATTTTGCACTGAAATCTGAAAATAAGTCTCAGTATGCTTAAAACTAACAATTAAAAAAAAAGGTTTCGGAGCTGTAATGTAGAGTACCTTGGAGCAACTCAGTACCTCCCAATCTCTCCTTAAAAATGTAAGTGCTAAATTGTATATATGCTGATAGTCTAATAATACCAGTTATAGAGGTTTGTGTGTGTGTATACATATATATATATATATATATATATATATATATATATATATATATATATATATATACATATATATACATATATATATATATAATAATAATAATAATAATTCATTACATTTATATAGCGCTTTTCTCAGTACTCAAAGCGCTATCCACATATATATATATATATATATATATATACATATACATATACATATATATATATATATATATATATATATACACATACATATATATATATATATACATATACATATATATATATATATACATATATATATATATATATATATACACTGTATATATATATATATATATAATATACTGTATATGTATATATATATATTTATGAACCAATTTGTTTTTCCTGAACGGCCCCTCATAATATAATATAATATATATATATATATATACATATACAGTATATTATATATATATATATATATATATATATATATATAGTACTATATACTGTATATTTCATAAAAACGGTTTGATAGTGTGATCAACATAAAAACAGATTATTATACATAAAGAATGATATGTGCAACAGTGAGATGGGGTGAGGAAAGAGGCAAAGAAAATGAAGAATGGTAAAAAAAAAAAAAATTGGGGTGATTAGGATTAATAGATAACAATTGCGCAACAATAGCTTTTGTTGGACATAGCTTTGATGTTTTTTTTTTCTGAAACACTTGCTACATATATATATATATATATATTTATATTTATATATATAAAAAAAAGAAGTACCTGCAAATGAGCATTTCTTTATCAAACTGTGACAATGTTGGTGCAGTTCCAGGTTTGAAATGTGTGACGTTGAAATAAGACAAGGTATGATTAATAAAGCCATGCATGGTGCCAGTCTCACTGTACATGTACAGATAGACCAAACGTGGGATGAAATCAGACGTGAAGGAGATGACAAATGCCTAGGAAATAAAAACAAAAATATTATAAAACATGACTTGCAAAACATTCAAATGAATATATTAAGAATATAAAACATCTAAACGTGGTGGTAATGATAATGCAATTTGTACCTTGTTAATGAAAATAAAAATTACACAGAATAATGAAGTAAATAGGAAAAGCAGAAATGTTCCAGGCCTTACCAGCAGACTCGTCAAATCATGAAAATATGTAAGCATATATTTAGCTATTTTACTGTAATACAACACAACTTTATATTGTACATTTAAAAGAAAGAAACTATCACAGTGGTAGACAATTTTCCAGCTAAAAACATAAGATTAATGACATAATGTGCCAGTTGTACGTAAGTGATTAACTAAAATGGAAAAAGTTGTGTAGAGATAGTAACGTTGGGAAAGGGACACCATATTAAAAAGGTCAGGTTGTAGTGGATATGGCAGTTTAACCTGTAAGGCCAGGTTTATACTTCACGAGACACAAAGCATGCTCCAGCGGACGCTCCTGCTATGCAAGCGTATTATACTTGTGCTCGTACTTTGCGTAAATCTGGAAGAATTCACCAGGTGGCAGTGCAAGATATTATCACGGTGAGAACAGGTTCAGCTTCGCTGTGTTGTGAATTGCCTGGAACACCCATTAACTTCCAATGACACCTTACCGCAATATCTCTGAAAAGGATGTTTAATGATTAATTCCATCAATCCAGGGATGTGCCCATTCCAGCTAGCATTGGGCACGAGGCAAAAACAATCCCTGGACGGGGCACCAGCTCATTGCAAGGTGAATACAAGCACTCACAATCACTAGTGTCATTTTAGTGTCACCAAATCTGCATATCTTTGGAAGGAAACCGGAGCACACAATGGATCCCCAGCAGGAAAACTTCTAAACTCCAGGCAGGGAATTCTAGCGACATGACTCCCTATGAGACAGCAGCACTACCGCTCTGCTACTGTGTCACTCTTGTGTGTAATTATTAACAATATTCATTATTTAAATTAAATTAATGATTTATCTGTAAAATGTAACATAAATAATTTAATGCATTTCATCATGAAAGTGATATCAAGTATAAATCTAAAGATTTTAAATGTGCAGAGAGTTGGAATATCATACATATAATGTGTTCTGTGTGGTATTTATTGCTGTTTGTGCTGCTGTCAGGTCAGGAGGAAGCCCCAGCAGCTCATAGTGATTAACAACTGGTAAGACGTTTACAACGGTCTGCTTTAATGATAAAGAGATTAAAGTCGAATGTCCACTTTAATCACTGATGCTGTTGTAAAGGTGCAAAAAAAAAGACAGCACTGAATATGGTATGTGAGACCTTTAGAATGTATTGTTGTATGCGCATATGCGTTCTGAGCATGAAGTATAAACCAGCCCTTATTGGTCCCAACTTCAGCATAAGAATGACCCCAAACAGACTGCCGAAATCATAAAAAATATTTGCAGTGAAAAGAGGAACAAGGAATTCTTCAACAAACGGCATGGCACCTACAGAGCCCTGATCTCAATATCATTGATTCAGTTTGGGATTACTTGCAGAGATAGAAGTAAATAACACAGCCAAAGTCTGAAGAAGAGTGGCAAGTTTTCCAAGAGGCTTGGAATAACCACACGAGTACTTGCAGAAACTGCGTACAAGCAAAAGGTGATCGTAGCAAACACAGATTTCATTCCAGTTTTTTTCTTTTTAGTGCACTTTCTAGTAAGTTTATTCATTAATAACTATTCATGCCATTTTTTTAAAGCATTTCTGCTTTTTTCAGCACTTTTTCACAAGACTTTTACACAGTATTATGCATGTTTTCTACAATGTTGTAAACCTGTGGTTTTGAATGTGTTTTTGTGGTCAGATGTGTTGGAAAAAGCCCCTAAACATCTGAAATATAAAATTTAATAAATTATGAACATTAAAAATAAAAGGTTGTAAAATGTCAAAAAACATAATGTAATTGCTTTATTACCATTTTCTAAAAAGCAGAACCTATTTGGCCTGTTTTGTATTTGCTTTTATTTATTAATAATAATAATTTTATTTATATAGCACCTTTCCCATGCTCAAGGCACTTACAGAATATAAGAAAGAACAGCAGGGTATACAGTATGTAGCATTGTACAAACCGGATAAATAAATAAAGAAGAGTAAGATAGTAAATTCAGAGAAAAAAAAAGCCTAACAGACAACATAATTGATGGTCTAGTACACACACACACATACAGGTTACATGAGCATCTTGACAGAGAAGTAAACTGAGAGAAGGGTAATAAAGTCAAGTAGAGCTAAAAGCCTTCCTGAACAGATGAGTTTTGAGTTGTTTTTTAAAAGAATTCAGCTGATCTAATTAATTCTGGTAGGTCATTCCACAGTCTGGGCGCTGTACAGCTGAAGGCCTTGTCACCCATGGACTGTAGATTAGTGTGGGGCACAACAAGATTGCCAGAATCAGAGGACCTCTGATCACAAGAATTACAGTACCAAAAAACACTCAGGTTACAAGAGTCTAAAAGTAACAAGAATAACAAGATACATAATAAAAACAAAATAGGAAATACTGTATGTTTAAATTCCAGTTGCTGGTGAGGATCAGTAAAGTAGTCACTTAAACTGGTATTTAATGACTTGTCTTTCATCAAATCTTTTTCTCACAGGCAAGGAAAACAGACACGTTATCCCCTCGTCTCTAAAATGCTAGATATTGATGTTACACAAAAGTAAGATAAGAATAATTTGAAAGATGGTAATCAGCACTTTTATTTGGATCCAAAGGAGTCATACAATAATTGGAAAAGGAACATTGTAAAAAACAACCTCTTGACGAAACAAACATATGAGCTCCTTTAGTTTTTCAATCACTAAAGCTCTTTGCAAAAGATGTAAGAAACAATTATACATTTAGGGGTATTTCAAATAGGGTTGATCCATACTGAAAATTATACAAATTCCACTGAGAAAATGCATAATTTTTCTAAATTAAAAGAAGCAAAAAACAATTCAAATATATAATTCAAATAATTATGAAGCAATTATAATAGCATTAAATTGTCATAAATGTATCAAAAATATATCAAATGTTGCCCTCAAAAAATTAGAAACAAAACATCATTTTTAATCTATGTGTAACACTGTGAGGTAAAAATGAGTCATTAAGGGTTATGCGCAAACAAAACAAGACATACTGACCCTAAGTAAACAGTAATAGTTTAAACTAAATATATTAAATCAATATAGTGATATAATTCTATATTGTGATTTCAGTGCTCCTTAACTCCTTTACGGCAAATCTTTAGGATGAGAACTTAGAGGGCTGAGGGAAAGCAAGATGAAAAAGTCCGGAGCAATAGGTGAAATTAATAGAGGGAGCCTTGATCCCTGTTTTGGGGTTGTAGGCAGCTGGGAAACTGTCAAAACTATCTGGCCCTTTAAATGAATATAGGGAATAAGTGGAAGTAACAATGGCCACCAAAAGGTACTTTGTACATTACTAGGAGCATCTCTGACCTCAGAAGTGCCCCCTAGATAGGCTTAAATATGAACCCACAAAAACGCTGGGTCAGAAGGTGAATAGGGACAAAGGCTTGGTTGTCTATTTTATTTATGAAAATTAGGACTTCAGGTTTTTTTTACCATTTGCTCTGAAAAGGAGAAGATATTGTGATGAAACAAAAAAAAGAATACTTACATTAATGATGACTGAAAACTTTCCCATGCCACTGAGAATGTTGTACCAAATGCCTAAAAAGGAAAATTGCAAATTTAAGGGATATTTAACAATGCTACTATTCATATAAAATACACACTGCACTTATTGAGTTTGAATATCTGCTCATAGATACAGTCCAAAGCAATAATGGAAACCACCAACAGTAATGAATGGCACAAAGTAGGACATCTCTGACATATAAATAAACAGCAGCTAAAACAATTTAATTCATCAATTATGCAAGCAATATTCTTTTTCACATAAAAAAATCCACAGTAGCTTCATTTTAAAAGTAGAAACTTTTAAATATTTTAATCAGGCTTTATTATTAGAGTATGTTGGGGGCTTTTAAACTATAAAAAAACAATGAAAATATTATTTCTCTTTTTTAAATATGTGATATAATTAAAAAAAAAGACTATAAAACAGCTACAATTGTTTTCTACTGTTGCTAATGCAAATTCTTTTAAATGCTGCACAGTTCTTCCTACAGTATATCATCTATTTGTTACTTTGGTTTTTTTATTTATAGAGCTGACCAATGAGCCATTATCATAAGTTTAAAGTCACACAGTCCTTTTTATTTCTTCACACTTATTCCAGAAAATTGTATTTGAAGGTGTTAAGTACTTCATCCTGCCAACTTTCTGGCTGTACAGGTTTAAGGGAACCAAGGAGTGCTGTCTAGTATTATTGAAACTATAGTCAACCTCTTGGAAGAGAGCCAGCATAGTGTTAAAAATGTTGAAACTAAATATTACACCATAGTATTTTGATTTACAAGTCATATGCAATGCACAGTAGTAACTAATAGGTCCCTTGGTTATTTTGTTTTCAATAGTACTTAAATTTGTTGGGTGTCCACCAGCATTTACTTCTTAGTTTCTTCTCAGACAATAACTGCTTTTATAATTCAAAAATGCTTCATCAGTAACAATGGGGGGGCATTTACTGTGCATAAAATGTAGCATCACATATCTGTACTTAAAAAATAATTAATTTTCAATTTTTTTTATTTTTTTCCATTTTGTCACTGTTGGGTTTAAATATGGTAGGGCTGAAAAATTATAAGTTAGTTCTCTTATATATAGTAGTCACTGATTCAAACAACTGATTTTAAGCCCTTCTGCTCACCTGGTTCTAAAAATAATGGAAACATTAATGAACAAAATCTCTTCACTAAAAAGCTTTTATGGAGCTGAAGCTTCTTACTTTGAGTATGAATGAGCTTACTCTGACAACAATAATAACTGGATATTCTAAAAATTGTGTCATTTTTTATCATCATGTAATAAAAAATATAAACAATATACAGAGGTCATAATGAGTTACTGGTTTAAGCGCAGATCTTCTACTAGGGCTACTGTACTGATAATTGATTCCTTTTATTTATTTATTGCTTTTAATATGATTTATTTATAAGGCATGATTTTAAATAGCATAAAATATAATTTAGTATTAAAGTTGAGAACATTATTTTAATTATGAAGTTGGAGGTCTGATTCTTGCTGAACCTTGCTTTAAAGAATGAGGTACTATACTTAATGGTGAGGATTCACTAATGGTAGGAAAATGAAGATGAGTTTCAGCTTTTTAATGACATTTATCATACAGTTAAATATAAGGCTAACAGTTTCACATCATATATGCGCATTTTTCAATTTCGTTGTTCCTTTGTAAAAGTGACAATGACAATAAAGATCTATCTATCTATCTATCTTTACTGCAGTAATTGCACTTGTGACAGCTGCTCATCCTGTACTATACTTAACGTCTAATGAAACAAGACGTGAAAAGAAATAGCAACAGGGAGCTGCCTCTTAGGTTTATGGTCATCAGATGAAAAGACAAATAGATTTACATCTGTCTGCAGCTTGGCTCCTTGAATAGAAACTCAAGATCAGTGTTATCTCCCTGAGAGCAATGGGAGAAAAAAACGAGTATTAAAGCAGATTTTTTTATTTTGCCCATACTTAATGTAACAAAACACAATACAGATGTAATTATGCATGTTTGGCATGTTAATTATATGGTATGTGGATAACCTTTTAGCTCACTGTACAAGAAATGCCATAGCTATTGAATAATGTAAAGCTTTATTTAAGTCTGTTTTCTTATTTATATCTTATTTATGTAACTATAAATTTATGATTAAAGAATAGTCAATTAAGGGAGAAAAGTTCAAATACAATTAACAACCCAATGCATAGTTTTATTTTTCTGTGAAACTTCAGACTACAATTTTCATTATGACATAGTTAAGACTGAAGACAGTAACAGAATAAAAAAATGCATAATTGAATATGCACCTACATTGCACAGCCCATACTATAATTAGTTGTTTACTTAACATTGAAACTAAGCATTTAAAAAAATAAAGCACTCAGAATCTACTGGTTACTGTATACTATACTACTACTACTACTTACCAGCAGCCAAGTAATCATATTATGACTAATTCATCAATAACACCGTATTTTAATGTTTTCCCATGCAAAAAAACAAAAAAAAGAAAACAACTTAACAAAAAAAAATGTAAAGGTACTCGCACACCACTTTTAACACTGTAAATGGATGGTCCTGTCTTAGATTGGCCTGAGGATCATCTTGCACTCTTCTATATGGGTGACTAAAAGATTTTCCCTCAATCTTAAAAAAATGAAGTATGTCTTCCAAGACTAGAATTTAGTTCAACTGAGGCGATTTTCAAAATAATCTTTCATTACCAGAATATTCTTTTTTAAACATTACCAATGTCCTTTGCTCGTACTGCATCTGGCCTTCGTAACTCTGTGACAAACTTTCTGGCATCAAGACGTATTTCAATAATGTTGTTTAAGAGTGCAAAAAGAGGCGCAAGAGGGAATGAAGCAACGAAAAGTGTGACAAATCCAAACTGGATGACTGAAAGAAAGAAAAAATAATAATTCAGAATTTAGCTATGTTCATACAATTAACAATAGCAACATGGCTCAAAATGTATTATTTTTACGTTACTAGCTCATTACATTTTATTTGGGACTAAACCACAACATGCACTGAATCTTAAATATTTTTTAAGTGTCATAAATAGCAACGTACGGTATAGTACACTTTCAGTAAACTTATCCAATCAGAAATACAGAAACATTCAAATACTGTACAATTATACTGTAAACAATGGCCAGTGCTTAAAAATATTTTTTTCAGTCCCATCTGCACACTGAGTTACCCTTTACCAAATTGTATTACATGGATGGAATGACTGAGTTGAGAATTAATGACTGCAGTACATTAAAATGAAATTAAAGCAAATTTTCTCTTATGTAAAATGCAGAAATTATTGAAACTTCATATTTAAAGTTTGAAAAGTCATGTTATTTCAATGGTATAGAGCAGGGGTCGCCAAGTCCGGTCCTGGAGGACCACCGTGCCTGCAGATTTTCATTCTAACCCTTTTTTGAGTGAGTGCCCTGTTTGTGCAGCTAATTAACTTCTTGTGAATTCATTTTAATTGAATTGCTTTTTTGAGGTTTGTTCCCCTGAATTTCTTAATCGTTCCTCTGAATTGCTTCATTTCTCTCCTTAAATGGCAACTAAACAGAAATGAAATGTGAAGTGAGTGAACCAAGAGAAGACCAACTAAGTCAGGGCCACAAACTCCAACCAGCTGTTTAATGAGGTGACGATTCTTGTTGTTAATTAAACTCTTGCTTTAATTTCATGACTTGTTGCTGCTCTCATTGTGCATTAGCAGACATTTCCAAAATTGTTGATTTTCTATTTTCTGAGAGCTCAGTTAAAATGTTTTGGAGACCTGAGAAGATCAACATTCCTGAGACCTTCAACTTTTTATTTTCAGATACTGTACTTTGGACACCAGTTGTTTTGGTTCATTTTACATCTCATTATTGTTTGGCTGCTAATTAAGGAAAAAGAAACAATTAAGGGATCTGAGTATTCAAGCGCAAGTCAATTAAAATTAGTTCAAAAGAAGATAATTAGCAGCTAAAACAGGTCACTCATTAAGAAAAGGGTTTGAATGAAAACCTGCAGCCACAGTGGTCCTCCAGGATCAGAGTTGGCAACCCCTGGTATAGAGCAAAATCAGTTGGCCAATTTGTCTAAACTTTATTTAGTAACTAGTGAGGCCATGAAGGCATTTGTTAAGTATCGTGTAAACTGATATTCAGTATATACTTTATAAATAAATCTTATATAAATTACGAATCCAAATTGAATTAAAAAATAATTATGTGCTGCTGTAAAATCACTCCTAAATCCCAACATTATTATATTATTGTGCCACTGCAAAAACAAGATATCATCTTGAAAGCAATAGCCTCACATTCACTAGACCTGCCCCAAATAGGGTTTGTGGTATTTAGAAGGTAGGCATATGCAGATAATACAGGCTAATCCTATTGCTCTATGCATTGTTTCAAATCTTGCCAGTTTCACTGGGTCATACCGTTTATCAGGACCAAGTTCAACGATGAAGAAAAATGTACACCTTATAATCTTTTCCATCTAAATATGTCTTTGTTCTTCTCTGTGTGAGACCCTTACTCATCTACAAAGTTACAGCAGATCTTCCTACTCATTCTTAGTAATAAATGTCAAAGACCTCATTTTGGTTTATAACTTAATTTATCCATTTATCTATCCATTAAATTCCAAACCTTCTGACAGTACAGGCATACAAATAAGACTTTTTCTTACTCATTTCCATATATTCTGGTGCCAACCCAGTAAATGGCTCTAAGCTATAATCCAGGTCCCATTGCTTAGGAGCCCTGTTTTTTTGGGAATTACTCTCCTCTGGTTCAGTATCTTTGTCCTTCAGCTTCCTGTATAGTTTTTTCAACTTCCTAAAAATAATAAAAAGGTTTTGAAATTCATATTAATGATAATAGGTTTAAGGGTAATAAAGTTTGGTAACATACAGTTTGTTACTTTTGTTGTTCATCCTGTACTTCAGGACATTATCGTCACTGATTTAGAAGAAACATTATAGGAGAGAATGAACATGATTAGTCAGTAATGCTTTTATTTATTTATGTATTCATTCATTCATGGCGTTTACTTTATTCTAAACAGATTAGTGTACATAATTCAGGCAAGGAAAGTGGTTGCAAGACAAAACAGCTGCACCAAAACTACAGACAACAGGAAACTTGTATTTAGCCAGTAGGTATATTTTGGTGGATGACAAATGTATTTATTTTCAGGAACAGAATTAAGGATCGTACACCTATACCTTATTTCTTCTGCCTTAGAATAACATTTACAGTTTTTTTCATGTAGAGTTGCTAATTTTATCTTCCAGTTTGAAATAATGCCCAGATATCATTATCAAAGAGTTACTGGTTTCCATGTTGATTATGCCTCAAAAGCTAATACCATACTCCCACCTGCCATGTTCCTTGCCAGGATCACCTAAGCTAATCTTCCTTGTGAAATATAACTAGCATCCTCATCACAGAATGTCTGGGCATTGTGGTATAGTGGGTCCATGGCTCTCATCAAAGGCCAGTTTTTAAAATAAATAATCACTGCGCTCGCGGCTTAGTGAGGGGGCATGGTGGTTGTGTGGCTGAAGCAGTTCTCAGGGCGATTTGCAGTGTGGGCATTTCTCACCTAAGTACACAGGTGAGAGACCGCTCGCATCCGTGATTGTTCCTGGGGCTGCTAATTTGCTGCAGCTGCCATCCATCCATCCATTTTCCAACCCGCTGAATTTGAACACAGGGTCACGGGGGTCTGCTGGAGCCAATCCCTGCCAACACAGGGCACAAGGCAGGGAACCAATCCTGGGCAGGGTGCCAACCCACCGCAGGACACACACAAACACACCCACACACCAAGCAGACACTAGGGCCAATTTAGAATCACCAATCCACCTAACCTGCATGTCTTTGGGAGGAAACCGGAGCGCCCAGAGGAAACCCACGCAGACACGGGGAGAACATGCAAACTCCACGCAGGGAGGACCCGGGAAGCGAACCGGGTCTCCTAACTGCGAGGTAGCAGCGCTACCACTGCGCCACCATGCCGCCCTGCAGCTGCCATGCCCTCTTGATATATAGAAGTGCGAGCCGGCTGAGGGTAAAAAATGAAAAAGAAAGAGAAAGAAAGATGGAGGCTGCTGGAGAAAGCAGGAAGTGAGAGAGAGAGAGAGAACTCCGGTGCAGGAGAGTGAACGAGCAAGAGCAGGCTCGAGTGAGAAAAAGTGTTTGGCCAACACTCGGTGGGGCTGAAGGAAGCGGTCGCTCCAGCTGAGCGATTTAGGAGCTGGAGTGACCAGTAGAGGAGACGACTGACCATCGAAAGGAACGGGAGTCGAGGAGGCTTTGGGCTGGTTTAGCCCCAGCTTGAGCGCCTTGGCCGCTGGGGAAATAACCCAAGTCTCGGTCCGGTTTGGAGCCCAACGTAGCCAGGGATTGGAGGGCTATCGGACCAGAATGAAAGGCTGGTAGGCGACTCTCCTGTTGAGTAGCCCAGATGGGAGTAGCAGGGGAGCCGCCATGGTAAATGAAGACACCGGGCTTTGTGTTTTTAAAGGATTGCTTCCTGTGCTATTTTAACCTCGTTGTTTTAAAGATTGTTTTTCTATTGTTTTTAACCTCCATGTGTCACTTTCGTTTTATGGATTATTTATTTAATGAATGACTCTTTTTGGAGGCACTGCACTTTAATTTGAACACTTGTTTCTTTTGTGTTGTTTTAAATAAAAGCACTTGACACTTTTATACACCATCCCCTTGCTCCATTGTTATTGCCTCACTTCTAAGCTCATCGGTAGCAGTACCGACGGTGACGGGTTCAAGGGCTCCCGAACAGCAGATGGGAGCATGGAGTCGAACCCGCATCGTCACAGGCATGTGTACTCCAACAATCATTCCTCTTCTCCAAACCTTGGTAATCAGTGTAATGAGAAACTGGCATTGACAAGTGAGTATGCTTAAATATGAGCATGATGGGCTATTAATTGCACAGCTGTCTCACAATTGTGTGATCAGATCATGGAGGTCAGGTATTTGCACAGGTTAATATGTTTCCTTCCACCTATGGCATCCAAATAGTAAGTATCCAAAACAACTAAATCATTGTTCAGTTATGGATCATATTTAGTACAGTATATCAGGTAATGCATGTTAGTGCAATGCTTCCAGGTAAAATGCATGATTATAAGATGAATAATTGGATGCATTCTTTTTAACACTTTTTTGTGTAATATTTTTGCAGTCTGCATTAATGAAAGTAAACAAATAAATATATATAGTTTTAAGCTGTTTGGGACAGCTAAGCTATTAGCTCGACAAACTGGCTTGATGGACTGAATGGTCTCCTCTTGTTTGTCAAATTTCTTTTGTTCTTAATATTAGCAGTGGTTAAAAGCTCTAATTTTATAGCATTTACCATCAAACCCATTCCTAAGTAGTCTGAAAATATTTCACAGTAATGGTATACTTCAGTTCTGAGATGCATATTGCTTACAGTGCATTATAAACACTGAATAAGATGCATAATATTAACATAGTGTTAAAATGCAGCTGCTGTGTAGATTTCAGTTCAATGAACTCTTACTTTTTTTACTAACGTGTTAAATCCTTTGATTGGCCTGCGACCCAAACCAGTGCCAACCACTGTACTGCCATGTACACTTTTACATATTGTCATGTTTGGAGATCTGTGTTGCATGAACAAAACTAATTAACAATTCTTTTCCAAGCACACCTTATCTATTAACTTGTAGAAACTGCATTGGAGTCTTAACGACGTACAAAACATAAAATGAATCTTATTTAATCTTCAATAAAACTCAGCTTTTCTCAGATGTAAAAAAATTAAAAAGATATCTTCTTCAGAGCTCCTATCCTTGAGAAAACAGAAATGCAAGATTCCAAAAGGATCTGAAAGGCAGAAGCACCCCATTCTGGACTTTTTGAGTTAGAGAAACAAGCACTGATAAAATGATGTGATGGGTAGGTATGGTGTCAAGGAGAGGAATGAAGAAAGTCAGAGGATAGTGGATTTTGCCAAAAGGATGGACATGGCTGTGGTGAATACATATTTTAAGAAGAGGGAGGAACATAGGGTTATGTACAAGAGTGGAGGAAGATGCACACAGGTAGATTACATCCTCTGCAGAAGAGATGATCTGAAGGAGATTGAAGACTGCAAAGTGGTGGCAGGGGAAAGTGTAGTTAAGCAGCATAGGACGGTGGTCTGTAGGATGACATTGGAGATCAAGAAGAGGAAGAAAGTGAGGGCAGAGCCATGGATCAAATGGTGGAAGTTGAAAAAGGAAGACTGCAAGGTTGAGTTTAGGGAGGAGGTGAGACGGGCACTAGGTGGCAGTGAAGAGTTACCAGACAGCTGGGAAACTACAGCAGATGTAGTAAGGGTGACAGCAAGAAGGGTGTTTGACATGACATCTGGAAAGAGGAAGGAGGAAAAGGAAACCTGGTGTAGGAATGAAGAAATACAGGAGAGTATACAGAGGAAGAGGATGGCAAAGAAGAAGTGGGATAGTCAGAGAGATGCAGAAAGTAGAGAAAAGTACAAGGAGATAAGGCGCAAGGTGAAGAGAGAGGTGGCGAAGGCTAAAGAAAAGGCGTATGATGAGTTGTATGAGAGGTTGGACACTAAGGAGGGAGAAAAGGACCTGTACCGATTGGCTAGACAGAGGGACTGAGCTAGGAAAGATGTGCAGCAGGTTAGGGTAATAAAGGATAAAGATGGAAACGTACTCACAAGCGAGGAGTGTGTGTTGAGCAGATGGAAAGAGTACTTTGAGAGGCTAATGAATGAAGAGAACGAGAGAGAGTAGAGGTTGGATGATGTGGAAATAGTGAATCAGGAAGTGCAACGGATTAGCAAGGAGGAAGTAAGGACAGCTATGAAGATAATGAAAAATGGAAAGGCCGTTGGTCCAGATGACATTCCTATGGAAGAATGGAGGTGTTTAGGAGAGATGGCAGTGGAGTTTTTAACCAGACTGTTTAATAGAATCTTGGAAAGTGAGAGGATGTCTGAGGAGTGGAGAAGAAGTGTACTGGTGCCGATATTTAAGAATAAGGGGGATGTGCAGTACTGCAGTAACTACAGGGGAATAAAATTGATGAGCCACAGCATGAAGTTATGGGAAAGATTAGTGGAAGCTAGGTTAAGAAGTGAGGTGATGATTAGTGAGCAGCAGTGTGGTTTCATGCCAAGAAAGAGCACCACAGATGCAATGTTTGCTCTGAGTATGTTGATGGAGAAGTTTAGAGAAGGCCAGGAGTAGCTGCATTGCGTCTTTGTGGACCTGGAGAAAGCATATGGCAGGGTGCCTCGAGAGGAGCTGTGGTATTGTATGAGGAAGTCGGGAGTGGCAGAGAAGTACGTAAGAGTTGTACAGTAAGAGTTGTACGAGGGAAGTGTGACAATGGTGAGGTCTGCAGTAGGAGCGACGGATGCATTCAACGTGGAGGTGGGATTACATCAGGGATCAGCTCTGAGCCCTTTCTTATTTGCAATGATAATGGACAGGTTGACAGAGGAGATTAGATAGGAGTCCCTGTGGACTATGATGTTTGCTGATGACATTGTGGTCTGTAGCAACCAGCAAGCCCACGATTCTCGAAAGAATCACAAATCCAAGAATGGCAATCACTTTCTGTTCCCTCTGATACTTGCAGGGATGAAATATCATGAAGGGTGGGTGCGTCCTGGGAAAGTTCATGAAATGAAATAAACATATTTGTACTAAAGCAGTTTCTTTTTGGAGCTGTGACTCAGTTGTAGGCACCTTCGTTTATTGTTTTTATCCATGCAGTCTATTTTTTGTTTTTCTATGGCTGTATCGTCAGCGAGAAGTTGGTTGCTGATGGCGGCAGATTCGCGTGCTGAAGTGACCATGGCGGCGGATCCGGGCATGGAGGGCTACATTACTAAACGAACGTGGTATATGCAGTGGTGTGGGCGGTCGCGTTCGGGCGGCTGTACAACCTGGCGTGCACGCTTTACCTTAGGTTTAGTTCACAGGTCGTAGCCATGGTAAAGTTTTCATTTAATTAAATAAACATATTTGTACTAAAGTGGTTTCTTTGTGTGGGCGCCTTCGTTCATTGTTTTTATCCATACGGGCTCGTTTACAGGTCGTAGCCATACGGGTTCGTGTTTGTATTACTAATCGTTGAGCTCCTTCCATTTGGAGCCGTGACTCCTTTGCCTCTGCTGTGTCAGAAGCGTGTTGTGGGCGCGTTCGTTCATTGTGTTTATCCATACGGGCTCGTTTTGTATTTCCGTTAGTTGAGCTTTTTCATTGTGGAGCCGTGATGTCTTTGCTTCTGGTGTGTCTGAAGCGCGTCGTAGGAGCCTGTATTGTTTTTATCCATGCGGTCTCGTCTTTGTTGTTCTGTGGCTGTGTCGTTATGTAGAAGTCGTTTACTGTTAGGAAGCATACTCCAACTTACACACACTGACTGCTGGCACAGTGGATTAGAGCAGGTGTAGTTTACAGGTTGTGGTGTTTGGGCACCACGCACTGACTCTGGGAACTACGGGCTCGGTTTTGTATTACAAATCGTTGAGCTCACAGGTTGTGTTGTTCAGGCACCACCTATCGACTCTGGGAAGCTGCTGGGTTTGACTCTGGGGCGCCACGGCACACTGCGCATGCATGTCGGTGCGTCCGCCGTCCGTGCATAAATTAAACTGTGGTTTAGTAATATAGATAGTTGGGAGCAGGTTGAAGAGACCCTGGAGAGGTGGAAATATGCTCTAGAGAGGAGAGGAATGAAGGTCAGTAGGAACAAGACAGAATACATGTGTGTAAATGAGAGGGAGGTCAGTGGAATGGTGAGGATGCAGGAAGTAGAGTTGGCGAAGTTGGATGAGTTTAAATACTTGGGATCAACAATACAGAGTAATGGGGATTGTGGAAGAGGGTGAAAAAGAGAGTGCAGGCAGGATGGAATGGGTGGAGAAGAGTGTCAGGGGTAATTTGTGACAGACGGGTATCAGCAAGAGTGAAAAAGAAGGTCTACAGAACAGTAGTCCAGTGTTTCAACTCTAAGCAATGACTACAATCTTGGGAAAGCAACTGGTTCAAAGGGAGATATCTGTACAAGATGTGCAGTGGATTTAACAATGAGCAAAGCTGCAAAAAGGCATTTGTCCATTGTTTCAATGCTATTCATTAGAGCAGCACCTAGGTCTGTAATAATGAAGAACCAGAGGAACACCAATTTGTTGGAAAGGCTTATAAGTAGGTTAATCAAGGGTTGTGTAAACTTGGGAATGGGGAGCAAGGAGTTTAGGACAGGCCAGGTTTAGAACTGTACATGGAGGAATAAACAGTGTAAAAATAAAAATTAGTGGTAATGTAAATTCTAACCCAATGTTTAAACATAAAAGTAAATGGAGTAACACATTAAAAATATTTTAACACACATCTTTTTAGTAATATTAAAAATGCAAGTTAACAGGGGGATATTATAGACATGGTGGACTTTAAATATCAGAATATTAAATGGGATAACCTTGCAGATAGCAGAGTACAAGAGCAGGAATTTTTAGAAGTAACCAGTGACTGTTTTTTAACACAGTATATAAAAGCACCAATACAGGGTGAAGCCTGTGTTCTATAATCAGGATAGAATTGAGGGTATATAGGAGACTGAATACAGTTCTCAGTGTTTTAGAAGAGTGAGGACGCAAACACTAAAACTGTTAGGGAAATTTTTGAGCAAATGCTGCAGCATCTAAGGAGGACAGACTGGGATAAGCTCTTCAGTGTGGAGACCATCGAGGAGCAGTGCAAAAGGTTAAAAAAATGTTTTATATGTAATGAAGGACAAGTACATACTTAATTCTGGAATTAATAGAAAATGTAAAAAAACACTGTAGTGGGTTAATAAAGAGTTGAAAAAGTAGCTGCAAAGGAAAAAAACTGTATATGATGTATAAGACTAATAACTCCATTGTGAATAGTAGGGTGTATGAGAACATGAGGGCAACCATTAAGAATGATATTAGGGAGGCTAAAACACAGATGTAGAGGAGTATAGCAGATAAGGCGAAAGATGACCCAAAGAGATTCTGTCAGTATTTCGGTAATAAAAGAACAGTGAAGGAAGTGGTGAAGTGAATTAGGAATAGTAATGGGGAATTAAAAAATACAGACCGTGAAATGATGGATTCTCTAAATAAAGCATTTATCTGAGGTCTTCACAAGTGAGGAAGCAGATAACCTCCCAGCAGTAAATGGGACTGGTAAGGAGGAACTGATTGATTTGGAAATTGTAGAGGGAGAAGTACTGCTCAGCTTAAATAGGCTGAAATCAAACAAATCTTCAGGACCAGATAAGGTGACAAATATCTCATTATATAAAAGGGTGACCAGACAGATCCAAACAACTATAGGCCAGTAAGCTTAACATGCATCACAGGAAAATTAATGGAAGGAATTATTAAGGATAAGATTAAGCAACAGATGGCAAGTACAGGAGTTCTGCTGAACAGTCTGTGACGATGCGGGTTCGCTCCACACTCCAATCTTGCTTTTGGGAGCCCTTGAACCCAACACCATATGTAATGTCACCGATGACCTTGGCAGTGAGGCATAACAATGAAACAAGGGGATGGTGTAAACGTGCCAAGTACTTTTATTTTAAAACCAACAAAACAAGTGTTCAAATAAATAGTGCAGTGCATTGATTCTTTAAATAAATAATCCAATGAGAACAGAGGTGAAACGTGGAGGTTAAAATCCAATAGAAAAAAAACATCCTTTAAAAACAAGGTTAAAACAATGGCTGGAAGCAGTCTCTTTAAAACAAAGCCTGGTGCCTTCTTTTACTGGTGACTCCCCCGTTACTCCCATCCATGCTGTGCACCATGGGAGTCAACTTACATGCAGCTGACCTTCTTTGCTCTACTGGTCTGGTGGCCTTCCGATCCCTGGCTCCGGTTCTGCTCACCTAGACCAAGACTTGGGCTCCCCAGCGACAAGGATGCTGGGGGCTTCTATTCCAAATCTCTGACTCACTTTGCCTTTGCTGCGGCGAGCCAACCTTCTCCCAGACACTCCTGCTCCAAACAATTGCTCAGCAGGAGCAACCACTACTGTCGGCCCTTGGGTGCCGGCTAAACACCCAACTTGGGCTCGCCTCTCCCAGCTGCTTGTTATCGGCGCGAGCCTGCGCTTGCTTGCTCGTTCGTTCATTCATTCATTCTCCTTCTCTCCTGCACCTGCTTTCTCCCTCCTTTTTCCTGCCGTATTCTCCTCCTCAACCCCCGTCCGTCTTTTCTTTCTTTTTCCTCCCTTATTAGCCACCTCATGCTTCTATATATCACAGGGACGAGGATCAGCTGTGGCAATCAGCAGCTCCCGGGAACAGTTACTGATCTGGACAACTGCTCACCTGTGCACTTAAGCGAAGATCGACTGCATCACGAATCACCCCGGGAACCGATCTGCCACACACCACCACGCCCCCTCGCTAAGCCACGCGTGCGGTGATTATTTATTTTAAAAGTGGCCTTTTTGACGTGAGCTGTGGACCCGCTACAAGACACAGTCAGCATGGCTTCCGAAGAGGGAGGTCATCTTTTACTAACATGCTGGAATTCTATGAGGAAGCAACAAAAGGATATGATCGAAGTGGAGCATGTGATATTATTTATCTGGACTTTAAGAAAGCGTTTGATAAGGTGCCACATGAGAGGTTGGGCATCAAACTAAAAGAAGGGGGAGTTCAGGGTGATGTTTTTAGATGGGTGCAGAACTGGTTCAGACACAGAAAGCAGAGGGTGATTCTGTGAGAAACCTTATCAGAATTGGCTAATGTTAAGAGTGGTGTTTCACAGTGTCATTGCTAGGGCCACTGCTATTTTTAAAATACTGTATATAAATGATTTGGATCATTAACCTTAATTATTTATTTTCTTTTTTCTTTAACAATGTAGATAATGCTTTCTACAGTGTGGCATCATCATTGTGTTTCATGTAATAATATTGAGAAAAAAAAAATGAAATACTGTATGAATACTACAGTACTCAAATACATTTCCTGTATTAATCCCAAAAGTTAAAAAAGACTTAGATTCAGCATTGAGGGCAGTCTATAGTAGCTTCATCTTTGGCTAGTTTGGCACCAATCCTGGGCAGAGTGATACTGTATCTCTGAGCAAATAAAAAAAAATTGAATAACAAATTAACCAGAATGGAAGCAAGCAGAAATATATGTCCAAGAAGGAAAGTTTCAGAATCACTCTTTTAGCTTGATGATCACTTTAGTTTATTTTTCTCTCACTACTTGTGGGTGGAGAACATGAACCATATGCTAAATGTGATCTGAAATTCACATGTTTATACAGATACTGTATATGGGTTACAACGACAATAGAGATGTTCCTAAAATTATTTTGTAGTATTTGAGTTATTCTTAAAAGCTTTATTAATGAGTTAATTTGATAATTTAGTGTATAACTCAGAAATGTTTATCACATTATTTTATGCTTTTTATTACTTTATTTAAAATAGATGTTTATATAATAGTTGAGATGGATCTCAAATTTAATCAAGGTGAAGTGGAACAGTGGACTATTTTTCTTTGTATAAATATTTAAAAATCATGAAAGTCTAGCAGTCCTATCAACCTGTATTTTATATGATGAGAATATCATGAGATATGTACTACAAGAGGACCTCACTGCAGAGCAGTGCCTCTTCTCACAGTTAGCCTTGAAGTCCATGAAAACTTTATGTGTAAGGGTGGAGAGTGTTGCTGTGGACAGGGAAACCTGATCAGATGGGCTCAGTCTTTTGCTACCATGGCTCTTTTCAGGAAATATAAACAGCAAATTGGATAAGAAAAGCATTGTACAGAATTTCCTGCATGCACCATAATCCTACAAGGCATGACTTGCCCAGCCAGACCGTGATTAGCAATTTCTTTACAGTATTATGACAGAATAATTGCTTCCCATTGTAAAAATGTAATGCCAAACAAAATTGTTCAAAATAAAATTAAAGTGAAATTTTCACTCTCCTAAAGGCATTTTTTCCAAGGAAAGAAAACAATTCTAATATTTAAAATATGTGGAAATTATTTAAGTTTAGAGAAGAATGAATTCAAATTGCAAGACTTAAACATGAAATGAATTAACTTGAGAATATTATTTAAGTAGATAAAAAACAATAATATATAAACTTAACTGCTGGCAGCAGAAGTAAATAACATGTTTTTTAACTGAAAACAATTATTTGGGAAAACTGAACTGGATACTTACGGAATGCCAATTTCAAAAAGGTTGTTTTGTATAAGCTGCTTTCCTAACATAATGATGCTTAACTGTATGCAAAGCTCCATCAGACATCCACCAGGGGCACACTGTTAAGAATGAGACAACAAGGAAACCAAACAATTCTTACTAAGCTGTCATTACACAGAATGGTACATTTAGTCCTTTCAGAATATTCATAGGATTCTTACCTCTTCCATACGGTAATGCTTGAAAACATAGACATAATCTCCAGGTCGTCCCACAAATCTGTAAATGTAAATAGACCGTTACTGTACGTCTATTACAATTGGTACTGCACGAGTAGTAATAAAATATATATAGGGACGCCTCACGCCGGGACAAACTGGTGAGGAAGGCAGGCTCTATTGTAGGCACGGAGCTGGACAGTTTGACATCCGTGGCAGAGCGACGGGCACTGAGCAGGCTCCTGTCAATCATGGAGAATCCACTGCATCCACTGAACAGTATCATCTCCAGACAGAAGAGCAGTCTCAGCGACAGACTGCTATCACTTTCCTGCTCCACTGACAGACTGAGGAGATCGTTCCTCCCCCACATCTATCTATCTATCTATCTATCTATCTATCTATCTATCTATCTATCTATCTATCTATCTATCTATCTATCTATCTATCTATCTATCTATCTATCTATCTGCTTTATGATTGTATCTTCTTCAACAAACCATTTATCTTTTCTTGTGAAGTGCCATATCCAAGGAGACAAAATGGAAAACATCAAGTAATTTTACAGTCAAGAGAAAACAAAAACATGAGAAATAGAGACACAAAAGGCTCCATATATTAGCATGAGTAAGAAATGACCATGCCATGTTATATCACATTGACATGTGTCTCTGTATCTGTCACATACAGGTGTTTTAAAAAGGCAGTGTTTCTTATATCATCTATTGCATTTCTCATTGTCTGGTTGGCATCACTTATACCTGGGTCAGTCGTAGCAAAACATAATCTGAAAATATTTTTGAATACTACAGTTTCTCTATATTTACTGATGTTTCTCCACAGGCTGTCCAGTGTGCTAAAGCTCCCACAATCCTTAGACATGTAAAATGGTTTTGTGAAAGTCTTTGTTGCATATTTTGTTCCTGCTGTAATACCTCACCAACACCTCCACCCTATCTCCTTTTTAAACATGCACAAAGACATATAAAGATAAGTTTCATTTTTCAAGAATCCTATCAATGCTGATTAAATTACTTAATAAAAAATGTACTAATGTCACTGTAGCTGTTTGTTCATTTATACATGCCTACAGGTTTTGATTTTACCTATAATATTAGTAAATAAATTTCTTTGTTCTAATTAAAGACATATATCACTGTTTTAAAAACAATGTTTATAGATGCAGGATTTTCATTTATTTAGAACTAAATCTAAATCTGTTGAGTCTAACTACATGTGTAGTAAGAAGAAAGCAACAGGTGGAGACAGTGTTGCTGAAAGAGACTGTGGATTAATTATTTAAATTTTTTAACTCATCGCACTAAGAGTAATCAAGCGCAAGGAAAAACATTAGGAAGTGAAATGTAGTTACAAGGCATACAAAGTGATAAGCCAGAAAAGGCTTAGAGACATCTAAAGGTGAATATTTGTACCCCAAATTATAAATGTAACTGTTGTATTTTGGAGCACTATGAAGTAATCCCAAGGTGACATAAGGCATATGAAAGGTTCTACTCATACTAGAAATACCACAAAGTAATGGTAACATGTAAAACTGTTTAGAGTGCTCAATGAATTTGTTACACATAAGAGCACATTGCAAGCAGTATTAGATTTCAGGAAAAAATAAATTAGCTGTACGGAGAGGCCTAAAAAACTAATAGGTTTGGATTATGTTTTATTCCTAAACACTTTCAAAGAAAAACAGTTACACCAATGAGGTGTCACTCTTGCTTATATGCAGATTGTCAGAATCCTGGTTGTTGGGGTAAGTGCCAGTTACTTCTTTTATCTAAAGACAATGGTTGCTGAATTTTGAATGTAGGAAAGGAAGAGGCATCTGTTATGCTTATTACCCAGTTTTTATTTTGAAATGTAAAATCATTTCTTATTATTTCAAATTTAATTTCACAGTGCAAAGACAAGCTAATCAGCTGCATGCCAGATGGATTACTTTCAAATTAGGTACATACTGAACTACATTGGTTAAAAGGAGGTAATGTCATTCTGAACATCTTTGGAGGTGAATAACGACTCTGATATCTCTCAGGTTGCAGAATTACCTTGTGGGTTCACCTGGTGAGTTGAAGTACTTGCTCAGGAAGTGCAATTTGTTTATTAGGGATAAAACACAAAGGTGCATTAATGACAAACAGGCTTCTACGTGATCTTGTTAAACTTGTGTACAAGTAGCATATCTTCCTAGGAGTGTGACTAACATATTTAACCAAGTTAGGACAGATTCCTTTGGAGAGCCCACATAAGAACAAATAACACAGGAAACACCAAGGCCAATAATTCTGCTAAACTAATTTAAAGTGATAGAAAAAATCTCATGGACAGAAATGGGAAGGAAGTTTTCTCTGAAGCTCTGCCTGTGCCATGTGATAATCCAATTAAAAATTAAACTATTGATAGTGGCAGTTGAAAGTTTCACATGTGATTGAAGTTTTGTGTAGTTTGGAGGAGTGAGTGAAATTGAGGAGTTTCTAAAAACAGACCTGTAGTCTGCAGTTGGACCAGATGGATACTGGCATGTTGGGAAACTTATTGTGCAGTGTAGGTGATGATGGCTTAATGTTGGGACCGTAAGTTAGCCTTGGTCAACAGTTCAAAAAAGGTAGAAGAAAGTGTTCATCAACATCATTAGTTTAACGGTAATTTGTGTTCTACAGCATTTAAGAACTACATGTTTAATTTAGTTTCAATGTTTATTTTAACATCTTACCTTCCTTTGAAAAACGCAACATAGAAAATTGGTGCATATGAGTTCACAAATTTCAAAAGAAATGTCTTTAGTATCAAACGTTCTTCAAATGTTTTATCAGTTTTTGGGACTTCTGCAAATAAAAAGAAAAATGAAAAAAAATCAATATCTTAATTGGGTACTTTGGGATTTTGGATTATGTTTTCATGGAATTTACCAGAATAGCACACCTGTCAAGTTGAACAAATTCACATTTGTCTTAACCAGCACATTAAGGAAATCCTTTCCCATATTGATAAATATCTGTGATTTCAATATACTAAATAAATGCATGTGAAAAACAACAAGTTGAAATAGTTAAGATAACATACAATTCTCAAATGCATTTAATCCAACCACACAAGGAGCTAGAGAAAAACTATACAGCACCAGATGCAAAACAAGGCTAGCATTGGACAGGGTGCCAGTCCATCTCAGGGCTGTCCAATACACATTCAAACAGGGCCAATTTAAATTTGCCAGGAGGAAACCAGAGCACTTGAGAAACTGCAAACAGTGCTGGGAATTAAATCCTAAAGACTGGATTGATGGTGAAGCAGTGCTAAACACTATGCCATCCATCCACAATATTGAACTGTACCTATTTTTTCACACTCAAAAATGCTACAATTCTCCAGAAATATAAATCTGATAATGTAATAACAGCAGACTGTTGAAATATTTAAACACACATACATAGTACTAATTAAAAATTTTGAACAACTCAAAATAGAGATAAAAGTGTTCAAATGTTTCATGGTTTAAAACCAAAAAAAAAAACCAAAACAACAATTTCAAATTTACTTTAAGACAAATCTTAATTTTTCATCATAAGGACAGTAAATATTTAGGTTCTTTTAGAATGAAAATGTAAACATTAAAATAAAGGTAGTTTATAATAAAACATTTTTCAAAGTGGTGTGAAATTAGCCAAAAGCCAGCCACAGACAGTTACCACATTCATGGTGCATTTTTAAATTCTCTTAAAGAAAACCCAGATTGCAAACTTACCTTGGTGAGATGGAAGACAAATCCATTAAAAGTGCAGCTATTACAGACATAAATGAGGGTGTAAGGTAATTTAATCCGGACCAGGCACTGTGAATGTATACTGGAATCCTTTGTTCTTTACAATTAGGTCAAGACCACAGTTTTCAAATTATTTATGATTTTAGCTATTGCTTTGATCGCAAAAAGAAGTAACTTGAATGCTGTTGCTGCTTTGTTTAGTTTTGCTTTCATGGCTTTTATACTACTGTGAGGTCATCTGAAATGTGTAATCTTTGAAGGATTGCTACCATTACTCTTTTTTTCAGGGTTTTGCTTAATTT
Source organism: Erpetoichthys calabaricus (assembly GCF_900747795.2). Taxonomy (NCBI): domain Eukaryota; kingdom Metazoa; phylum Chordata; class Cladistia; order Polypteriformes; family Polypteridae; genus Erpetoichthys; species Erpetoichthys calabaricus. Next base: position 163,244,191 of record NC_041394.2, on the reverse strand, counting down.
TGACTGTTTTTTCTCTCTCGTCTTAACTGGATGTAAGAGATTGGCATTTAACATTTTAACTTTGATACCTTATCATATACCTGCTGCTGCTATAAACGCACTCTGGACCCCGGAATGTAGTAGCTAAGGAGAGAATTACACCAAGCTGAATGCTATTATGAACAATGCTGTACATCTTCCCTCTGACAAACTGAGTACTTTCAGCCAATGAATTATTCAGCAGAAGTGTGTCAAGAAACATTACTGGGGCTCCTTTATACCAACAGCAATACCTCTGCATAATACCTCACTAAGACTATGACAGCCAAATCAGAACTTCCATCCATCCATCCATTTTCCAACCCGCTGAATCCGAACACAGGGTCACGGGGGTCTGCTGGAGCCAATCCCAGCCAACACAGGGCACAAGGCAGGAACCTGTTCTGGGCAGGGTGCCATACCAACCGCAGGACTCACACAAACACACCCACACACAAAGCACACACTAGGGCCAATTTAGAATCATCTGTCCACCTAACCTGCATGTCTTTGGAATGTGGGAGGACACCGGAGCGCCCAGAGGAAACCCACGCAGACACAGGGAGAACATGCAAACTCCACGCAGGGAGGACCCGGGAAGTGAACCCGGGTCTCCTAACTGCAAGGCAGCAGCGCTACCACTGCACCACCGCAGTACCACTGCACCACCGTGCCGCCCCAGTCAGAACTTTTCATTCTTTTTAATTTTCTTTTTTATAGTCAATCTGGGTGTGTTCAGACCAAAGTGTGTGTATATTTATTGTATTTATTTACTGTATTTAAACACCCTAGTACTAAAAACTTATGTAAAAAGCCAAATAACCCCATGGGGACAAATAAATATAGTTCTCTAAATAACTGAACAAAAAGTGAGAATATTCTGTTCTGTAACATGACCAAATAATAAAGCAAAAAATGCAAACATTCAAATAACATTTTATTTCAGAATTAAATGACATGCAGTGCTTTATTTGCTTGATAGCAAACATTAAGCTATACTATAACAAAAGGTAAAACTAATTATCAGATGTATTAAAAAATAAACAGAAAACTATATAATCAAGGAAGAAAACTACTGTTAAATACTGTAAACATGCATCAAAATCCTCAAAGAGCATGGCTAAAACTATTTTTCGTTCATTCAAATGTTTTCTTTAGTTATTTTTCTACCAATTATTGTAGTTTTCCTCTTCTTATCTAATTTACTTAACTTACTGTTTCACCTTGTGTTTTATGTGTGTATTTTTTCAAAGTAATTCATTGCAAGACATGCATTACATAACTATACTTTTATTACTATTATAACTTACTGGCTGGGGGATCTCAGTTATGTTTTTGGCAAGAATGCCCACTTTATTGGGGATAAATTGGAAATGGGCAGAATATCTCAATATTTACTTTGCAATACCTTAATACAGTATTTATTTAATTCAATCTTTTTTTTTTTAATTAAAATGTGCATTTATCATTACTATTTGACATGTATTTTGCATGTAACTTTCTTAGTTGAGCAATTTGACTGTTCCCAATTTGGCATAGGTTGGATGGAGAACAGGCAGGGACAGAGTGGCCATTGGGAACACAGGAAGATTTCCTGGTAGGCCAGTGACATTTCTAGCCGAGCTGTCATGCACACCTTTTCAAATTCTCATAAAAAAATTTACATGCTTTTGATAAATCCATAAAAAGATGGCCCCTCTCCAAGTGGTATAATGCTGCTTTGTATTAAGGTATCCATTCTAGGGGAACAGGAGGTACCTCCTCCACAAATGCTACAACTCAGTGCAAATAAAAATAAAACTATCCATCCATTCTGAACATGGCATGAACACTGCAAATAACCCTTTTACAATGGATACCAAAGGTAAAGAAACAAAGAAAGATGGTGCTGAGACAGCAAGGATTAAGCAATAAAAAAATGCAGTGGTGGAGGAGGATGCAGGAAATTGTACAAAAATATCAGCTTGTGAGGAAAGTTGCCATTCTTTAAATTTACAACACTGCATTGGTTTACAACTTCAGTAGCACTAGTGACAGCAAAGTAGCTGCCTGCTAATTTACCAAATGTGACTGGCCTTACAGTCTATCATACTGCCAAAACTCAATTTCTAACATTAACACCAGGCCATCTTGCTCAGTGTTTTTTAGTGAGTCGCAGGTTGTCATCAGTGGGTTGCAAGTGGCCATTTCAGCTACTGTTGAGTGCTGAAGTGATTGACAGTGCTGCACAACATGTTTTCCCTTTCCACCACTGGGACCCCACACTTACTCCCCACCCCATATATTTGCACACATTTCAAGAAGGGGGACAAACCCTCATTCTTTAATGGCTGCCTGTAGGTCAAAATTGAACTCAAAAAGGTGAAAATGGATCACAAGACCATAAAAGGTTGAAAAACACTGGTCTAGCTGACATTGATGTGCAGTGCTTCAGACAACAACACAATTAACATCAGTTCACTAAATAACTTAGTGACCAACAAGAGTAGTTGTAACCACTACCTGGTTTTCATTGGTACATTTAGGCTTTAGAATTTAGGCTCTTTTTAAGGCTATTAAGAAGGGGAAAATATTTAAATTAATTCAATATGCAAGTATTAATCCACCAAAAGGCTACCTGCTGTGAAAGCCAAGGGTAAACAAAATGCAGTCTGTGTTTCAAAGTTCTGCTCCAACTAGAAGCCACAGACAGTCAGTCCATGAGGTCCAGGAGGTAGTAAGGAAAGAACAGAGACAGGTATTTGCAACATAGTAGTACTGTGGTACGATGACAGGATGGAGGTTTGCTGGTATTATTCAGAGAAAATTATATGAATATGAATATTGAAATATTGTTATGACCTCATAATATAAATAAATTATCTGTGGAAGGATAGTAAACATTGGTTACTAAATCCATTTGCAATAAATATTTGTTGTAATTAGACTTTTAATAAGAGTAAAAAATTTTAGAAGCTTTTGTGGCCTCTTACATGATATTTGAAAAAATGTACAGATCCCATCCTTTACAGTATATTGGGCCATTACTTTTATATTAAAGTTCTTTTGATGATCACAGTATTTTACCATTTATAAGGAGGGGTGGCAGGAAAAAATTTAAAGGCTTGCTATCAAACTCTCTTAAAGTATATTAACTGCAGAGGTACTCTAAAGATTAGGTAGGTTAAAGCTCTCCAGAGCTGAAGTTTGTCCTTAGATGACATTCAAGGGAAGGCAGCATAAGCAGGTCAAATTAATTTAAAACAGCCATAATTTGAAAACAAAAGTGAGATTCATCCAGGCTGGCCCTTGGCAATATCTTACCTCATAATTTTTCAAATGACATCTGCAATACCAAGTGTAAGATAATAAATTAAGATAATGTCAAAATTAAAATGCTTGTCTGTCCTCTGTGGATTTACTGCTGAGCAAAATTAGTGACTGGGTCATAACCTCTTTTTCAGTCTTAATGGGGTAATTTCCAGAGACAATCCATCCAGAAAGTTAATTTTGCAACTGTATATTTACAGTTTATCACTTTTCCTCAAGTGTGAAGAAAATAGATTTCCTTCTTGTCGAGTATTTTTGGAATTTAGAAAATCTTGTAACATACAGTAGAAAGTAAATATAAATACACAGACTTGATTAATATATACATTATCTGTATTAGTTGTGTCGCTGTCTGTTATGGTGATTTGTAATATTTTATCACCAAAAACGGAATTATTCCATAAATTTTTTTGGCAAGTAGAACAAAGTTTTCTGAAATCTGAACAAGCACAAAGCATCTATGTGAGAGGGTGAATGTCTGCGAGACCATAAACTTTTCTAACAATAAAAACAATGGCCCTTGTTTGTTTGTGTTCAGTTTTTGGACAATTCCATTAAATGGGGTGGCCTATTTGGCACCCCAACTTTTCTTTGGGACCCCAGTCATTTTTCTGTTTATCTAATCTAGGCATAATCGGCAGTATTTGCCAGTAAGGAATGTCGGACCCAGCAGACCTGACAGAAATGGTACAGCAGTTGACTGAACAGGTCAACCATCTTCAAGTTCAAGTGGCTAACCTATAGGTCGACCTGACCGAGGAAAAGGCACACTACAAAGCAGCTGAAGCAACCCATCAGGTAAGGGGACAAGCCCAGGAAACTACTTGTTTCAATGAGGCCTCAGAACTATGCAGAGACTTATCTTTTGATTTTTAAAAAGAAATAGTGCCTTGGCACTTCACCACATTATCATGCAGGTAAAGGTTTCACATACATGGTAGGATAGCTGACTATTTACAGCTGAGAAGATTGCTGGAGGGAGAAAGACAGCCACGGCAACAGACAGTGCTGCAGAGGGCTGAAAAGCTGACGAATGTGTGAAAATTTTGTAGAAATTTGCAATAGATTACCATAGTATGATAGGGCGTAGCGTGGCTAGCATCGCTACAAAGGATGGGTATTGGAGGAGCACATGTAGCATGTAGCAAAGGTGGTGATATAAAACATCGTAGTCACTAAAGGATGTATTGTCTTTGGGCTGATTCAACCTAAAGGTCATTTAGAGGTGTAGTATGGACAGACAAAATATGTGAAAGAGAACCAGGAAGAAGCAATCTGGGAAGAAGATGGGTGAAATGAAGAGAGGAATGCCATTAGTTCACTGGAACTATTGTTTTGGTTTTTTTTTTACTGGATTGAATTTATTTTTGGAAGCAAACCTTTATTTCTTTTTGCATTTTTATTTATTTGACTGCATGACATACAGTACAGGACTTGTATATATTTATAAATAGTACTTTATTTTACACCTCTGCTTTTTTGGTGTGTGTATGTCATTGCAGGCCTGTGCAAAAATAACTTTTGCATGTCACCTACTATATTTTTTTATTATTGTTTTTTCTCTTTGCATCCTTTTTTATCATAAAGGACAGTATAATTTGCACCTTTTCCAAGTGTTTGTTCATATTTCTCACTCACTTCTGGTTTGTGTTTGGATAAGAACTACTAGAAACCCAGAAGAACAGATCTGTCTATGCATGGGGTTCCACAAAGCCACCCATCAGTGCTGGCTGTCATGGGAATTGACACACTTTTTGGTTCCCTTTTTGTCGGGAGAAGTGTAGCATGCCTACTATGACATGGCAGAGCACAATGTCACTAACTACCCAACACTAAAACTTGAGATCCTTGCTCGCTATGGGCTCACTTCAGTGCTGCCAGGACTGGAATTTTGATTTCAAATGCTCAGCCACAGCTCAGACACTCAATCTGGTAGTGAATCAGGTCATAGAGATCATCAAGGCTGACTTTCTAATTCACACCCTTCCCAACAACCTATTGCACACTGTCCACCAACAATCCTGGGGAACCAAGGAGAAGCGTGTTGAAATTGTCGAAAGACAGACCAGCCCTTCTGACAGAAAGACTGGAGGAGAAAAAGCACACCTGGTCCTCTCAAAAACATGACCAGAGCCTGAAAGAAGCAGACTGACTATCCCCCTCCTTCCACAACATTCTTGAATATATTGTGGTCTTACATGGCCACTTTGATAAAAAAAAAACTCCTTCTGGTACAGAAGCATATGGAGACAGTGGGCAGCACACTTGTACAACTGTGGCACACACCTTCATGAGTTCATTTAAAGAGATAAGAGTGAAGGTCCTTGTCCCTACAACCCATTCAAAGCTTGTTACCCACTGGCAGGGTCCAAATGAGGTCAAGGAGTGCAAAGGCCTCATAGACTGCTTGGTTTACCAGCCTAACTGTTGACCCCAGGAATGCATGTATCACATTAACCACTAACCACTGTGACACGACTGAGGTAGGAATGACGTGCAAGACACTTCTATGGTGTTGCTATTTGGGGATGCCAAACAATTTATATTTTAGGGACAGCCTCAAACACCAACAATGAAAGGAGCTAGCCACCACCATTTCCCACATAGGGGACGTAATAGATCCCAAACCACGCAGAACAGCGCTCATCACTCACGACGTTGTAACTAACCAAGGAGTTGTAATACAGGAACACCTGTATGGCTCCTGGAGGCGAAAAAGGCAGAGGTAGAGTTGAAGGTTCAATGTATGCTGGACCTTGGTGTTAGCAAAGATAGTGAAGGCCCTGGTGCAGTTCTATTGTAATGACCTCAAAACTGGACAGAAGCTGGATCTTCTGTAATGACTTCCACTGGTTAAACCAGGTCTCCTGTTTCGATCCCTATTGCATTGTGAGGGTGGATGACATCCTGGAGCATCCGGGTAATGCCCAACACCGGTCAACTCTCAACATGATGTAGGGCTATTGGCAGATCCCCCTGATGAATTCAGAGAAATAAAAGACTGTGTTTAGCACCCCTATTTCCCACAGGCAGTATCAGGTCCTACCTGTTGGGCTGCACAGGGCCCCAGAAGTCTTCCAGCATCTGGTGGATAGACTTCTCAGACCCCATAATGCCTATAGTGCCTCTATTACTTGCTCCTAACTTTTGTCATCCCTTCCTGTTCCAGAATGACACCTCAGACACCAGCTTCAGCGCTGTATTCAGCCAGGTGATCAACAGAGCTGAACACCCCATAATGTGCCATAGCTGGAAGTTGTTGAACTAGGAGAAGTACACAGTGGTTGAACAGAAAGCCTTTACTATAAAGTGAGTCATTACCCACCTGAGATACTACCTGTTGGGATGGGAATTCACCCTGGTGATGGACCACACTCCCTTGCAGTGGCTGACCACCCACCAAGAATCCAATCCCCACATTAGCAGGTGGTTTCTCAGCCTTCAGCATAACAAGTTCACCATCTTACACCAAAAAGGGGCACTTCACACCAACGCCAACACCCTCTCCGGAGTCCATGACCTCATAGTTATGTTTGCCTACCTTGCTGGGGCTGGGCTAAGAGGGGGCACTATGCCTGAGAAACACCATCCGGACTCTATTAAGGTATGTACTATTGTGTTCTATTTTTTGGACAATTGCATTAAACATGGTGGCCTGGGTGGCAGATAGATAGATAGATAGATAGATAGATAGATAGATAGATAGATAGATAGATAGATAGATAGATAGATAGATAGATAGATAGATAGATAGATAGATAGATAGATAGATAGACAAATTCTGACCTTTCGGTCACTGTCACAGCGAGGCATTACGCAGATGTATTGCTGTTAGTACACTTGGCACACTTCTGCTGAATTCTTTGTTGGCTGAAAGTACTCAGTGTTAGTGTGTCAGAGAGAAGATGTGCACTATTGTTCATAATGGCACAGTTTTATTTTAATTCTCTCCTTCGCTATTGTGTCCAAAGGGTCCAGAGTGTGTCCAATAACTGAGCTTGTCGTATTAATCGTAATTAATGTACATCCGGTGCCGCCGAGAGTGGCAGCCTTTTCAGCAGCTCCGTGTATGACTGTATGTGTATGTGTACTTTTCTACTTTTATTTTTCTATTTTTATTTATTGATCACTCCTATCACTTTATTTTATGTAGATTTGTTCACTGGACACACTTACTTTTACAACGTGGGCATGGATTTTTACACGCCGAGACTCGCCTATTCAAGTACTCAACTTCGAGCGCTGAGAACAAATGCCAGTGCCGGTGTGGTTCCCTATTTACCCGACGAGGTAAGAAGGCAGTATCGTGGCAGCAGAGCGGGCACTAAGCTAAAAATGAAGCGGCTTGCGAGAAAGTGGCGTTTTAAGCCTTCGGTGCCTTCTATGATTCTGGGGAATGTGAACTCAATCTCAAATAAGATCGACAAACTGGCTGCGCTGGTGAAAAATGTCAGAACCTACAGAGAATGCAGTTTGTTGTGTTTATGTGAAACGTGGCTAACTAACACCATCCCAGATGCTAACGTGGAGCTACCCGGGTTTAGCACAGTTAGAGCGGACAGAGATGCAAGTATCTGTGGGAAGCACAAAGGAGGAGGACTCGCTCTCTATGTTAATACACGGTGGTGTAACTCTGGACATGTTAACGTCAAAATCTCCACTTGCTGCAGGGACATCGAACTGTTGGCCGTAAGTTTATGTCCCTATTACTTGCCCAGAGAGTTTGGACACGTCATTGTTGTTATTGTATACATCTCTCCTCGGGTGGACGTGGAGACAGCGAGTGACATCATCCATTCTGCTGTTGCTAAGTTACAAACGCAGCACCCTGAGGCGCTTGTGCTAATCGCTGGAGACTTTAACCATGTGGACGTTAACCAGTATGTGGACTGTAACACCCGAGGAAATAAGACTATTGATTTACTGTATGCAAACGTTAAAGACGCATACAGCGCCACCCTGCTGCCTGCGCTTGGGAAAGCAGATCATAACCTGGTTCTGCTTCAGCCTCACTACAAACCAAAAGTGAGGGTCCAACCTGCAACCACACGATCATTCAGGAAGTGGACCCTGGAGGCTGAGAATACTCTGAGAGAATGTTTTGGAACTACAGACTGGGATATCCTGCAGGGATCACATAGTGAGAACATTGAGGAAGTTGTTGACTGCACTACTGACTACATCAACTTCTGTATGGATATTGTAGTTCCAGTAAGAACTGTACGCTGCTATGCTGACAACAAGCCATGGATTACAAGTGACATCAAGGGCCTTTTGAACCAGAAGAAAAGGGCTTTTAAAGACGCTGATCAGCATGAGCTCAAGCGCGTGCAGAAGGAACTCTGAGTCCAGCTCAGGGCGGCGAAGGAGCAGTACAGGAGAAAGCTGGAGCAGAAGTTGCAGAATAACAGCATGAAGGAAGTGTGGGATGGGATCAAGATTATCACTGGCTGCAGCTCGAAGCGGGGTACCACCATCGAGAGAGACGTGAAGAGAGCAAACCAAATGAACAACTTCTTTAACAGGTTTGACCACCCTAACCCACTCTCACTCTCACCTCGGAGTACTGCACCCTCCACACATCCTTCTGCTGATACCAGCATAGGAGAGACATCCCCACCCATAATTACAACAGCACAGGTGAGCAGAGAGCTGAGGAGACTTCGTGCCAGCAAAGCAGCGGGTCCCGATGGAGTATCGCCACGACTGCTGAAGGTCTGTGCATCGGAGCTGGGGGGTCCTCTACAGCGCATCTTCAACCTGAGCCTGGAACAGGGGAGAGTCCCGAGACTTTGGAAAACATCTTGCATCACCCCAGTCCCAAAGGTATCACGTCCTAGTGAGCTGAATGACTTTCGGCCTGTTGCTCTGACATCACATGTGATGAAGACCATGGAGAGGCTGCTGCTTCACCACCTTAGGCCACAGGTTCAACACGCCCTTGACCCTCTGCAGTTTGCATATCAGGAGAAGGTGGGAGCGGAGGATGCCATCATCTATATGCTACACCGATCCCTCTCCCACTTAGACAGAGGCAGTGGTGCTGTAAGAATTATGTTTCTAGACTTCTGTAGCGCCTTCAACACAATCCAACCTCTGCTCCTTAGGGACAAGCTGACAGAGATGGGAGTAGACTCATACCTAGTGGCATGGATCGTGGACTATCTTA